>NC_138734.1:43186783-43656783 GCF_965113295.1 Leuciscus leuciscus | reverse complement strand
TAAGTGATCATCTGTAGGGTGTGTGTAAGTGATCATCTCTAGGGTGTGTGTAAGTGATCATCTGTATGGTGTGTGTAAGTGATCATCTGTAGGGTGTGTGTAAGTAGTGATCATCTGTAGGGTGTGTGTAAGTGATCATCTGTAGGGTGTGTGTAAGTGATCATCTGTAGGGTGTGTGTAAGTGATCATCTGTAGGGTGTGTGTAAGTGATCATCTGTAGGGTGTGTGTAGTGATCATCTGTAGGGTGTGTGTAAGTGATCATCTGTAGGGTGTGTGTAAGTGATCATCTGTAGGGTGTGTGTAAGTGATCATCTGTAGGGTGTGTATAAGTGATCATCTCTAGGGTGTGTGTAAGTGATCATCTGTATGGTGTGTGTAAGTGATCATCTGTATGGTGTGTGTAAGTGATCATCTGTAGGGTGTGTGTAAGTAGTGATCATCTGTAGGGTGTGTGTAAGTGATCATCTGTAGGGTGTGTGTAAGTGATCATCTGTAGGGTGTGTGTAAGTGATCATCTGTAGGGTGTGTATAAGTGATCATCTGTAGGGTGTGTGTAAGTGATCATCTCTAGGGTGTGTGTAAGTGATCATCTGTATGGTGTGTGTAAGTGATCATCTGTATGGTGTGTGTAAGTGATCATCTGTAGGGTGTGTGTAAGTAGTGATCATCTGTAGGGTGTGTGTAAGTGATCATCTGTAGGGTGTGTGTAAGTGATCATCTTTAGGGTGTGTGTAAGTGATCATCTGTAGGGTGTGTGTAAGTGATCATCTGTAGGGTGTGTGTAAGTGATCATCTGTAGGGTGTCTCTAGGGTGTGTGTAGTGATCATCTGTAGGGTGTGTGTAAGTGATCATCTGTAGGGTGTGTGTAAGTGATCATCTGTAGGGTGTCTCTAGGGTGTGTGTAGTGATCATCTGTAGGGTGTGTGTGTAAGTGATCATCTGTAGGGTGTGTGTAAGTGATCATCTGTATGGTGTGTGTAAGTGATCATCTGTAGGGTGTGTGTAAGTGATCATCTTTAGGGTGTGTGTAAGTGATCATCTGTAGGGTGTGTGTAAGTGATCATCTGTAGGGTGTGTGTAAGTGATCATCTGTAGGGTGTCTCTAGGGTGTGTGTAGTGATCATCTGTAGGGTGTGTGTAAGTGATCATCTGTAGGGTGTGTGTAAGTGATCATCTGTAGGGTGTGTGTGTAAGTGATCATCTGTAGGGTGTCTCTAGGGTGTGTGTAGTGATCATCTGTAGGGTGTGTGTAAGTGATCATCTGTAGGGTGTGTGTAAGTGATGCCATCTATATTCTGATTGCATCAGTGCTCGACTGAAGTGTTAAATGAACTGGTGACTGAACTCTTGATATGCATGACAGAATTTACCTAAATGACAAATACAGAACTGGAAAATATTTCATTTCACACTGCAAAGTAAAAATGGCACATTCCACTGAGACACACGTGTGTGTGTGTGTGTGTGTGTGTGTGTGTGTGTGTGTGTGTGTTTGTACATGTGTGTCAGATCCATCTTGCTACTGTCTTGTCATCCGCGGCTCTTAAGCAAGTCTGAAATACACAGAAGATCCAGCAACTTCCAGCACTTACCCTTCCTCATGACCTACACACACACACCCACACCCACACACACACACACACACTTACACTTTATTATTAGTACAGTGTGTGGTTGATTCTGGCTGCAAGTGAGTGAGTGAGAGAGACAGACGCCGCTTAGCCGTCTTATCTGCTCATGTCTCAACTTTAAGAGTGGCTGTCAATCATCTTTCTATTGAGCCTTTAAGCAAACAGTCTCCAAAGCACTGCAAATGACAAATAAATGATCGACTCTTGTGATTTCCATATGAATGTTTGTCAACAGAACTGCAGGCAGTTTTTATCTCTGGGGTTTTGAAGAAAATGACATGGACCCTTTGATAAAACCCCTTTAAAAGGGGTCATGACATGAGAAATCAAATTTGCCTCGATCTTCGTACTATTAAAACATCCTGCGAGTCTCATAGCTTAAAGCGTCCTCCTCGTTATAAACAAAGCAGTTTTTAATCAAGCTCCAAAAACAGCTTGTTTTGATATTGGCTGACCTGTGATGTCACACAGGCAAAGACATTTGCATATGCCCGCCTCCAGAGCAACACATCAACGAATAGTAATACATCATCGCACCATAAGCCCCGCCCACTGGCGTATCGCATTAAAAGCAAACAGAGCCCATTATAATCACTGATGCTGTCTACACTGATCCAGTTCGTCCAGTTTAAACAGCTGGTTTGCGTCTCGGTACAGATGTCAGAAAGATCCCAGTATCAGGAGAAAGTGGATGGTTTGTTTTAATGGCGTCAGAGGATTATATGTTTGTTCGGAGCATTTGACAGCAGATTGTCTTGTAAATGAGGCACAGTGTAATGGAGAGTTTGCAAAGAAACTTTTGTTGAAAGATGAAGCAACCGACTGTATTAAATGATGGTTTTATATGGATAATGTTTTTCAAACACTTACTCGCGTGCAATAGCTTGTTTCCTATGCAATGACGTTAGCCAATCACAACAGTGGGATTTTTAAGTAAGCCTTAAAACTTGATCGTTTCAGACAGAGGTTTAGAATGAGGGTTGAATTTGTTTTTTTTGTGCAAAAAACTTGTGCAAGTGAATCTAAAGGAACATATTAACCCCTTAACTGTCACCCCCCCCCCCCCCCCCCTTTTTTTTTCCGCATAGACATGAACATCACTATCCAAACTTAAATGGTTGTAATTCAAGAATGCTTTGGAATATAGACATATGGTTGGTCTTGTTTTAAGTAGATTGTTGTCAGATTATTGTAGAAGTGAAATAAATTATGAAAGTAAAAAAGAAAAAAAGTTATAAAAGTTTGAGTTTATGAAAATATACAATGTAAAAATATAATTATTTATATTTTATATAAAATATATATATTACAAAATATATTTTACTCTAAAACTGCAAGAACATTAAAGCCAAAAATCTAAACAAGTTGTGTTCCAAATTTTAGGTTGATATCTCAAAAAATGAGCTTTCAGTGAGATTTTATTTGGGCGCAGTACCAGACTTTTTCACTAGATGGACAGCCAAGCTTCCTACTGACCATATAAGGGCGCCTCCATTTTCATATATGTTTTGAGTGATCTGAACTATGTATTTCCATAATTTTCATACAATTTATGAAGTATACATCCTATTCAGAACTAGTATGGGTGGTTTGGCAGTATTTGATTTGATTTCAACCTCGAATAAACACATGTAAAGAGCACATGTGCGTTATAGCTCGCTGCCGCATCACAAATCGAGAATCCATAATATTTTTCTTAATATTCAAAACATTTTCAGACCTTTTTTTTCTCATAAAATGTAATTGGTGTTATCTTTTGAACTCTTGGCATGAAAACAAACTGAGGTTTCTACCAATCTTTCATGATTTTTCGTGTTTATTTCTATTTCAAAATAAAGGCCTAAACACACCTAATGAATATGAAATATTCTTGTTGCAAATTGATAAATTACTGCTCCTCTGTAATTTATTTTAAAAAACAGCCACCAAATATGAAAACTAGAGATTGTAAGCTTTCAAATGATATATAGTTTGTCAATATTACTTTAGGTTTTTACTAAGATATTATTGTTCTAAAAATATATGGGCAACCGACACTTAAGAGGTTAATGTAATTAAAAAATCAATGTCATGACCATTTTTAGATCTCTGCACATGTCAAAACTGGATAGAGACGCTTATAAACGCCTGACACCTGAAGGACGTGTTTGAGTTTATGGGAAATTATAATATAATTAAAATTATGTTATTCCCCTCTTCATCTGGTTTAAGCTTAATTTGTCTAAGCTTTCTGCTTTCATTGTATGGAAAAGAGAAACATGAACCTTCTGCTAAACTTTCATAAGATTTGAAACAACATAAGAGTGAATAAATGAAGACAGAATCATAATTTTGGATGATTTATCCCATTAAACCAAAGTAATGCTTCATAATGTTAGTTAATACTATTCTAGGTGTCTGTCCAGGTGTTTAACGGATGCTTTTGAGGTAAATGATAAAATTGCATTCCAGAAAACCTGAAAGACATTGTCAATCCTTTCAATTTGAACACACAAACCACGAAATGTTTGCAGCCAATTCTGCTTGGTCAAAAGACAAATCGGTTGAATCTATCAGCAAGAAATGAAGCGTGTGACAGATATGAGGAACTGATCCTGGAAGCGTTTTGTTCTTTCAGAAACACTGACACCTTCAATACAGCGCATCCTCTTGCCGAGGCTGTAAATTGGTGTTGTGTAGAGCTAGATTTGAAGAGAAAGATGAAAAATAATGTGTTCAGCCACACACTGAAAAGAAAAACACAAACGCTGCGTCTTTGGAGAGACTAACAGCTCTGTTACGCTCACATCAAACCTCACGAAGCATTACACCAGTCTTGTTATTGTTCGGTAAAACAAATAATCTTTTTTTTGTTAATAGAAATAAAGCTGAAAAGCTGTGTAATTTCAGCACCAATCACAGCAACAAACTTTTAAAAAACAATGATTGACACTCATGGACACTCCCATGGCCACGCCCCCTGTTTATCATTGGCTAAACAAAGAGTTAGTCCCACCCAAAGCTCACCCATTGGCTGAGTCAGATGTTGACATGTCACATAATTTACATATCTCAGGGAAATCAAATATCCAGTCAGTGACCTACTAATAATTCAATCACTGTATCCCTTAAGACTCATCTTTGATCACCAAAATGACATATTTAAACTTTTTTTCCTTGTAAAAAAATTCCTCATGCCTTTAAATATCTTGAATGTAACTCGACACCCATTTCATTTAGTATGCGCGGTTCTATGAATATGCAAATGAGCCCCGCCTCCACTCACTCACTCAGCTCAGAGATCCACTGGTTGACGATCACACGTTGATCTGATTGGTTACAAGGTAGTTTGTGACGTCAGAAACACCAGCGATTTCAAAGCGTGTGTTTGAGACTGTCTTTGGTTCACTGCAGTTTTAAGGAGAAAATACTCAGCAATGCTGTCGACTTATGAACTTACACATGGTTTGTCTTAAAGCTTATTAAAAACACCACATAGATACATAAACAACATTAAAAGCTGGATTTACACCACAGGGGGACTTTAATAATCTGAATTATGTTGGAACACAGTTCAACATTTTTGTTTTTTATGGAATATTACAGTATTTATTTTAAATGATTTATCGGTGCACATCATTATTATTTTAATAATCTTGAATCAGAATATCTTCCTCTTACAGCATCTCTTCTCTGATGACGAGGGGCGGGGCAACAACCTGTCACTCACATGCGATCAGCCAATAGCAAACCACAACCATCCAATCAATTCCCTACAGACAAAATCAAGCATTTGTTCTTGTTCCAGAAGCCGTTTCACTCGGATATGCGAAGAAAACACTATTTCAACTCTTGTTTCATGTCGACTTTAATACAAAGAAAACTGCTCAGCAACGCACGCGAACACAAAAGCCTCTGCAGGCGAGTGGTGTTGGCGTGTGTCCCGTTCGGTGACCTCTCTGTAAGTGAGCCTAGGTCACGGCATTATTTCAATCACTCTGCGGCTCCATCCCTCTGTCTCTTATCGCCCCATCAGAGCCGCATCCCTATCCCTCCATTAAATAAATTGTGTTGTAATAATCCGCTGTGCAACGTGCTCCTGATAGTGGTGGCCTTTTTGATTACCCCACTTTCAGTCCATCCAGGACACTCGATAATTCCCACTTTACCTTCCCAGAATTAGAGCATGAGGAGGGGCAGTCGGTCACTCTTTCACTGCTTCTTCTCAGAAGTTTTGCTTTTGTTTTACTTTTTTGTTTTCATTAAAGATTCTGCGTTCTTTGTTTTTTAAGAGGGACATTTAAGAATTAACTCATTTTATTTTGACAGCATAATATAAAGCAGAAGCAAAGACCCAAATGTAAGTGTTATGCATTTGTATAATCCAAGTGGAAATGGAATATAACAAAAAGAAAGTCAACCACACACACATTTTTCATGATGCGTTTGGTGAACTTCAGGTAGATTGTAGTGATGAGTCGTTCATTGCGTTTGTCACGTGACAAATGAACCAAAGACTCGGAAGGTATTTTTATTTATGTTCCATGTAAATTATTTTTGACTGCATTATAATGATTTCTTAATTCAGAATATGATCGAGATTGCGTAGGTGGATGTGTTCGGGGAATTTGCCTGTTAAAAGTATAACATTTAAAGCCCCTTAAATGAACGAAATGACTCGAAAAAAGATTCGTTCATTTTGATGAACGAGATCGAACAAGAGAGTCAGTAAAATGATCCGAACTTCCCAGAAAAACAACAAGGACAAGGAAGAAGAAAAAGAAGCAGATGAAGAAGAGGAGAAAATAATAAGAATAGAAGCAGTAGTAGAAAAAGAAGCAGACAAAAAAGAAAAAGAAAAGGTGCAACAAACAAGATGAAGGTTAAGAAGCAGAATAAACTGAAGCAGATGATGATGAAGAAGAAGAAGAAAAGAAGTAGAAGAGAAAATATGAAGCAAAGGATAAAGAAGGAAACAGAACAGAAAAAAGAAAAAGGAAGTGTTCCTAGAGAACTGGAACGCACTGACAGCGATTGTGAGTAAACAGCCTCAGTGATTGGCTAACTTCTGCATGTCAACACAGCGACGCTGTCGTTCATCAGGGCTGATGAATATTGAGTAGGTGTTATTCAAATGAAGTTGGTCGTATGTAAATCAGAAATCAACTGCACCCTGTAGCCGTGTAATAAGCTGATATTCTCTAATGTCCCCTGATACGTGTGTGTGTGTGTGTGTGTGTGTGTGTGTGTGTGTGTGTGTGTGTGTGTGTGAGCAGGTTTACAGCGCTGGTCTCGCATCATTCGCAAATAAATCAGGTGTGTGAGAGACACGATCACAGACCCGCAAGACCCAAACAAATCAATAGAGAAACGCAGCCAACAATCAAGTGCAATCAAAACCTGGGGAGAGGATCAGACTCTGTCATTTGAGCTGGGAGTCGAGTGTGTGTGTGTGTGTGTGTGTGTGTGTGTACTGTACATGATCATCCACTGGAACCGTTCAGCTCCTAGACCAATCACTCCCGTCCTAAACGAATTCAACTAGAATCTCACTCCTCGCACAGAAACTCAACCGTATTAGTTCTGTGTTTAATCGTCAGTCAACCTAAATTTTATGCATGGATTATATAAAAAACGACTGCATCAATGTCCTCCATGAAATTAAATTAAATTCATAACCCATTTTGTGTAAAAGGATATTCAACACAGACCAAAAAAAAATTACACAAATAATGAAAAGGACTTGATTTTATCCATCAGAATTGATCAAATGGTAAAAAGTGGGATAGAAATATCAGATATTAAGACATGATGGCCAAAAATAGTATAAATAATAATAATATTAATAATATCAGTGCAATAGGAAAGATTGGAGGGGGGGGGGGGGGGGGGGGGGGATCATGAGATTGATCACAATTATTCTATTGATTGACATTGTTTTATGTTTCTCTTCAGGTTTATGCAGCTAACAGGACTAATGGTGGGAAGAAAATACATGTATTTGCATATGAAAGCACATAAAAGTAAAAACACATATTTATATATAAAAATATATAGCTGATACAATGTATATTTTAGAAATAATAGAAGATTTGAGGGTCTATAATAAAATATTAATGGAAAACTTTGAAACCCCCGGCCAACGAAAAGGAAAGTTATTTCCAAGGTTGAGCAAGTTATTATATTTCAATGAAAGATTGATACGACGAAGATTTTTTAGGACACAACGTGCACTGATCAAATGTTCACAACATGTTCAAAATACACAACATGCATTAAGAAACACAAAACATAAAAATGTTGACTTTGAACATAACTAACTCACACAGCCTAAATGACTGAGGAAAATCAGTTCCCATAATTCAATATTAGGAACTTCCCAAAGGCAGAAAGAGATCTAATGTTTATAATTACGGTCATCATACTCATACACTTCACATGAAGGAGAAAAGAAAGCAATGGATGAAAACGAGGAATATGCCTGTGATTTGTCCCTGATGCCGTTAGACATCGTTATCAAGAGATCTGTACAGTAAGCGCTTATTACGTCTGCGCTTGCTTTAGTCACAGACATCAGAAAACAGCTCGCTCTCTCTGACACGACTCTTACTGTACAGCATCACACACACAATTACCTCTGCACAGATGTTTCCGCCGGAATAAAACCGAGCGGATGAAGAAAACGTGGAACACGTGCAACAAAAGAACATTTCATCTGGAAAGAATCACTCAAACCACAGTCTCTCTCTGTCAGTACCTGAAGAAAACATCAAACTCTAATGTGAATTCTGTATTCTAAAGCTGCTCCACTTTGCTTTAATAAATTCAACTAGATCTGAAGAAACAGAAGAGAGAGAGAGAGAGAGAGAGAGAGAGAGAGAGGGAGAAAATAAACCAGTGAGAGATGATTTCCTTCCTGTTTTCTGCGAAGGTACGTCCCTTTTGGGAGATGTGCGGCTGGTTATGCAGGATGAATAAAAAGATGGAAAGAGAAGGTTGTGTGTGAGAAAGAGAGACAAATGTAAAGAGATGAGCAACAGAGGTGGAATTAATTGATCAGACCAAATGAACCCTTAATGATTCCTCCTGTCCACTGCAGACTGTGACGGATTAACAACATCTTTAGTGCAAAAACACGCTCTTTCTCTTCAAGACTGCACTGTTAAACCTCTGATATCTCATGCACAAATGAGGGTGACACTAAAGAAGGGTCTCAACATTCTTCAAAATATCTTCTGTTGTGTTCAGTCGATAAAAAAACAACCCTTTACGCACTTTAACGTGCATTTGGGAACGCAACACATGCAAAACATCTTCCCATACTTGTAATGAGAAGTGCTCATGAAATCCCTGCGGTTTTCGGTCAAAATAAAAGCTTGATGGTCTAACGTTTGAAAAGGTGCAGTACGTGATTTCTGAGAAACACTGTTGATATTGTGATCGGTCCAAACATACGCCCCTCCTTCATTGCTCCGCCCCTAAAATGCACGAACACGCAGTGCAAGACTGGATGTCTCTTTATCATAGCTGTAGCTAATACTTCACGAAAAATAAAGCGAAGATGACGAACGAACGACAAGGAAGAAAAAAAATGAACATATAGTACACAAGAGTATACACAAGCAGGAGTTTGTTGTTAGTCTCCAGCAGCTCCAGACAAACAATGACACTGAAAACTGTCCTGTTACTGAAGCTAACATCACAAACACAGCACATCTAACGT
Source organism: Leuciscus leuciscus (assembly GCF_965113295.1). NCBI lineage: Eukaryota > Metazoa > Chordata > Actinopteri > Cypriniformes > Leuciscidae > Leuciscus > Leuciscus leuciscus. The sequence goes on along the minus strand of NC_138734.1, from coordinate 43,647,448 downwards.
TACTCACATATGGAGTAGAAACAAGGCAACCTCGGCGTCCATTTTCAGGCCTTCCCGCTTAGGTCTCTCCAGCGCTGGAAAGCTTTTCTAATATTAACTCGGGGCCTAAAGCTCTTGCCTGATCATAACCTTTGTTTTTCCAGTGATATTCCTCTGACCTTTTCTCTTTTGTAATGTCTCACAGCCATCACTCTTTCTACAGTTAAATCTCCCTCTGGCTCACTCTCTCTCCTCCCTCATCATAAGTGGACACGCCCCCTACTGCTGATTGGCTCATTCTCTCTCCTCCCCCATCATGAGTGGACACGCCCCCTACTGCTGATTGGCTCACTCTCTCTCCTCCCTCATCATAAGTGGACACGCCCCCTACTGCTGATTGGCTCACTCTCTCTCCTCCCCCATCATGAGTGGACACGCCCCCTACTGCTGATTGGCTCACTCTCTCTCCTCCCCCATCATGAGTGGACACGCCCCCTACTGCTGACTGGCTCACTCTCTCTCCTCCCTCACCATGAGTGGACACACTCACGCTTTTTTTTTTATTGTACTGTGAAATATTACAATAGTGATATTTCTACTTATTTTGTTTTATTTATTATTTTTTTACAGAGCCCCTAAAGGGACATGGTCATGGAAAGAAATATGAAATGGGAGGCAGAAATATAGGTCAATGTTTTTGCGTTTTCTCACAAATGTTTTGCTTTCCCCATTAACTGAGCCGCTCCTCCCCATTATAAAGGCTGGATAAAATAAACACAAGATAAGAAAATACTTTATAGTTGGAAATGAGACTATTGATTAAATTATGGTTCCTTTTTAATCCTTATTTGCTCTCTGAAAACATGCACTCAGTCTCTCTTGTCCTGCACAAATCATATTATACAATACGCCTGAAGCCTGAAGTGACAAGCACACTGCCTACAGCAACGTCTCAATATCACACAAGCTCTTCCTTCCTTCCTCTGATCTCCATTATGGAACTTCCTGTGTTTTAAATCACAGTATAAAAGCATTTAGGCTTTGTCCGATCTGTCATGACATCATTCTTTTCTGCCAGCAACACCAGCAAATAACATGTGCTATACTGCAGATGTGGCCTGTGCAACACAGTCACGCATTACAGTTACAGCATCACTCCATTAGTGAGCGTGGAGAAATACTAATGAGCAACATGCACTTAATATAGAATTATTTTGTGGAACTGCAGGTAATTACACAACATTACTGCAATTGAAAATAATTATATTAACATGTAAAAAAGGCACAGCAATGTAAAGTATTCTCCTGAGGTGAGGAATCCCACAAAAACAGGTCCATTTCACATTTCACCACAAATAAGGATAATAAATCATATTTTGCATTAAGAAAATTATGCAATTTATAATGTAAGATTATTTTCATGAAAATTAAGCACTTTTTCGTAAAAAAATTAATAAAATAAAATCATTATTGAAGTGTGTTTGAGGTCATTCTCATTATTGTCAATGCTATATCTCATTATATTCATATTATCGTGATACAATATTTTTACTGTATTACATTCAAAAAAACTAATTCAGTGATTTTTTAAAAATTAAAATCAGCATAAAGTCACCTATAATACTTTAAAATAATGTAAAATAACTACAATTTAAATGTAAATAATATTTTTGCATAATTTTCTTCAATGCAATTTTTATTTACCCTCATAATTGAAATAAATAAATAAATAAATAAATAAATAAATAAATAAATAAATAAATACATACATACATACATACATAAGACCCAGACATGCTCGTGCTCTCGAGAATTTTACACAAGTGATCATGAGATTTTTCCCGTTTATACCATCTTCACTGTGATTGGCTGGATTAGTTAGAGGACCAATGCAAAATGTCACTGCATTGCACATACAACATCACATGCCGTATATCAAACAGGTTTGAAAATATTGCAACGTCTCTAACCTGCTCTTTCTAAACTAGCATCTGTATTTCTCTGGTAGACCTTGCAAATCTGTCTGTGACAGCAAAATCCAGCCGAACGTTGTGTAGATTGAGCTTGCCTTTAGATGCATCACTGCTTGACCTTTTAATAACTGCGGTCACTGTCTTTTATGAAGTGTGCAGAAGCGGATCTCGCTCATTAGCACTGATGAGCGTCTGATCTGCGCTGATCACTGAATCTGCAGCGTGTGACCTGTGGAAGGGGTGAAGGCATCAATCGAACGACTGAATTACAGTGATACGGATAAATCTGTGCATACGGATGGATGGAGACATGGAGGATTTTAATTGTAGGTTCCATAATCACAGAGTCACCGGGGTTTAAATGCGGCTACAACGGGGGATGTTTTTTATGCATACCTTATAACACTAATTACATTCCCATTACGCAACAGCAGACATAAGCCACCTCTGATGCTCACCTTCTTTTACTGTATATGTCGTTTTCCAAAGCCTTTTCAAAGTGAGCATTGCAAGTACTTTAAAAGCATGACAAGATAAATATATGGCGGATGACACGTTAAACAAGAGGATTTTGTGTAAGATGTCATAGAGGGACTTTACTTTGTTCCAAAACCTACATAAAAAATAATAAAAAAAGCTGTTGAATGAACTTGATTAAATTAAGGAAAACTTTTCCACGAAAATGAATTACATTTTTCCAACAAAATCTAATTTGTTTGAAATCTTGTTGTATGAACTTAAATTCATTTAGTCATTCCTGCAAGATAAAGTTTTGTCAGGTTGACTACATTTAATTTGTGCCATGCCTAAAATCACCAACATTATAATTTTAGCTATATTTGACTCTACAGTTATGTCCAATGATAGAAGCTACAAGTGTTCAGTTTAATTAAAACCACCTTTCGGAGTAATACTGAATATTATGCAAGTCTGCAAATGAGGTTTAATGCATGTATAGTGTATACTGAGAGCCCACAGCCCTAAACTAAACACAGTCACCATTCTTCTGCATAATAGTAACCACAAAATTCAAAAACATTATAGAAAGTCCTCTAAGTTTCTAACATAACTGAATATTAAACACTAACATTAACTAACAACATCTTTCCATTTACAGAAAAACACATAAAATAATACTTTAATCCCTAAATTTACCCTCCTAATGCAGTCCCTTGCAAAGCATGCTGGGAACTACAAATCCACAACAAATTAGTTGTCAACAAAAATGATTCATGTAGTTTTCACACAAATTAAGTAAGGAAACTTCAGTTTTAAATATATTAGGTTGATTGAACACAATTAAATTAAGTTGTGACAAAATATTAAACAATTGTGTTACTTTTGCTTATTTTAATTAATTAAATTTAACAAGAGGCAACAATTCATTTTTTGAGTGCATGAGCTGCCCACCTAGAAAGTGTTTTTAGGTGACGAAAGCTGTCTAAAATGCAAGAAACAACATATTGCTGGTGTAATAGTCGGATTTGTGGGCCTTGTGGAGTATGGGTTCCTGGCTATATTCTGTATCTGATGTGTCCACCGGATCGTCAGACCAAGACGTCAGTGTTTATTTCTACAGTCCTTTAACTGTAACTCTGCCTCGTTCCACCCGATTACATCACGCCTTTCCTTCTCCCCATCTCTCTCTCTTCCCGTTTCCCTTACGCTCGCGATATCTCGCGTACAATCTAACTTTATTTAAACCTTCCCATTTCAGTTCTTACACTGGTTTGATCAAATTGCAAGGCATCACCACACATACTGTTCACAGATAAGGCAATCCCAGAATGCACTGTGACAAATTCAGTGACAAAAGAGTGACTATAATTGTGTAAAAGTGGTGACATTCAGTAAAAGACCATTCTTGCTTGTATCAAAATATATTTGATTTACTACTAAAAGTAATACTTTAGCTTTTCTTCTAATATCTTTTTATATTTCTGCCACTGTCGCCTTTGGTTTTTGGCTTGCTTAGTTGAGGACATTTAATATTCAGCAATATTATTGATCTCCTGCATTGGCAGCATTATATGAGAACTGAACTGAGCTTCTCCAGAGCGGCTATATATATATATATATAAATGAACTAAATTAATAACTTTTTTTACAACAGAAATGAACCATCACTGAATTTACTTAAGCTGGACTGTGATGCTATTTTCTTCTAGATCTGCTGTACAGAAACAAACTTTATTGCATTATTTTTTTTCCCTGTTATCTCTGTAAATCTGTATTGTAAAAAGCGCTTTTAATATATTTTCAAATTTAATTCCTTACTTTTTATAGTACATTTTTTATTTCTCATGCCCATTTTAATGATTTTTCGTGTCAAGCAGCTTTGAATCACCAGAGTGCATGAAATCAATAAATAAACAAAATAAATAAAGTATATTACAGTCAGCATGAAATCAAAATCTTACGGCAGTGTTTATTTTAAATGATTTATCGGTGCACGTTAATATTTTATATTAAATTCATGTTCCAGGTAATCTTGAATCAGAATAACTGCAGCAACATCTCTTCTCTTCTCTGATGATGTGGGCGGAGCAACCTGTCAATCACATGAGATCAACCAATAGCAAACCACAACCATCCAATCAATTCCACACAGACAAAATCAAGCCCCGCCCACATTTGTTCTTCTTCCAGAAGCGTTTCACTCGGATATACGACACAACTTCCTCGCCACTTCCGCTTCATGCTGACTTTAAATATTAAACACATCATTACGTCACACAGAATTGCTTCCAAAAGTCTCTTCTAAGAGGATGCTGACTTAAAAGTTAGCATTACAGCTCACTAGGTTTAGGAACAGAGCTACCGAATGAATACGGGTCAGTGAAATATCCAAGTCTCAGTCTGAATAATACAGTATGGCCTTTATCTTGCGTAACAATGTGTGACCTTGCTGTGGTAATTACAGAGGTGTATTCAGGCCTGTAAACTCAGTCTATTGTGTTCAGAGGGAGAGAAGCGACGACACTATTATCTGTGCCACAGCAACACTGTGGAGAACACCAGAGATCTGTGATCCAGTGTGCTTAAAGGAAAAGTATAGGCAAAAATGAAAAATATGCTCATATGCTGATATTGTTTTCTGTGGATGATCCACCGAAGCTCTGAAAATCTCAGCTTTGAGGTCATTGATTGATGCCAAAACCCTGCTGTTTCGTCTAATAAGTGACTAAAGCAAACAAATGAGATGCCATAGCTTCTGAGGAGGGCAATATGATCTAATATTATAATATTATACAGATAATATAGCCTATAGATAATAATATTATCTATATATTAACTAATAAGCTGAGGAGATGTTCTTCTGTTTTGCCAGATGAGAAGTTTATCTATCATCTTTTTACTCTTTTAATTCCTTTTAAAACTGTTTTAATTTTCCTTGCTTTAATTTTGTTATTATTTTAATTCCTTTCTGTGTAAAGCACTTTGAATTACCATAGTGAAATGTGCTATATAAATGAACTTGCCTTGCCTTCTTAAAAAAAGAAGAAGAAAAAAGCATAATGGAGAGTAAATATTGACAAAACTTTCATTTTGTGGGGATGTATTCCTCTAAAACAATCTCTTAGATTATTTAGGGATCAAGAAACTCTGGAATGAGAGATCATCTCAGTGACCAAAATGCAACGTCTCATGCACAACATTCAATTATAAAACAAAGAGCTGATGACAACAAAAGAATAACTTCCTCTCTCAGCACCGGCACACACACACACCGACACACACACGAACACGTATCAACCTCAATATTACATCAGTGTATTCCCACACTGCCTTTAATATCCTCCAGGAACAACGCTGCAATCTCATAATGTCGAGCAGAATAAAAGCATCTTCTCGGGATCAATAGGTAAACAAGGAGAACAGCAGTCGTGTCTCCGGAGGGGTTGGGTTTGCTGTTCCTGCACTCTTATTCACATTCATGAATGAAAACAGTGTGTAAATTCAACCCAATCACAGACATCCAAGCCAGACAGCGTTTGTGAACGTGCATTTAGCCCGTTTCAACGGCTTGTGAATGCTAAACACACGGTGTAATAATAACTGTCTGCCTGAAATCACTAATGTTTGCTTTTTCTGAAGGGTGTCATCATGACTACAGCGTGAATCTGTTTCTGTGTTCACTCATATCATGACAAATGAAGCCTGAGGCAAACCGGTGTGTGTGTGTGTTATTAACAGGCTGAACATATCAAATCTATATAGACTCAATGTCATCCCCAAGGACACATCTTAATGAATAAAGAGAGAGAGTCTGGATTTCTTATAAAATTCAAGCAGTTAATGCACTTCTGCTGTCAGCTTGGAGAGCTTTGGCTTTGGTATGTTGCAAAATGGCTGTAAAAACACATTTGGAAGAAGAAGAAGAAAAAATATACACAAAACTGAAATGTTTTTCTTCTTTTTTGGCTGCATGCATGTGGCATTTGATTTTGTGAAATCATATGCTTCATGATATCGGAGTTAAATATGCATAGCACAAATAAAACTATTAAAATATATATAGGCTACATATAAAAATAACATTGATGCACCTTTATATTTAGACAGTGCTGTCAAATCGATTAATCACGATTAATCGCATCTGAGATAAAAGTTTTTGTTTATATAATATGTGTGTATATATATTTAAACATATTATATTATAAATATATGTATATGTGTGTGTATATGTATATATATATACACACACATATATATTATAAATATACACATATTATTTAAACAAACTTTTATCTCAGATGCGATTAATCGTGATTAATCGATTTGACAGCACTAATTTAGACACTTGATAATATTAATCATGACAAAAGTGCATCAATCATCCTTCTCTCTTTAAAACCTTTAATTTTTTCTTCTTCTTCAACTAAACCGGTTTAACACCATCTTTATTTGATATGCTATTTTACTTAATAATTCCATTGTCTTCCCCATGCATGATTGATCCACATGTAAAGTGAGCAGTGTTTCAGACTAGAGGGTCACAGAACCTGTTACCTGAAATCACTGTACGGGTGAATAATCCAGAATCCCGCGGATTTGACCCGTTCCTGCTCCCGTTCCACCGCCTTCTCGCTCCCAAACATCCTCAAGGAAAACTTGTTGACCCCGGGCTGCAACATCGCGCCGAACTGCCTGTGCATGAAGCCCGCTTGATAATACCTCTCGTCGTCCGGGAGGATCTCCTCGATGCCCTCCAGCTTTATAAAGCCAGGCTGCTGATGCTCCGGGAGCCCGTGATGCTGTTGACTCGTACCGGAGGAATCTTCTCCATCTCCGCCTTGCGCTCCGGGCTCCGCGGCTCCCGGTGGGCTCTCCTCGCTCGGGCTGACTTCAGTCTCCGTGATCAGAAGCCTTTCCTCCGCTAAATCCGAGTCTTGGACGTGCCTACTAGTGATTGACGAAAGACTACCTCGGAACCTCCTGCAATCCCCGTTGGAGCTGGTCTTCACGGGTCTCCCGATGTCCGTCTCCATGATCACGGACTCCCCGCTTTTACTCTCCCCGGACGGCATGGGTTTCATCCGGATGCTCTTCCTCCGGGTGTCTTTATCAGTGTCTTCAGCATCACCCATTATAGACGCTTTCTGCCCGATGTGCGGTGGCAAACTATACAGCCTTTTACGCATGGACGAATGCAACCTGTCCATTATGACATTGAAGCGAATGCGCGAACAATTAAATTACAAATTAATCCGGTTTGCTACATAAACCCCCTTGCAACAGATCCCGAATAGTCTGAAGGGTCACCTGTCACCTGCCATTAGGCTTCCCAAATTCGCCAGATCCAGGTCTCCGGCTTCAAGGCACTGAGTGTGTTGCTGTGCGCACGTAAAGTCTGAGGATTGAATGACGTGTGAGGAGCGCACGCGGAGGTCACGGACCCTCAGGATCCCCGTCAGCTGTCAGTCACATTCACAAGCAAACACCCGAGATCCCGTAACCCACATGATCAGCCGGACACCATCTCCGCCGTCCCGAGTCCTCTGCTCGCTTGAATATGGTGAATATGGTGCATATGGTGATGCTGATCTGTCGGGTTGCCATAGAAGCGAGAGCTCAGCCCACCCACTCAGTGTCAGGTGCCCGACACTGGAGAACTCACTCACGATACAGCCGATCCTCGCATCTCACGGGAACTTTACATTTAGGGCGGCTTTATCAATGCAAATGACATTGTCTGATTATTATTTTTATATGAGTGAGTGTGTGTGTGAGAGCGTATGTGTGTGTTTGAGTGTGTGTTCGTGTAAGTGCGTGAGTGTGTGTGTGTGTGTGTGTGTGTCGGTGAGTGTGTTTGTGTGTGTGTGAGTGAGAGAGAGAGAGAGAGAGAGAGAGAGAGAGAGAGAGAGAGAGAGAGTGTGTGTGTGTGTGTGTGTGTGTGTGTGTGTGTGTGTGTGTGTGTGTGTGATGATCTATATTTTAGGGACAAATTTGTAGAAGTGACCAAAACCTGACAAAATCTCCAAAAACCTCCCTTTAGTGACATCCTCATTTGTAAATCTGGTATAAAAATAAAGTAATTAAAGTTTGTTTGTTTTTTAAGTAAAAATGCAGAAAGTTTTGTCTGATGTGTAGGTTTAGGGGTCAGGTTAGTGTGTGTGTGTGTGTGTGTGTGTGTGTGTGTGTGTGTGTGTGTGTGTGTGTGTGTGTGTGTGAGAGAGAGTTTGTGTGTGTGTGTGTGTGTGTGTGTGTGTGTGTGTGTGTGTGTGTGATGGGTAGGTATAGGGGCTGGGTTAGTGTAAGTTTGTACAGGAAAAGTAAAGGATAAGTAGGCTAAACAACATGTGTGTGTGTAAGTGTGTATTTAGGGTTAGTAAGGGGATAAAATATGCAGTTTGAACAGTATAAGAAACATTTAAGTCTATGTTCCCATTTAAATAGCTAAGTAAACTTGTGTGTGTGTGTCGGTGTGTGTGAGACGGAGACCACTAGTGTTTAGTAAGTTACTCTAAAAAAGTTAATCTTCAACAGTGTAATTATTACTCTTTCTAAAAATGATTGGATTACTAATTACTTTCTAAATCTCATATCAACCTCAACCATTTGAACAATAAGGATAGACGTGAAACTGCTCTTTAAATTCTATGAAATAAATAACTTACAATTGCATAAATTATTCTTGAACTGACCAAAGTGTGCAAAGGGAGGTTACATTAAAAACATAAATTTTAACATAGGTTACATAAAATGTTTATGTTTAATCCACTATTGTTTTAGAATGTCTGTGTCTATACAGTATTTAATGTAATTACAACAGAAGTGACTGTAATTAAATTACAGAAAAACTAAGAGTAATCCCTTTCTTTACTTTTTCAAGGAAAAAGTAATTAATTACACCCAACACTGCCCACGATATGCACAATATTCGCATTCAACAGCTTTTTTACACACAAAACTCAAGATTTAGAGTGGCTTTATCAATGCAACTGACATTGTCTGATTATTATTATTATAGACCTATTTTTGTGTGTGACAGACCATAGGCCTAGATTTATACAAATTAAACCACCGTTTTTTTATAGGCTACACGTTTTCAAAAATGTGTAAAATCAAATTTTAACGAATTAGCAACTTCAGAACTAACATTATTAAATTAAATATAAATATAAATGAATTTTTAAAACTAACTCAAAACGCGATGTTGAAAATATCTAGTAGGGATCCTGACGCATGCGCATTGCGCGCGTTAATATGCTAGTACCTGCTAGTACGCTGTTTGAAATATAACCGTCAATCGCCCCTTCCTCCGTCTATCAGTTTTACTCGCTTCAGATTCGAGGGAGAAAAGTGAACGCGAACATGGAAAGTGATCCTTCACAAGAGCATTCGAAAGACGCGACAATTTCCAAAAGTGTTTGGAAACTGCGACGCTACGGTCGATTTCTGCCCAAAGAAAAGGAAAAATCCAAGTCCTCAGGAAGGAACTGCGCGTGGAAGGTGAGACGTGGGAGAAAAGTCCCGCCCTTTTTTATATAGGCTATATAAAATTTGTTTTACTTTCAACGGAAGGGAAAATAGGACAATTTCGTTTTATAAGTGAAATATGTTTATTCTGTTATTCATTAAAAACCTCAGAGTGGGAAAAATGCAAACATAGTTTTTGACCATTAGCCTAGTTGTTGTTGAAAAAAGATGTAAGCCAGTAAGAGAAAACAATACAGTGTTACTAGTACTACTATAAACAGTTATTCTAAAATAGATTTGTTTAAAGACTTTGAAGGTGCTTGCTTGTGTAGTTGTCCACTACTAGGCCTGTATTAAATTTTTGTCAGTGATGTTTGGTGTGTTGCTCTATTGCTAGGGCGTTGTTTATTGATGCTGGGTGGTTGCTAGGGCGTTGTTAAGTGGATGCTGGGTGTTTTGGATGGTTTCTAGGGTGTTGTTAAGTGGATACCTGGGGTTTTGGATGGTTTCTAAGGCATTGTTAAGTGGTTGATGGGGTTTTGGATGGTTGCTAGGGCGTTGTTAAGTGGATGCTGGGTGTTTTGGATGGTTTCTAGGGTGTTGTTAAGTGGATACCTGGGGTTTTGGATGGTTTCTAAGTCATTGTTAAGTGGGTGCTGGGTGTTTTGGATGGTTTCTAGGACGTTATTAAGTGGATGCTGGTTGTTTTGGATGGTTTCTAGGGAGTTGTTAAGTGGATGCTGGGTGTTTTGAATGGTTTCTGTGTGCTTTGGGTGATTTCTATGGCGTTGTTAAGTGGGTGCTGGGTGTTTTGGATGGTTTCTAGGGTGTTGTTAAGTGGGTGCTGGGTGTTTTGGATGGTTTCTAGGGTGTTGTTAAGTGGGTGCTGGGTGTTTTGCATGGTTTCTAGGGTGTTGTTAAATGGGTGCTGGGTGTTTTGGATGGTTTCTGACGTGCTCTCTGCTTGCCGTTGCGGATTGAGGAACGCGCTGATTAGCCGGTTTCATATGTTGTGTCTGCAAAGATAAGCGCCAGTAAATTTAAAGTATATGCTTAACGGCCCAAAAACCAGGACATTTTCATCACTTTATAAAAAAATTAAAAAACAGCCACGACGGCCAGGACAAGACGTGAAACCATGACATGTCCTGGGAAAACAGGACGTTTGGGTCACCCTAATTTTAACTGTTTAACCGGACGTCTGCCTATTAATAGCCTACCCACAGCGACACTTAAAATGTCAACCTCCGGACAACTTGCACTTTGATAGATTAGGTTAGCCAGCCGGCACATGATGGATTTAAACAATGGATTGTCTTCTCAGTGGATGTCGTTTTCCATGGATTTTGAGTTTGACCATGTTAAAAAAAAAAGGTAAGCTGCAATCTAAGTTATATCTGCTGGGTTTGTTTGTTTGCGTGGTAATGTTTTCTCCTCCCCTTACTTATCGTGAGGCGTCCCCAACCCACTCGCGTTGTTTGCAATTACATATAGGCATTAACGTTACACCGTAACTTCAGCGCGGCAAAAATTTAACGTTGGTAAAACAAAGGCAGAGTGCCTTAACTCCAACTGTAACTTGATTCCAGCATTCTAGAGTGCAGCGGAACAAAGCTAAAAGACCGTAACTGATGTTAAGGGCTTCTGCCTTTGCTTTCCCTCTGCTTTTGGAAGTTATGACAAAAACAACATCTTATTTTTAGCAGAAAAGAACAAAATTGACTCAAGATATTTTTCCACATGATAAAACTGATGTCCATTGTTCCAAAAATGGCAATAACTCATTTTGACCAAAATTGAAGTTAAGGTCTTTTGCCTTTGCACGGCTGTATAGCCTCTGGTGTCTGAGAATCACCAACGTGTTTTTACAATGTTGTCAAATATCTATTCCGAAGCTGTGGGGGGAGCTCTAGAGAGAAACCTGCGAGCAAAAAGCGAGAATACAGCGAAGAAATCCCGAAGCTACTGAGTGCTGCTTTAAAGAGTTGTCAGTGAAGTTTGGTGTGTTGCTCTATTGCTAGGGCGTTGTTAATTGATGCTGGGTGGTTGCTAGGGCGTTGTTAAGTGGGTGCTGGGTGTTTTGAATGGTTTCTATCATTCTATGTGATTTGGGTGGTTTCTAGGGCGTCGTTAAGTGAATGCTGTGTGTTTTGGATGGTTTCTAAGGTGTTGTTAAGTGGGTGCTGGGTGTTTTGAATGGTTTCTAAGGCATTGTTAAGTGGATGCTGGGTGTTTTGGATGGTTTCTAAGGCGTTGTTAAGTGGGTGCTGGGTGTTTTGAATGGTTTCTAGGGAGTTGTTAAGTGGATGCTGGGTGTTTTGAATGGTTTCTATGTGATTTGGGTGATTTCAAGGGCGTTGTTAAGTGGATGCTGGGTGTTTTGGATGGTTTCTAAGGCGTTGTTAAGTGGATGCTGGGTGTTTTGGATGGTTTCTAGGGTGTTGTTAAATGGGTGCTGGGTGTTTTGGATGGTTTCTAGGGTGTTGTTAAGTGGGTGCTGGGTGTTTTGGATGGTTTCTATGTGCTTTGGCCTGTGGGTGATTTCTATGACATTGTTAAGTGGATGCTGGGTGTTCTGGGTTGTTGCTTACCTTCTCAAATTGAGTCCACCCTTAAATCTCTTGTTATATTCTGGTTTCAAAAACACTTTCATAATTGTTGTTTCTTTCAGATTTTCGAGTCCAGTGAAAGCGCTGGCCAACTGGAGCTGAATATTCTGGGCTCCGGTCATCTGCTAGTATCTCAAGGCCAGGAACTCTTGGTAAGATTAGGTAAAAACACACAGTATCTGTCCAGTGACCAATTAAAATTTATTTTTAGGGGCTTGTTGGCTGTTTATGAAATGGCTCTCTCTAAGCCGTCGACACTCTTCTTCCCATCAGGCTGTAAGTGCAGGTCAGGATAGCGCAGGTTCCACTGAGCCCATCATAAGAGCTTGACCGTATTTCTTTTCACCCGCAGAAAGAACAGCATAATCCCCTTCCTGCCAGGCCTGTCGCTGTCCCTTAGGGATTGCCAGGCTGAGTGCTTCGGATATCTCCCAACAATAAGCCTCAATCTTGGACTCGTGGACACAATAGTCTCTGGCTCCTCATGGTGCATTTGGAGAAAGAGTCACATTTCAAGCTTTTATGCAGAACAACAGAGCCAAACGAGGCAGCGCGCTCATCCAGAGCAAAGCTTTAGGTGATTCTGAGATTAGGAACCGGCGTTCAGTCTCGGATGTGTGTCTATAATCTGAACACCACTTTTTTTTTCTTTGATATGCAGCCAGCAAGTTTGCGAAGTAGTTTCCAAATGCAATAAAGCCCTACTTTTTCCATTTCCATCAAATGTGTTTCTTAAAATCAGTAGTTTTTTTGTTCTAAACATAATCTGCACAATAAAAAAAGTGCAAAGAACATGCAAAGATAATAATTTTATCTTATTTTATCTTTAAGCATCTTTGCATAGAGGAAAAATCTCTCTCTCTCTATATATATATTTTTTTTTTACATTAACCTCTTAAGTGTCGGTTGCCCATATATTTTTAGAACAATAATATCTTAGTAAAAACCTAAAGTAATATTGACAACCTATATATCATTTGAAAGCTTACAATCTCTAGTTTTCATATTTGGTGGCTGCTTTTTAAAATAAATTACAGAGGAGCAGTAATTTATCAATTTGCAGCAAGAATATTTCATATTCATTAGGTGTGTTTAGGCCTTTATTTTGAAATAGAAATAAACATGAAAAATCATAAAAGATTGGTAGAAACCTCAGTTTGTTTTCATGCCAAGAGTTCAAAAGATAACACCAATTCAATTTTATGAGAAAAAAAAAGGTCTGAAAATGTTTTGAATATAAAGAAAAATATGGATTCTCGATTTCTGATGCGGCAGCGAGCTATAACGCACATGTCCTCTTTTCATGTGTTTATTCGAGGTTGAAATCAAATCAAATACTGCCAAACCACCCATACTATTTCTGAATAGGATGTATACTTCATAAATTGTATGAAAATTATGGAAATACATGGTTCAGATCACTCAAAACATATATGAAAATGGAGGCGCCCTTATATGGTCAGTAGGAAGCTTGGCTGTCCATCTAGTGAAAAAGTCTGGTACTGTGCCCAAATAAAATCTCACTGAAAGCTCATTTTTTGAGATATCAACCTAAAATTTGGAACATAACTTGTTTAGATTTTTGGCTTTAATGTTCTTGCAGTTTCAGAGTAAAATATATTTTGTAATATATATATTTTATATAAAATATAAATAATAATATTTTTACATTGTATATTTTCATAAACTCAAACTTGTATAACTTTTTTTCTTTTTTACTTTAATAATTTATTTCACTTCTACAATAATCTGACAAATGTCTTCTTTAAAACAAGACCAACCATATGTCTATATTCCAAAGCATTCTTGAATTTACAACCATTTAAGTTTGGATAGTGATTTTCATGTCTATGCGAAAAGGGGGGGTTAAAATTTTACTTAATAATTGTTGCAGGTTTTCAGAAGCGTGCCATTTATTTAGTCACTGCACTTTCCACATCATGTATCATGATGACAAATCAAAGGAAATAATTTGAGTTTAATGCCCGGTTTCACAAACTGAAGGCTTAATCTTAAAATGCATGTTTGAGCTGTCTTAACTGAAAGCTACTTATCCTAAAATATGTCAATGCCAGTGTTTTGTCTCAAGATGCACACCTTTTTTCTTCTTCTATGGCACGTTTATAAAAGCTACTAATTTAACTAAGGCCTAATCCTGTCTTAATCTAAGCCCTGTCTGTGAAACCAGGCCATAGTTTTACAAGAAATCAGGTGAAAGTGTCCCTGTAAAACCTCACCTACACCCCACTTTAGTAGAGCTGTTAGTAGAAGCAATAGTAACAGTAGTAGTTGGAGAGCTAGAATGAATGTGGGTCCTGGTTACACGTCGCCTGTGTCCTGGTGAACATGGCAGTCGTGGCATTGAGGTTGTTAGTAGAGCCCTCTTCTGACATGCTTGTGTAACAGCAAAAATACCTTGCACTCAATGTCTCAATGGAGAAAATATTTTTTCATTATAGAGGCATCCACCCACACATCATCCTTGCATTGTTGATGCAACTTTTGCATTGTTAAAAAAACATTAATATTTTCTCCAGAACATAACATTTTAGTTGTTAACTACAGTGTCTTAAAGGGTTCGTTCTCACAAAAATGTACATTCTGTCAGTAATTACTCTCCCTCATGTTGTTCCAACCCCGTAAGACTTTCGTTCATCTTCGGAACACAAATTAAGATATTTTTTATTAAATCTGAGAGCTGTCTCACTCCTCCATAGGCTTCTGTGTTATTGAAACTTGCCGGCCCAAAAAGTTAGTAAAGACAATGTTTAAAATAGTCCAAGTGACTATCGCAGCGCTTCTGGGTTGTACGTCAGAACGCAGGCTCACTACTGTCCCGAATTAGCCGTGATGTCCCGTATTTTGGGTCTAATTTATTTTGTCCCGAGTCAAATAGACTGCTACGCTGATCTAACCACTGACTGATACAACAGCAACACGACACTTTAGTGATCACGAGACCACATCATCCAATCACAGCCCACACTCACATACGAATAACAGACTCTAAATTGAGAATTAATTATTCTTTTGGGACAAATTATTGTTTGATTTGCGAACAGAATCCTCTGCTGTCTGGTCGCTACCGGTTCGATTCGGAGATTCCGGACTCGCGCTAACGGCAAATCCCTTTCACTGTCCGGCCAGGTTTTGATTTCGGCAAATCAGTTTTGGTGATTTCAAACAACGTGATTATTGTTCATGAGTCCAACATCCAGCCACGCAAGACAACATGAAATCTTCCTGAGGGAAAAGTATGCTATTACTTTCTTTAATGTCTTCAAAATGTAGTATATAATGTTACAAAAGCTTTCTATTTCAGATAAATGCTTTGTGTGTATGGTTTGTATGGTATGTGACTTTTTTGTGTGACCTTAAAATTCGTTTTAGAATTAAATTGTACATAAATAGGTTAAGCAAAACAAATGTGTTTATATCTGAGAAAATTTTAAACACATACGAACCTGAAATGACATATACTGTGTGATACAGTACAAACATTTTGAGTGTCCCTTATTTTCCTGTAAAGAACCCCGATTGTCCCGCATTTTTCTTTTCTGAAGTTGGCAACCCTAACGTGAACTCACTCAGAGAAACACAGAAGAAAATGTATAGTGGAATAAAGTCGTTATTTGTGTGTTTTTGCGCACAAAAAGTATTCTCGTCGCTTGATAAACGTAAGGTTGTGCCACTGTAGTCACTTGGACTATTTTAACGATGTCTTTACTAACTTTTCTGGGCCGGCAAATTTCAATAACACAGAAGCCTATGAAGGAGTGAGACAGCTCTCAGATTTAATCGAAAATATCTTAATTTGTGTTCTGAAGATGAACGAAAGTCTTACGGGGTTGAACAACATGAGGGAGAGCAATTACTGACAGAATTCTCATTTTTGGGTGAACTAACGCTTTAACTGATCATTGTGTTTGCAGTGGGATTGACAGACTGCATTAGAAACACTGGAGGAGGCTGCTCTGCTTTAACGATGTGTTTTCAGCCCGATATAATCCTATTAAACGAGTCTCTGCTGGATAATGATGATGTGTGGTCCTGTTTTCTGTTTTGTAGGAGGGTTTTTCTTTGCTCAATGCACAGAGCTTCCTGAAGATCCAGCATAAATCAGACAGTCTGCTGTTCAACATTACTTTAAAGGTGAGAAGCATCACTGTGATCTTTTTTTTCTTCTTCGCACATTTCACATTTTTTTTCTTTTCACCTGATTTGCACGTGTTGTCCTGAAGGCAGGCTCCGCCTCTTTGTCCTTGAAAGCAATAAACAATTTTAATATGCAAATTTAAATAAAAAAAATAGCTGCTTCTGAGTGACCTTCAGCTTACACCTCAAAGACTCTGTGCCTCGTTAATTAAGCTAATGATCTCTTCTCTAAAAAAAAAAACTCATAGTTCATGAATACTGATGCTTACCTTGAAAACAAACAAGTCCCTATAAGTTGCATTATTGTTACAAACAGCACTGCATCTTATCCACCTTATTCCTGACGATCTCACTGCGTTATGAATTATGGGTCGCACTTCCGGTTTGGGGAACTTCCATTCAAAAAGACTGAAACTAATAATTTCAAATCATAATAAAGCTGATCCGTCAGTTTGACTGAATGAGCTGTCAACTTTCTTTCATGATTTATTTTCAGACATCATGAGAATAACGTAACACTTGGTATTTTAACGTGACATGTTATAACAATAATATCTATGGCAAGGGCTCGTTTCAGTCGCTGCATTCGTTTCCTCGTGATAATTGTATTTTTTCATTTGCATTTCGTTGTAATAGTATGAAAAAATGACAACATATTCTGCACATTTGTGGTCTGTTCTCCCGATTTAATTTACGATATATCCCATTAATAATTCACTGGAATGCACGAAGAATCTCTCATTTCTCTCCTCAATCCTAACGTATCTTCTTTCCTGGTTTGTTTTCACATATATAAATACAGTTGTAAATATAGCTGCAAGCAGCGATGCGGGGGAACAGCAGTGCAGAGCAGGAAGAGCAAAAACAGCAGAAACCGAACATACATGAAAAAACAGTGAAATTGAACTCAAAATGAACAGAAGTTCAGATGAGAATGAACACAGAATGAAGAAAAACAAACTATTTCTAATCCAAGAGAAAGAAAGATTAGTACAACGCTTGAATAATAAACACAAACACAATTTTTCTAAAGTCGTCCCACGCGGGACTCGAACCCACTGTCTCTGGATCAGATGCCTGTCACTTATCTCGTTGCACCACTGGGAAGATGTGTGTTCACCAAGATGCCGATGTTCTATAATTCAAGTGAGAATCAACTCAAAATGAATAATTACTACATGCGCCACAAACTATGTAAGACATAAGACATGCGTCTTAAATATTGAGTTCCTTCTCAGATAGACGCCATGTCTGGAACTCAAGCATCTTTGCACCACTTCTGGGAATTGTCCCAGCGTCTAGAACGCAACTGATGCTTTAAGCGTCTCCATACTTGAAAAAACGTGGAAAACTACTTTTAAAGAGGAAATGACGGAATATTTACGTACATATTTACAGCGGGTCTATTCGCATGGGATTAGTATCACCTGAGGTCATTTTTCAAGTAGTAAGACTAGTCTTAACCGTTTATGCAACCGAGGTCTGAGAGATGTTTCTGTGTGTGTGTGTGTGTGTGTGTGTGTGTGTGTGTGTGTGTGTAAGGGAGAGAGCCGTTTGCTCAGACTGCAGTTTGAGGGCACCAGTCGGGCAGAAGCTGCAGATTTCTGTGGAAAAGCTGTGGAGAAACTGCAGGATTATGTTCCCGTCGCGGAGCATCTGATGAATCCTGCATCTGCAACAGCCAATCCTGAGGAGCCTGGGACATCTACACAACAGCAGCAGGTCAGAAATACTCATCCATCCATCCATCCATCCATCCATCCTTCTATCCATCCACACATCCATCCATCCAAAACCCAAAACCCATCCATCCTTCTATTCATCCATCCATCCATCCATCATCCTTCTATCCATCCATCCATCCATCCATTTATCCACACATCCATCCATCCATTTATCCATCCTTTTATCCATCCTTCCACACATCCATCCATCCATTTATCCATCCTTTTATCCATCCATCCATCCATCCATCCTTCCACACATCCATCCATCCATCCACCCACCCTTCCATCCATCCATCCATTTATCCATCCTTTTATCCATCCATCCACCCTTCCATCCATCCATCCATTTATCCATCCTTTTATCCATCCATCCATCCATCCTTTTATCCACCCTTCCACACATCCTTCCATCCATCCTTTTATCCATCCTTTTATCCATCCATCCATCCTTCCACACATCCTTCCATCCATCCTTTTATCCATCCATCCATCCTTTTATCCATCCATCCATCCTTCCACCCTTCCACACATCCATCCATCCATCCATTTATCCATCCTTTTATCCATCCATCCACCCTTCCACACATCCATCCATCCTTCCACACATCCTTCCATCCATCCTTTTATCCATCCATCCATCCTTCCACCCTTCCACACATCCATCCATCCATCCATTTATCCATCCATTTATCCATCCATCCTTCCACACATCCATCCATCCATTTATCCATCCTTTTATCCATCCATCCTTCCTTTTATCCATCCTTCCACCCTTCCACACATCATCCATCCATCCTTCCACCCTTCCACACATCCATCCATCCATCCTTTTATCCATCCTTCCACCCTTCCACACATCCTTCCATCCATCCTTTTATCCATCCATCCATCCATCCATCCATCCTTCCACCCTTCCACACATCCTTCCATCCACTCTTTTATCCATCCATCATCCTTCCACCCTTCCACACATCCATCCATCCATCCATCCATCCATCCATTTATCCATCCTTTTATCCATCCATCCATCCATCCATCCATCCTTCCACACATCCATCCATCCATCCATCCTTCCACACATCCTTCCATCCATCCTTTTATCCATCCATCCATCCTTCCACCCTTCCACATATCCATCCATCCATCCATCCATCCATCCATCCATTTATCCATCCTTTTATCCATCCATCCATCCTTCCATCCATCCATCCATCCTTCCACCCTTCCACATATCCATCCATCCATCCATCCATCCATCCATCCATCCATCCATCCATCCATCCATCCATCCATCCATCCATCCATCCATCCATCCATCCATCCATCCATCCATTTATCCATCCTTCCACCCTTCCACACATCCTTCCATCCACTCTTTTATCCATCCATCCATCCATCCTTCCATCCATCCATCCATCCTTCCACCCTTCCACACATCCTTCCATCCACTCTTTTATCCATCCATCCATCCTTTTATCCATCCATCCTTCCACCTATATTTATATCAAGCGATAAACGGGTAAAATGACAACAATGACAACACAATTAATGCATGTGATGTGATGCACAACAGAATATTTAGCAGGAAATAATGTAGGACAGAATGATGAGATTGTTTATCTTTAATATATAATGCACCAATTAAGTGTGCATAACTAGACCAGACAATTAGACATTTACTTGAAAAATAATTTTTTGTCAGCTTTGATTTAAGTTAATTAAAACAAATAATGAATGTTCATTTGGAATTGATCACTAGGTGGTGCTGTTGCCACATGAGGATATTTAAATGGGCGACGAGTGAAATAATCCCACCCTCAGCAGAACTGCTTATTTGTGAATCTGATGTAAACACACAGACTTCAGGCTCTAAAGGGACAAAGGGAATTCTCTGTGTAAAATATGGTTAGTCACGTTGTCTCCCCGCGGCAGGGATGAGAAGGATTCTCAGGGATGAGGATATTCAATTAGTAATGAGAGTATTGATCGGCTGGTGAGGCCCTCCGTGTGAGTCCTGAGACTATAATGAATGAATCTATTTCTATTTCCACTTCAGGCCCCTGAAGACGCACCACGGGAGGCCCCTGTCGTTGCCATGGGAGCGCTGTCAATCAAACACCTCTCTCAGGTACCAGGATTGCACTGAGAGCTTGTCTCTGGTGTTGACTCGCTGAATTAGATGCTGTAGTCAGTGATATTCTAATGTTACCTCTGAGATGTCATCCGTGAAGTGCACACTGACTTTTTCATGCATTATAATCTCTTCCTCTTCAGTTCTTCCTGGGCGAGTGTGAGCTGTCCCTGCCGATGGCGTATCATCAGAGCACGCTGCCCTCTGGAGGCCTGGAGGCGTTACTGCGCCTCTGTCTGCTGGATGCTGGTTTTCCTGCTTTCGTGGAGGAGGTTGAGAGCAAGCTAAAGGAACTAATGCAGGAATGAGGTAGAGCAGAGCCTGTTAACTAGAACTATTTAAAATCAATTCGTTAAATTAAAATAAATTAAAATATCAGATAAAAAAAGACTTGTAATTAAAAAAATAGAAATAATACCTTGGCAACTAACTGAAATAAAATAAGTTGTACTAAAATTACTAAGATTAAAGCTGATATATATATATATATATATATTTATAAAAATCAAGAAAAAAATGGCAAAAGCATATAGTAAAACTACTAAAAATAAAAATATATACGTGTGTGTGTAAATTAAAGATAACTATAAATAAAACTATATTAAATGCTATAATAGTATAAATAATACTAAAATAACTGCTCAAAATCAAAACGAATAAAAATGACAAAAGCACATAAATTTACCAAAACTGTAATTAAGATGAAAATTTAAATGAAAAAATAAATAAAAATAAAGCTTATTCAGAACATTAATAAATACTATGATAGTTTATAAATAATACTAAAATAACTGCTCAAAATCAAAACTAATAAAAATGACAAAAGCACATAAATTTACCAAAACTGTAATTAAAATAAAAATAAATAAATAAATAAAAATAAAGCTTATTCAGAACATTAATAAATACTATGATAGTTTATAAATAATACTAAAATAACTGCTCAAAATCAAAACTAATAAAAATGACAAAAGCACATAAATTTACCAAAACTGTAATTAAAATGAAAAAAAAGAAAAAAAGAAAAAGAAATAAAGCTTATTCAGAACATTAATAAATACTGTGATAGTTTATAAATAATACTAAAATAACTGCTCAAAATCAAAACTAATAAAAATGGCGAAACCTCATAGAAAAATTATTACAAATAAAATTAAAACACACACACACACATATATATATATATATATATATATATATATATATATATATATATATATATATATATATATATATATTAAAGCCAATTCAAAACTGTAATAGTATATAAATAATACTACCCGAATACTGCTCAAAATCCAGTTCCGCCTGTGATAAGCTCCGCCCCCATTGGTTACTGTTGCTAAGTGAGAAAAGCTTCACAGAACGCTCATTAACACAGGAGTATTTTTGGAACCTTTATTCTGAAAAAGGAAACAATTGGTTTCACATAGTTTGTAATGGCTTTAGCTCCACCCACTTCCTCGCTCCCATGTTGGTCCATTATGGTGACACACACACACACTGTATTGATCAGTTGTCATGCAACTACAGCAGTGCAGTTCACAATGCGAAGCACCCTTATCTCACCGTCCCGTTAAAGCTTTTTTATTCTCAGAAATTAAACAAACCCACCCCACCTTACAATTGTCAGTAGGTCTATATGAATACATATTGCATAGGATTATAGCCATGCTGTACAAGAATCATCTCTTCTTCTAAAAAGAAACGACATTTAAAAAAAAAAAAAAAAAGATATATTATTTTTCTTTTTTACAGATGCTATCGTAATATTGGAACACTTACAGCACCACATGTACAAGACGTCTAAATAACTCTAGAAAATAAATGTTTTACATGTATCCATTTCATTTAATACAATATCAGCTTTTTTTTTAAAGATTAAATACTGTTCTGCCACTCACAAAGGTTCTTGCATTCTAGTTTAAGACAAAACACCTCCTTTTAGTATTGGATGATAAACTGTACAAAGATCTCGATGATTCCTTACTTTTTTATCCATTTAAATTTCTTTAAAAACACACACACACACACGCTGATATGCTCTCTCTCTCTCACTCACACACACACACACACATAGGTTATTCATTTGGATGCAACGCCATTTAAAGTAACAATAGAAAAACGATATCTGAATCTTATTAGATTATGTTATTGCATGCATTCGAGACAACATGTAGATATGAAAAAGAATTAGTGCAGCAGGAGGGCATGATAAAATAAAGAAATGCAACGTTAACAGCACATGTAGTAAAATCATCATCATCATCACCTTCATGATTCAGTCAGCGTCCACATTCACACACACATCATGAGCCTGGATAAGGCAAACTTAAGACAGTCTTTATTGTTCGTTTGTGCCAGTGTAATGCTGTCATTATTGTTGTTTTCTTCACCGCGTGAGGAAGGTTGTGCGTCGCTGAAGATCGCCAGGAGCTTCTCCTCTCCTCCGGATGGTCGGGATATGCAGTTGGTCATCTGGGAAACAAGGATTTAATCAACTAAAGGGAACATTTGCATGCCGGTTTGTAACTCAGAATGAATTGTAAATGCGTAAAACCTTCAGCGCTTTTCAACGTTGGTCCATCGTCGGCTCAGTTTGTGTTCCGCTGCCGTACGTTTTTCTCTTTGTGGTTGTTCGTAGAGTTCGTTTTTCTGGATGACGGATGTATACGGTTCACAATCAATACATGCATTAGTCATACAAGTGTTCATAAATAAATGAATGTTGTGTTCTTACATTGGTGCAGCTGGTTCATCATCTTCATCAGGGTCGAAGAACATGCAAGAAAAAAGACATTAATCACAAATGGAACAAAAATGAGATGATAAACATGCTCGTTTTACTTTAAATGGTTGTTGTAAAATGCAACAGCGGGAGAATAATTGTTTTTTAATTAGTTATATTATTGAGACCGAATGTGCTGATCATGCTGTCATGTTTTATTTTCGTGTCACATTTGAAGTAGAAACACATAATTGTTTTGTTTTTTTGGGGAGAATGCTTGGAAATGTTCCCAGGATCTCTTTAGTGAAGATATTATCTGGGTTCCCAAGGTCAGCAAAAACCTGGCAATAGTTACACAATGTAAAACTGTGAGTGCAATTTCATATGAAAAGATAAAAAAGGGCAACACTTTACAAGAAGGTTCCATTAGTTAATGCATTATCTAACAGATTAATAAATCATGTAACAAATTTATTTCTTGTTATAGTTACCAAAAACAAGGTTCAAGTGCTTTTAAGGCCTTTAAGTGGAATTATACGATAATACACCTGCATTAGAGATGAAAAAGACCATTTTCTACAATTTCAGGTCATTTACCATCATGGAAATGTTGTTTTTGAAACCTTTATGACAGCTATGGCGCCACCTATGGTCTGATCTCCATAAAAGTTTGCATGCTTGTTTACAATCATATGTCGCATGTGCTCACCTAATTTCATGAAGTTCGGGAATCGTTTAGGAATCACAGGATTTCTTTTTTTTTTGTACACTCGGCCACGCCCATTTTTATAGCTATCCAAAGGGGAAACTTTTTTGTCAAAACTTTATTTGAACTTGTACATGTTAGTAGATAACATGTTGCAAGACACTCCTAAAATCTGGCCATCATTTTTAATGTTATTATTTTAATGTTTATGTAAACAAAAAGTGCATATTGATGCTAAGTTTATTTGTTATTTGCTGGTTTTCGACATACAAACCTTGGTGAATTGATTTTATTGTGTAGTATTAGTACTTTTTAAACAGGATTCTGTGATAACCGTGATCACTATAATCATGAAATGAAATTTTCATGCCATTTCATCTCTAGTTATGATGCACTATAAAATCATGTGTTTTTACAATATAATATGCAAAGTACAATTTTCTATATCTTTTTTTTTATCTCTGATATTTAAGTGTGACACATATAGGCGTACAAAAACTCTTTTAGGTCTAAAACAGTTTGGATAGTTGCTAATATGAGAGTTATGAGACATTATTTAAGAGATTTAAGTATTGCATTACATGAGTAGCTCTCTGACACTTTTATTTTTTTAAAGTAGCTCTCAAATGGAAAAAGGTTGGAGACCCCTGACCAAGAGTGTCCAGAAAATAGTACTGAAGTGGTTTTATTGAAGTTGAGCAAAATACCTAGGACTAGTTAGGCTAACCCCAACACACAAACAACATTAAAAGCTTGATTTCCACACAGGGGAACTTTAACCTTGAAACAAAAACTGCTTTACATGAAAATATGACATGTACAATCGTGCATTACAGATAGACTTGTCATATATCATTGAAAAGGTTTCAACTAGCAGAATACAACGATCATATTTGTTTTAGTTAGAGATCAAACTATACCAAGTATTTGTATGAAAAACATGCACATGTAAACAGCATGTTCATTAAATAATAACTAACTAATTTTAGTCATATATTAGAAAATGTTGAAATTAACATAAGCTATGATTAATAAATGCTTTAAACGTATTCATGTTATCTAATGCAATTCATTAATGTTAAGAAAAAATTGGAACCATGTTGTAAAGTGTTACCAAATAATCCTTATCCATTAATCATAAACCCCAGCAGCACAAGGTCTCGAGATGTTTAGAGAGCGGGTCATTGCTGATGCAGAAAGGTTGTTCAGTTAGAGGTCACGAGTCTCTCCACAGACAGATGGGTAGTTCTGGTTAGTTTATGCATGTCACATGCGCCCACAGACCGCAGCATTCACAGCGCCGGACAACAGGCAGGTTATGACAGGACAATGTGAGTTAAAAACCTCATCCTTTTAAATACACAACCATCAGATCAACACAGTGCAAAAATAAGCCATCTGTTTTTTTTCCCCTCACTACATATAACAGATAAAACCCAGACAGGAACATAGTGTCGGGTCAGATCCGGGCCACATCCGGCACAGGTGGATTCAACGTTTACCGGATGTGGGCCGACACTATGTTGCTTTTCTGGGAACAAATAGGGGCTTTCGCACACAGAGGAACCTTTTCATAGTTCCTAGAACTATTGGCGGAAGAACCCGGATTTTGCCGTGTTTGCACCGCAGGAACTAGGAATGATTTTAGTTCTAGGAACTTCAGAGTCGGGTCTGAACCAGCACTATAGACCTTATGTGCCTGAGAAACAGGTGCGCCGCCATCTTTAGAATATTGTCTTTAATTAGCTGGTGAAGTGGATTTACCTATTGTAGAGTTAACGAAAGTTATCACGAGCATTGTGATGATTAAAGCAGATGTCTTAACATTATGTCAGTGGACCGGGAAGATTTTAAAACGGGTAGTTTTAAATTCTTAAGATCACTGGAAATAGTGGAAGACAAAAGACAACAAGCGCAGCGCTGAAAAGGGACGGGGCTACATATGATCTATAGACCGTATGCGCCTGAGAAACGAGGGCGCCGCCATCTTTAGAATATTGTCTTTGAACTTCCGGTTTTGCGGTCGCTCTGTATATTTCTATGGCATCGCTGTCTGGGAGTAATTCGCTTTTGAAGTGGATTTACTTCATGTAAAGTTAACGAAAGTGATCATGAGGATTGTGATGTTTAAAGCAGATGTCTTAACAAATGTCAGTCGACCGGGAAGATTTTAAAACGAGCCGTTCATTCATAAATACGCAATATCACTGTGAAAATACAGACCGGAAGTCAAAAGACAACGAGCGCAGCGCTGAAAAGGGGCGGAGCTACATACGGTCTACTCTATTGAGAATGAGGACATACTCATAGGTAGCTTGCTGTCACGTGACGAATTGAGCCCGTCCACCATTTTGGGAGGATACGCTATGGGTTGCCAGGGGCAACAGTGCAGGAGCAATACAGAGACGGAGCAGGAAAGACGGCTCGAGGAATTATAATAGAAATTACGAGAAAATTAAGAATAAATGGAGAAGAATGCGGCAAAAGAAAAGGGTCCTTACAGGGAGAAACTTACTACCAATGCCAAACAAAAATGTTTTTTTTTTTTTTTACTTTTAAATTTTAAAATACGAAAAAACTGTAATACATGGCTCCTACGGTTTCCATGACAATCGTGTGAGACACTGGAGCAGTTTTTTACACAGCAGTGTTTTCCAGGCATTCTAAAATAGTGCGACAACCTCCTCTACTATCAATACAAACAATGAACGGCGCTGGCGTGTATCCTCCCAAAATGGCGGAAAGGGGAGGATGACGCGGTCTCTGAGGGCGGGGCGCTGTGTCGTGACGACATCTCCTCATTCTCAATAGGAGCTATCCGTGACGTTAGTGTACGCCGATTGTGTGGTGTACGCCTATATATTTACTCCACAAATTAACTCTACGAACATTGAAACAGTGATAGATGGGCCCTCTAAACCTTTACACTGAGGAGAAAATCCAGTACAGCTTTCAGGGTACCAAGAGAAACATGATCATGTATTTCTGCTCAGCAACACTGGACATCAACCACACGGCTTACGCTTATAACTCTTCATTACTGTCTACTTTCCATGTATAACAGTTATATCTAATAACGTATTAGACCGATCGTAAACTAATGAACACGGAGAATGCGAGCGCAGTGTGTTCAGTCGTTCTCAGCGCCGTCAAAATAAAAGTCACAGCAACAAGCGTGTCTTACGTCACTTCAGAGTTCCTACTGGCGGTGCGAATGCAACCAGGAAAATGGTCCGATGGGAACCATTAGTTCTCAGGGAAACACCCTGGTGGCTAGTGCCGAGAACTACCCGGTGCGAAAGCCCCTAATGTGACGGTGTGGTGAAGTGTCGAGTCCCAACTGAAGTGATGGGTCCTAACGTAGGACCCGAGTAATATGCCTGATCTAAAGCTGTTCTCGCGATTCTTAAATGTAATCAATCAAACTTAAATTCATGTAATAATCTTTTATTTTTATCCTGATTATTTAAATAGTTAAAGTGAAAGAAATAACATGTTTAGGTATGTCATGCGACATTGTTAATTGTTATTGAGCAATAAAGCATAATAAAATTTGTTTTCATTACAAGCATGTCATAATTAATATGAATTATGCTTGTATCATATTTGTTTTTTTGTCGAAAAATATCGTAGACGGTGAGAAAAACATTGTCTCTAATCCTTTCTGATAGCTGTATGCTATGCTACTATCTAAGCTAACTAAAAAAAAAACACTAAGAACGAGAAATGTTTAAATTCACAATCTATAGCTTCGGTTATACACTAGTATATGAAACATACAAGTTAAAATATATTAACGCAATTCAAACGACTTGTATAACAAAGTGACATCTGATTTGTAACCAGGCACTAAAGCAATTACCCATAAAACGTGCTTTGAACCAATCGGATTGCTTGGGTCCTCAGCTGGGACTCGACACTTCACCACAACGGCACATTAACTTTATGCAAATGTGGCTATTACAACCCTGATGCACATGTGATCAGTCTTCTCTCTGGTACTGTGATCAGTGCAGGCAAGATGGAGGAGTTAAAGGTGCTGTAAGCAACATCTTATAGGAATACCTGAGAGATCTCACTGTTATAGGTGCCATGAGGAATCACATCTGTCTCTGACTGCACTTTAGATATACAAAGACAGTGCACTCACATTACCATGAATGGTAGAAAGTGCACTGCACAATAGAGGGTTTGAATTAACGTCACTTTCCCGCAGGAAAACGCTCCCTCAGCCGGACTGAGTGGCAGAAGAGCTGGATTTAATGGGGAAAACACCAGTAAAACGAACGATTATCAGTTTAAACTAAAGATTGGACTCGATATTGTGTTTCTTACAACTTACCGAAGATCCAGTGATCATGGATATCGACATGCAGCAGGAATCGTGTTTCCTCACATTTATATGAGCCTGATTTCAACGCCAGGGAAATACATAAAGCAAATTTGCCTGTGAACACTTTATATAAACACAATATAGGTGTAAACCCATGTGATCGCTCATATCAGTGTTATATATATATATATTGTCCAGCCTTAAAACTTGTGTAGTTTTTCTCAGTGTTTATTTAAAAACGTCCAATTATGCAGAATATACGATGGTAAATATTTAATTGATGAGTTGTCAATACAATATATAACAATACAGTATATAGTGTATGATTTTACCCCATAATTCAGCATATTGACTCAAAATGAAAACTGCAAATCCAGCTTTCTCTGCCTGGATCCAGATGTTTCTGTGAATCGCAGCGATTCATTTGCTTCTCTGTTCTGTAGCTTTCGGGAGTCTGTAAAAATATACCTCAGATTTCTTGTCAAATCTAGTTGTACAGTCGATCTCTTACAGCTCTTTCCCGTTTTAGATGCGTTTTGAGTGTTTTTTGCGCTGAAAACTTATTGCCACTCAGTGTGTGTGACCGCAGTCACTCCGGCCGACGGTGACGTCATGCGCATACACTCTATATGGCAGAATAAGTCCCGCCTTCTAAATTAAAGAGCCAATCAGCAGCCGGTAAAGTCATTGCAGCTGCTTGTACACTGTAAAAAATTATCGTTGTTTTAACTTAAAAAAGTAAGTTTCCTGGTTGCCTTACAATTTTTTAGTTCATTGAAATGAAAACATTTGAGCTAATGCAATGAAGGAAATTGGTTAAAATAATAGAAACTTAAAATATTATGTTATCTGAACCACATTAATTATTGATTTGACAAAAGATAAAAAGTTGTGATAACAAATCATGAAAATATTTTTTTTACAGTGTAGAAGCTCCGGATGCTTTAGTTCTGAGACGCGCGCTTCGGACTCTGGAGAATTTGATGTTTCCCAGAATAACATTTGACGTTTCCCAAAATAGTCGCCCGAGAGCCGTTTCAAAGATGGCCGCCGAGTGAAATGACTTGTCTTAAAGCGACTCAGCCAAGTTTTTTTTAGCAAATCAGAAACATTCTCAGACTGTCAATCATTTAGCATACGTTCAGGGTTACTGCCATCAGTTCGGCCAACGTGTTTTAGAAAAGCAGAACATCTGGTTAAAAGCAAAGTTGCTTACAACACCTTTAATTGGAAATGTCAATTAACATTCATCTTGCTCATGATATAAAGCCTTATGTACAGCTGCTTATATACTGTACATGGTGTAGAAACCATTTTCCCTTAGAAACTAGTACATTTTACAAAGAAACAGCAAATAAATTGAATCAAAAGTGTCATTTTGAAGTAGAAAGACTTCAAATATACATTATATTTTATAGTGCGCTTCCTTTCTATTACAGTATGTACATCTTATTTATTTATTTATTTATTTACCAGTAATACATCACATTTGTGGTCAGATTTTTTTTAAATCACCATTGTGCAGCTCGCTAATAATGTTTAATTACTACTCGGGATAAAACAAAGCTTAAAACAAGTGTTCATGTCTCTCGTGTCAGTACATCTACACACAGATCCTCTAAAGGTGTTAGAGGACGTCGATGTTGAAAATATGAAATCCTGGCACGAGGATTTCAGCTGTAATGTGCGTCATAGCATTATGTCCTCATCTCGGATTCTGTTGATAAGACTGTGGGCAGATATAATCTACCTTAATCTAGCGCACCCTCCCATTACTCTCTCTCTCCTGGGGACAAATCCTCCCCAAACATCACAACAGAACACGCTGTTCATGCACGCACACCTCCTCTCCTTACTCAGTGCTCTGCATGCGTTTTGCTGTAAAATAAGAGTCTGTTCAGCGAACCATCCAGAGCAAAACAAACACATGCAAGATAATATGGTTAAAAACTCTCTGGTTCGATCCACATGTTATTATGATGATTAGTTTATTCATATTATAAGTAACCAGGTCATGTGATGACTTACAGTAAAGATGCCAGGGTGAATCTCATGAACATAAAAAGCGCATCAAAAAATGTATTTGCATTGTGACATTATTTTCATAACAATTGGATACTCCACGATTCTAATTCCTGCAATGCAATATATATATATTTTTGTAATTTAAGGCGAGACACTACAGGTGAATAGGGTAAAAATTTTAACTAGCAGATATCACCATGAAACTTTCCCAGTTGATTACCTACATTAAAATGAGAAAAATATTTATTACAAGTTTTCTGTAATTTAATGTTTAAATTTGCAAATTACGCAATATCTAATTAAATATGCGCTAATTTGCATGTATAAAAAAAAAACGAAATCTGAGTATTGGATAAAGCCAGGTTAAAAAAATGTTTTGCATTGTGTTCACATATTAGATGGGAAACAAATTACAGAGGGATTTATGGATATCTACTTTTGTTATCCTGTAAATCAGAATATACTGTCAATAGCCTTAAAAAAAAAGATTTTCGCCATGTTTTTTGGAATTAAATGTTATATAAATCAGGCTAGGAATAATATATTTACAAATCCATCTGTAAATGTCTTCATAATATAACTAGGTACAAGACTGGAAGGTTTGGTGTATATCGGTGCTACTGAAGTGGAGATTTCAGAGTCATTTTGAGAAAACGGGCTTTAAAGATTCATATCAGCCAATGAGATTGCGCATTCAGCCCTTTTACTTTCACCATTGGTTGCTGATAAAAAGGAAATGACCATATTTGGATCCGACAGCATTGTACAGGAGAGAGAGAGCTATCCAGAGCAGCGGGAGGATTTACAACACCAACTTTTGTTGAATTTATGAGAAATCTACAGACGCAAACAGACAAAGTGTAGTAAAATAAAGACCTAAATGTGTATTTCGGACTTTTTTTCACCACAAGTCTGAAAGAAGACATGCTATTGAAGACAAATATCCAAAAATCTCAAAATTGACCAGTGAAAAAACAATGTTTTTGCCTGCCGTGTCTCGCATTAAATAACAATATACCATCTATACATAAACGTTGACTGATGAATTTGCGTATGGTTTTTCTTAAAGCATATTAAAAACACAGAATAGACATATAAACAACATTAAAAGCTTGATTTTTCACCACATGGGGACTTTAAGATGAAAATAAAACACTGTATTGCTTTAATAGTTTTTACAGTAATACAATAAGTGGGTTAAAACTTAAAATAATGTCATAATGCAAAAAAGGTGACATTGTACTTACTCAAATAAGTATGAACTACATGTACTTACTATACGGTTAGGGTTAGTTGCTTGTAATTATACATAATTTACTGTTATTAGTATAGTAATTACATGCAGTAACATTTAATTTGCACCTTAAAATAAAAGTGTCACCAAAAAAAAATCTTTTTTCTTTTAATATGACGGTGAAATATGACCCGGACGTGTTTTGATGAGATTCATCCATCAGGTTTTGTGACTATATTGTTATATTTCAGAGGCTAAAACAAACTGAGCTGCACAATCAGATTAATCAAATGAGTAAAGGACTAAAAATGTTGCAATTAAAGCCCATTACGAACCCTAAACTTAACAGTAGAGAATCCAATCACAATGAATTGAACACGGTTGATGATACAAACAAATTTGTAATTTCAATTGGTAATTAAATAAGCACGCGTTGTGACATCACAGCCTGAATGAGGAGGAAACAAAGAGAAGCAGAAATGCCTAAAGACATGCACATTCTCAAACTTACCAACATTAAAGAATATGAGGCCACATGGAGAAGGAAAAAACAAAGTTTCGTCCATTATTTACTTGAAATAAACACTTTCATTCAGTTTGATTGAGCATCAGAGATAATAATGGGAGTATATTTGAATATGAACACGCAAAACCCCCTGAAACGGTCCTGTTTGTCGGCCTAGGAACAGCACCAGCACTGGATTAGCATTCAGAAAAGTGTTTATCATCGCACAACTACATGCCAACAACATTCACAGCAAATAGACTTTACAATCTATCGTTATTTGCTAATATTTGTATACATTTCATACATGAACGGCTGCAACACCAGCCGAAACAGTGACTAAATAGCTGTTGGACTATTGGTTTACACATATTTTGATGATAAAATCATGAAATCGTGCACGGATTAATCGCTCATAAGACCAGGAATGTTTATATAGAGTGAATATTGACTTCTAATACGTTCTTTCTCTTCCATTGCTATTGCAGCAGAGTTTGTACATCGGAAATCCCAGTGCATCTCGTGCAATTCACTGCTTACTTACTGTAAACCTACATTTACTGGGCGGATGTTGGATCTGATAAACACTGCAATGATACAAAATAATACAGACGTATCTTGAGTTCTAGCTCGAGAACAATAGTTTCACTGAGAGATTATATTAAATTAAAAAAATATTTCTTTCTAAAGATACTTTTTCAATGTCTATTTGATGCTTTTCTCATTTAACACAATAATGATTTTAAATGATCTTTTAGGGGTAATTTCTCAGCCGAATTTAATGTGTGAATAATTAATCGGCACATCATGTAATTAGTTAGATTATGGGCCCTAATTTAAGGATCTATGCACATGGTCTAAAGCGCATGGCGCAAGTTCACTTAGGGCGTGTCCGAATCCACTTTTGTTAGTTTAACGACGGGACAAATGGTCGGCGCTCCCGGTGCATGGTCTAAAATGGTCGTCCCTATTCTCTTAATGAGTAATGGGTGTGTTTTGGGATTTACGTGCGTTAAACCAATCAGAGTCTCATCTCCCATTCCCTTTAAATGCCAGTTGCGCTCGAGCCATGGATGATTCGCTATTTACATGACGGAATTTGATAGTGGAAAGACCGAACGCGTCTCCAGAACGCAAACGGATCTGCTCGTGCGCGAGGTAAAAGTCCATCTATGGGACAAGCCGGATTCCACCATATCTTTATGTACACAATAATAATCTTTTACATTGTAATCCTTTGGCATGTTTGTGTGCTGCTGTGCGTCCCTGTGTGTTTAATAAGCAGAGTGTACGCGTGTTGTGGACCCGCCTATAGGCGCACATTACTAACGCGCTCTTTAAAATAACAACAAAGATATTGCGCCATTGACTTTAGAGCAGGGTTTCAGTCGGTTAATGGCTCAGTCTATTTCAGTTCCTCAAAATAGCAACAGTCCAATAATGCGCCAGAACACACACCTCGTTTTCAGACCAGTCGCCCATGGACACACAAATGGGCGGAAATACATTTGCTATTTAAACAACGCGGCGCA
The DNA here is from genome assembly GCF_965113295.1 of Leuciscus leuciscus. Taxonomy (NCBI): domain Eukaryota; kingdom Metazoa; phylum Chordata; class Actinopteri; order Cypriniformes; family Leuciscidae; genus Leuciscus; species Leuciscus leuciscus. The sequence goes on along the minus strand of NC_138734.1, from coordinate 43,613,888 downwards.
GGACGTGAAAATGATAACTGCGTCGGGCTGAAACTAGCAGAACACTTGCGTCGCGCTTGGCACTGCATTGCGCCGGGTGTATGATAGGGCCCTATAAATGTTAATCGCTTGACAGCCCTAATATATATATATATATATATATATATATATATATATATATATATATATATATTGTAAACACTTGTTTTGTATTTTAAATAACATATCATATATACATAAAACAATATACATGATTTAAATTACATCATGGTGGTATTTGTTGTAGTACCCATTATTTATGCAAATTTCATCCATTATTTACTATTGCTTTACACATATATTGGTAAAAAATCATGCACGGATTAATCGCTCATAAGACCAGGAATGTACATCGGAAAACCCCAGTGCATCCCGTGCAATTCACTGCTAAACATGTAAACAAACATTTACTGGGTGGATGCTGGATCTGATAAACACTGCAATGACACAAAATAATACAGACGTATCTGGAGTTCTAGCTCGAGAACAATAGTTTCGCTGAGAGATTATGTCATGTGTTGTCAGTCAGTAGAACGAGGTGCATCTCACAGCAGATTTTAAAGGGTAGCGCCGGACCCCCCTGGCTCTGAGAGACCCTTCTGTGGTTCTGCAAAGGTCAGATTAGCATGAAGCTGCCGTGTGCCTGACTGCATCCCTTTAGAGACCGGCACACTCACGGACAAAACATGTCCAGAACAGAGCCCGTCTCCTGCTCCTTATTACTGAATACTTATAAAGTGCTACCAATATATTACATAAAATAAGTGTATTGCAATAATGCTATTTTACTGTAAAATTAAGTCTTATTTTCTTCATTTTCAAACGGTATACCATCAAGCTTTTATTTTTCATGACAGAATCAGGGCTGTGCGATTTTTACATACATATATATATATTGCAAATAAAATCAATATTGCAATATGGCTCAGTGCGAATCGAGCAGACATAATTCGTTCATTATGTTGCATGTTCATTCACGCGTGTTAATAATAATAATAATAATAATACAACCAGCAATGCATTTCTTTAATGGCCGGCAACCCGTCAAAATTAAAGCTTGATGGTATACCGTTTGAAAATGAAGAAATGAAGAAATTTTATTTCTCGATTTACAGAAAAATAACATTATTGCAATATACTTCTTATTTTATTTAATGTATTGATAACACTTTGAGTATACAGTTATAAATACATTTGCAAACTATTATAGTTTAATCATAGTTTATACTGTATATTGTAGTCTCTACAGTGTTAATATATTAATAGGCTATATATACAAATCGTGAGTTCTTCTTTTTTTTTTTCATCTTCATTATTGTTTAAATAGCTCACATGTGAAGAGTTAGATCATGTTTTATTATGCTTTGTTTACAACTTAACTAAATAGTTCTCACTTTAGATTAGATCACATAAAATCTCAATAATTAAGTGCTTTAAACCATCCTTTATTGGACATTAATTGCATTAGTATTATATGTTTATAATAGTGCCTTTATTAGACATTGATTGCATTATATGATATGTTTATAATAGTGCCTTTATTGGACATTAATTGCATTAGTATTATATGTTTATAATAGTGCCTTTATTGGACATTAATTGCATTATATTATATGTTTATTATAGTGCCTTTATTGGACATTAATTGTTGTCTTTAAGTTGTTTCTCTATTGGAGATTAACCATGAAATTATTACATTATAAAATATATTAAAAACGAATAAGTGTTTTAAATCACAATTAATCACAGAATAAATTTGATGAATCTAGTTACTTTTTTTATCGATTGACAGCACTATTTTATAAATACATTAAGCATATATTGATATTACATATATGATCCCTTAACCTTATCCCCAAAACTAAACATAACATAATCTCTTTAAAAAAATGAAGAGATTAAAATAAATGTAAAAAAAACAAACAAAAAACTGCATATAACCCAAATATGAACGGCCACATTTTTCAAATTTTTCCCAAATCGTTCTGGCATAAAAGGATTTTGCGCTTCAGGTCTTCAGACTTTACAATTTCAGCTCTTTTTTTTCTCTATGGAGATGAACTCACAAACCACCCTAAATCATTCTAGAATGATTCATTCTTTCACTCATCTGGTGAAACTCCCTGTGTGCAATATATATATATATATATATATATATATATAAATATAGCAGAACATCTAAATAATGCACAGCCCTAGACAGAATGAAGTTATAAAAAAAAGAAGAAACGCAACCTTGAAATGTTCTTGCATCCAAATATCGTGTGTAACTGTACAATATTAACGCTTCTGTTTCTCTCATTGAGAGCGAGTGTCATGTGCAGCTGTTGACAGAATCAATCATTCATTAACTTTAAGAGTGTACAAATGTGAGGCAGCTCCAGTGTTGTGATTTGTCTTTCTAGTGGAGGATCAGGTCTCAGATTAAAACGTGGTCAAGCATAGAGGTCAGTGTTTCCCAGTGGGTCTCTCTGACTCAACGCTCATGAATATTCACTTGTGCATCTACGCTAAGAGCCCGGGCCGTAAATGACCCACTAACAGCCTGTTCAGAATATATTATTGATGGCAGATTCAGTGTTTCGAAACAGCCTGCATGGATTATTCTAAAGGTTCTCTAAATATGTTTGTGTGGAACATGACAGAGTTGCACAAATAATCAAATATATAAGATTGCAGTGACTGCCAAGTGTTAAAGTCCCCCTGTGGTGTAAATCCAGCTTTTAATGTTGTTTATGTGTGTATGTGGTGTTTTTAATATGCTTTAAGACAAACCATGTGTAAGTTCATAAGTCGACAGCATTGCTGAGTATTTCCTCCTTAAAACTGCAGTGAACCAAAGACAGTCTCAAACACACGCTTTGAAATCGCTGGTGTTTCTGACGTCACAAACTACCTTGTAACCAATCAGATCAACGTGTGATCGTCAACCAGTGGATCTCTGAGCTGAGTGAGTGAGTGGAGGCGGGGCTCATTTGCATATTCATAGAACCACGTATACTAAATGAGGCAAGAGTGTCGAATTACAGTCAAGATATTTTAAGGCATGAAGATGAAGAAAAAAAACTTAAATATGTAATTTTGGTGATCAAAGATGAGTTTTAAGGGATACAATTGTTGACTACAGGGGGACTTTAACTGAAAATCAGATAAAAAATACATTGAACCATTGAGTTTTAGGACTTATTTCTGCAGCTTAAATTTCCAATGTCTAAAGTACTTCTCAAAAGCACTGAGAGAATCAACAATGAAATCAGAACCAGAACTGTTAAATTCCTGATGTTGCTCATGTGCCAATCACAAGTGAAAGGAAAATGTATTAAAACACTCGCCTGTGAAACGGACCGTTTAAAACCCTCTTATCTTTATGCACAGGATCAATTAAGTATCTTTGACTGGCTATTGCATTCATGTGCTCAACAAAGCCGTCTCTGATTGGTTAAAGTGCTGAAAGTGCTGCATGTTGAAAATAGAAAATGTGGATGCATCTGAAGAAGACATAAATACTTAAAGTCCCCCTGTAGTCAATAACGTTATCCCTTAAAACTCATCTTTGATCACCAAAAAGACATATTTATAAGTTTTTTCTTATTTGTGCCTTAAAATATCTTGAATGTAACTCGACACCCTTGCCTCATTTAGTATACGTGGTTCTATGAATATGCAAATGAGCCCCGCCTCCACTCACTCACTCAGCTCAGAGATCCACTGGTTGACGATCACACGTTGATCTGATTGGTTACAAGGTAGTTTGTGACGTCAGAAACACCAGCGATTTCAAAGCGTGTGTTTGAGACTGTCTTTGGTTCACTGCAGTTTTAAGGAGGAAATACTCAGCAATGCTGTCGACTTATGAATCTACACATGGTTTGTCTTAAAGCACATTAAAAACACCACATAGACACATAAACAACATTAAAAGCTGGATTTTCACCACAGGAGACCTGAAATAAGCTCTGTGTTGAACACAAGCTCAAGATATTTAATTCTACAACTTTAAATCCAACTATTCAAACTCAAACTTGCCACATTGTAGATTTTATATTAAGATTGAAAGAGTTTCCGAAGTTTAGTGGTGATGACCTTGAAGTCATGTGACCATGGTGTAGTTTGTTGACTTCTGAGGCTTCAGAAAAGTCGTGTTCATTATCCTGAGGAACAAAACGTGTAGGAATCATCAACTTCTGTTGATCACAGAGCCTTATTTTCTGCCATAATTGAAACGGCAATGGAAAAATGTATGAAATGAAAGGAAAAACTTGTGAAAATACGTCATCACTGCAGCGCTCTATTTTTACTGCCTTTAAAAGCAGTCTATTTTAGATGTGTAGCTTCATTATGAATATGCCATGCAGCTGCCTCACACACAAAAGTGTTTTTATGTCACTAAAATCAAGGAAAATCAGCAAGTATAAAGCAGTCATAACTGTGCAGCCAAGTACAACATTTGTGACCCTGGAGCACAAAACCAGTCACAAGGTTACATTTTTTTTAAATTGAGATTTATAGATAATCTGGAAGCTGAATAAATAAGCTTTCCATTGATGTATGGTTTGTTAGGATAAGACAATATTTGGCCGAGATACAACTAAAATCTGGAATCTAAGGGTGCAAAAAAATCAAAACATTGAGAAAATCTCCTTTAAACTAGATGTCAACTAGTCTCTCCCCTGTGAAGGCCTCCCTCCCTTTACCTCTCTACAGATAAAGCGTTGTCGGGATAATACCGGTTCGCGTGGCTACGTGGAAGCGATAAAATTCTGTATTATTAATTTTAAGGCCAAACAAGTAGTTTGTTGAGGGTTGATGTGTAGAGAAGGACTACACGTCTGCGCACATATATATTCAAACGCACATCTCTATAGACTGAACTCGTAATACGCATGTGCACGCCATCGCCGTTCTCACTGGTTCGCGTTTTTGAAGATTGCGCAGAGAGAACTAGAGTTTTCTGTTAAAACTGTGTCGTGTTAGCGGCCCCTAAGTTAATAACTAATGATCGTTGCGACGGAAGTGAATCAATCAAACTAACTTTAGCTGGACAATAACTTTATTCTAGAGCTGCTGTAAAGCCAAAACACTTTACTTCAATTTCCTATTATCAATGTAAAGCTGCTTTGGAACAATCTACATTGTTAAAAGCGCTATATAAATGAAGATGACTTGACTTTAAAGTTGTTCATTTATGTTGGCGATTGTGCGGCATTCACTCACAAAAATAAATGTTTTATATCTTTACGGTAGGAAATTTACTAAATATCTTCATGGAACATGATCTTTACTTAATATCCTAATGATTTTTGGCATAAAAGAAAAATCGATAATTTTGACCCATACTATGTATTGTTGGCTATTGCCACAGATATACCAGTGCGACTCGGGACTGGTTTTGGGATCCAGGGTCACATTTCCAGAATAATTCCGTTTCGGATCAAACAACAGCTGCCTCACACAAAATAAGTGTTTTATGTCACTGAAATCAAGGAAAATCAGCAAGTATAAGCATAACTGTGCAGCCAAGCACAACATTTCTAGAATGGATTCATTTTCGGATCAAACAACAGCCACTTTAAGCACTTCAGAATGATTATATATTGCCTTTCATGATCAAGAGGAAATCATACCGCAAAACTACAGCAGAGATGCTTAAATCCGAGCGCCTCTTACCGTCAGGAACCTCGTCCGGCCTCTTGCGCTTCTCGTAAACCACGATGATGACCACGAGGATGATGATCTCGGCCAGGACGCCCAGAAACGGCCACAGCGGGGCGAGATGGCTCCGCACACGCAGGATCGTCATGGACTCTCTGGAGCTGATGATGTTGGAGGCGTTGCACACGTACTCGCCCGGGTCTGTGCCGATGTCCAGCCCGATGATACTCAGTTCTGTGAAGTTATTTCTGTTGGTGATGAAGAATCGGCCGGTGCTGTTGTCAATGTCCTACATGAAGAGATTCAGAGAGGCTGTTGGGTCCTCACATATATATATTTATAAGATTATGACTTCATCTATGAATTAAAGGTGCAGTGTGTAATATTTAGGAGGATCTGTGGACAGACATGCAATATCATATACATAACTATGTTTGCAGTGGTGTATAAAGAGCTTACTTAATGAACCGTTATGTTTTATGAGCCGTTTCTCTCTACACACACCGCGAGTTCGCTTACGTCGACATGTTTCTACAGTGGCCCTGAGCGGACAAACATGTTTCGTCACTATGTTGTTCTTCGTGTAAAGAAGCTAGCTAAAGTCTGTGGATAAAACACTGACACAATGATGAACAGGTAACAATAATATTCGCAATAACATATCGCTTTACTGAATAATTTTGTAAACCTAATTTCTTAATTTATCTTTGTAAAGAAAGCTCATTGTTTAACTGGCTACTCTCTGCTGTCTCAGACGACGACATCACTTCCTGTCAGCCACCGTAACTTCTGTTGGGTGCAGTTCGCAACATCACCACTAGATGCCGCTAAAAATCACACACTGCACCTTTAATTTTCAATGTCATCATGAGATGCAAATTTTGGGTAAACTATCCTCTTTAACTCTTTCCCCGCCACTGACAGAAATGTTCATAATTTGTGAGAAAATGGTTCCCTGCCATAGACAGAATTTTCTGTCTTTCAGTGATTTCACTGGTTATACTGTAGGGGGCGTTAAAGAGTACAGAATCTCCTGATCAAAACACTGGAAAAGAAGAAGCAGAAACAAGCGATATCTTGTAATCATACGCATTTATAAAATAATGCGATCATTAACATTAAACCGCATATAAATCATATCTGCCGAATGTTACTGAATGAAATGTCGAGCCAGAACGAGTTACAGGACTGAAGCTTTGAGTGTGTTGATGGACTCGATCGACTGTGTTTGGATCATCGTCCTGAATCCCATCCCTTTTTTATGAAACTTTCCCACATTCAAGTGTTGATAAAAAAATTATCTGGGACGCGTGAAATTTTTGTGAAAATGGTCAAAACTGCTGGTGGTGGCTGGCAACTTCTTTCAGAAACACTGAAGTCGTCAAAGAGTCAAAGAAGTTTCAAGACTGAATTTAAATCGCAGGATACACAAGCGTCCAAAAATGAACACTTCTATTCAGGAAGGATGCACTAAATTGATAAAAAGTGACATTTATAATGTTACGAAAGAGTCTATTTCAACCAAACGCTTTTCTTTTGACATTTCTATTCATCACAGAATCATGAGAAATAAAAATGCATCACGTTTTCCACCAAAAATATGAAGCAGCACAACTGATTTCGACATTGATAATAATCATAAATGTTGATTTGAATGATTTCTGAAGGGTCATGTGACACTGTGTGTGTTGGATACGTACGATGTAAGACCCTCGGCCCACTTTCTTCCTCCACGTCCACACTGGATGCGGGTATCCCACCGACTTGCAGTGCAGCGTCGCGTTTTCTCCTTCTTTCTTGTTCTCGCTTCGTTTGTGGCCCAAGATTTCAGGAGCAGCTGCATAGAGAGAAAAGACCATCAGGTTTAGTTTATAACATTGCATTCACATCACATTGAGCTGGTCCCTTTACTTTACATTCTCTCTACAACTCTCTTCTTCTGGTCTCGACATGCTGTGTATTATTTGGGTCATGTGATGTGATGTTTCATCCTTTTACAGAGTCAGATTCCTGTAATCCTCTGACTTTAAAATAAAGCTTTTAAACTGTGAATTGTGACTTTATTTGCCTTCACACAACCAGGGCCGATGGAATTTATTTTCCATGACTTTCATATAATTTTGCCATAAAAAGCCTCCATTAACATATTAGGGACTGTTCGTTTTTTATTTAAGGGGTCACCGGAGGAGTTTTGAGATCTGTTGTCAAAAAAGACATGACCCTCCCTTCGCCAGCAATACATTTTTCTATGACCCTCCAAAATGTTTGTGAAAAAAGACATGACCCTCCCCGATAATTTATTGATTAGCCTACTTCTGTACTGGTTTGCGCTTGGCAAAGATGTTCAGATAGCCATTGTTTTTTTTGTTTTTTTGTTTTTTTAAACCATAAACTCTTGCTTTCTCATCTTACTAGGGCTGTAACGATAGACCAAACCTACGATTCGGTTCGTATCACGATTTTTGATTTTAGATTTGAAAAAAATCATGTTTTCGGTGCTGATGTTTGTGACTCGTTCAACATGTGGGTGGGGCTGCCAATAAAGCATCTAAAAGCTGTCACAAAGAACCAGCAAAAGTAATGATTATTAATATGTCAAATATAGCAAGGAAACATTTTAATTGTTTATTAATAAACAAGTGTTTTCTGTGTCGACTGCAAAGATGAAGTTGACGATGCGTCGCGATCTTCTCAGAACGCGCCAGAGAGAAATGCACATTTCATAAGCAGAAAGCAGTCTGTTTTCCTTCGTTTTGAATTGTTCTGTTTAAAAGTAGACATTTCAAGCTTTCTATATATTTCTCAGGTCTGTGAGGCAAGTAGCATACCTTACGCTGAGTTTCGGTTCATTTATGAGACAAGAGTCCAGTTCACTCGCCCGCGCCTCCGTGATTATCTATTTTCTACTATATTTACTTCTTATTAAATCCAGATGAAACATTGATTAAAATTAAGATACAATTAATAAAAAAATGAAATTCACTTTAAAGAAAGGCTTTGTGCTTTCTGTTTGAGGTCTCTGTGAAATTTTTAAAGTCGCTTTCAGAGCAGTCATGTCCGTAATGGAGAACTGTCACGCCCGTAACATTGTTTTTTTTCACATAAATGCGAACACGAAAAATAAAATAAAAATAATATTTTATGTTCTGTGGAGGCCGATCTTTATTCATCCGGTGGGTATATATCTTTTGGTTTGCACAGTGTAATTTATAGAAGAATTACTAAAACATATTTTGCCACCTAAAAGTTAAAGGGACACTTCACCCATTTGCATTAAGCTTTGTATTGTTAGAAACCCAGTCATATATTATAATAAACGTGGATTTTTCATTAATTTTTCCCTGAGATGGGAGAAATAAGGATTTAAGTGTTTTACTTCCTGCTTATTATGACGTAAAAATCATCATTTTGCGTCATAATAAGCAGGAAGTCACATTTCATTGAAAAGTGTAGAGACTACAAACACTAGCTCCTCATTATTCCAGGGGGCGGGACCCGCTCACGCTACAGGCCTATTACAGATCAGTGGGTGGGACTTCACTTTCTGAAACTAAAAGCAATATCCTCCATCTTGTTTGGAAGCTAAGCTAACAGGCACTGTGGAGCAAGCTGTGAAGATATGACAATAGCGGAGGGTAACGTTACTCAATATGATGTAGAAGAAGAGGATTTCGGAAGTCTGATGCTCGAATCAGGTGTTTGTGGCTACCTTTACAAGCCGCATAGCGAAGAGCAGCCGAGGCAGAAGACCTGCCTGTCGCGGACGAGAAGCCCAGACTGGCTCGAGCTGGGGGCGGACTGGTGGCGCCGGTGATCTCACTATGCAACTACGAACCGCTACGAACACAGAGATAGAGTCCGTCTGCTGCAAAGCATTTAAACGATGCCAATTTCTCCTGGACGAAATCTCTGAATCACACGAGGACACGGACGTTTGTGTTGTGAACCATCCTAGTTTCGCACCGCATCTGACTGAACATCCCGGTAACGTAACCATGCAATAATTCACCACTTCGAAAGAAATACAAATGAGGAGTAATTCATTAATGAGTTCGCCAACTAACTAACGTTAGACATTTTGTGTGAAATGAATTTCAAGCTCCGGTGGTAGCTAGCCTTATGGACGGATGAGTGATTCATATGCGTCAGAGTCTCACTAGTAGCCTTGTTGTTTTCAACTGCGCTCTCTAACTGGTAGGCGCGGCTTGGGAGTGGCCTCCTAGGGCAGCGAAGCAAGTGCATTCTGGGAGTTGTTGTCTTTCATCCACATAAGCCAAAAATAAATTTTCTGGCTTTTCTCAGTCTAGAAAGCTCCAAATTCAAAAATAATTTCACATTTCTTCTACATAAATGACCTATTTTAAATACACATTCATCTTTCCAGAGGTGAAGTATCCCTTTAAAGATTTTTTTGTGTCACGTCACGTCACATGTGTATTTCCCTCATATTAAATATAAAATTTAATGTGTAGACTGATATTTTTCTAATGTCTTGACTCCTTTATTTTTCTAATGTCTTGACTCCAAAATATTGGTATTAAATGCATTTTCTGAGAATTTATATTTCAAGTTTTGACTGCAAATGTTACGTCTATAACACTGGAATCGCCCAATTTTAACGAATTTATCCTCAACTAGTTTTTGTGGTGTAGGTCTACGTATTTTATTATGTTAACTTAAATAATACTAATAGTAATTTAAAGATGTGGTAGCCCTACATCTTACACATCGTGGAAACAAAATAAGAATGGAACTAAAATATGGTAGTATCGCGCTACAGCGCACATTCTATCAGCAGCAGTTCTGGCGCCTCAGTCGCAAAACTGTAAAACTCGACGTTCACATCACATGTTAATGCAGTGGTAGAGTTACACTCACAGGACACTGTGCACTTATTCGCAATCACAAAAGTTCATTATTTGCTCGTGCTTTAAAGCTTTGCCGGGTAAACATTTCATTGGCATTCTGTTCTGACATGATGCATTTTTTCTAAGCGTGAACTGAAGTGCGCGCGCACTGTCAAACAGCGCCAAACTGGATTTTTGTTGGGTCAGACCCATCTGATATCGAAGGGGGGCTGATAACGCGAGATCAACATGGAGCTAAATGGAAAAAAATATCACCAAACAAGCCACTTTGAAATGTTGCTGTTTTCATGTATATAAATGTTGGGTGACCCTCCCCCTAGACTAAAAAAAGTTGAATGACCCTCCCCTCAACAAAGAATAAAAAGACATGACCCTCCCCTATTTTCCTCCGGTGGCCCCTTCCATAAATACCGAACGGTCCCTTACAGGGATCATTTTTATGGAGTTTGTGGACATTAAATTCACCATGACATCAAAACTGACCGCATTTACTTTAATAATACTTCCTAATAATTATAAATATAAGTTTAAATAGCAAGGAAGTATCATCACAGCAATGAATTATGAACAATATTGCTATTGCTAGTTAGAAGCAGGTGGCATCAGGGGGCGGGGCATTCTCAATCAAGACAGCCTCTGATTGGACAGAAATTTGCATATGCTGATGAGAGCAAGATGAGTCATCAATATCATTGCTCTTTTTCCAGACATAAAATACAGTCTTGTTTTCTGAGAAATGTATTAAAGCATTAGTTCACTTTCAAAAAACATTTTGCTGATAATTTACTCACTCCGATGTCATCCAAGATATCCATGTCTTTCTTTCTTCAGTCGAAAAGAAATTAAGGTTTTTGAGGAAAACATTCCAGGATTTTTCTCCATATAATGGACTTCAATGGCACCCAACTATACCAATGTTCAAAGAAGGTTCAAATGTCCGTCTCAATGCAGCTTCAAAGTCTCGACACGATCCCAGTCGAGAAATAAGGGTCTTATCCAGCGAAACGATCGGTCATTAAAAAAAAAAATATATATATATATATATATATATTTATACTTTTTAACCACAAATGCCCGTCTTGTACCATCTCTGAGATGCGGCATGTATTACGTCATCACGTTGGAAAGGTCACGAAATTTTTTTTAATAATAATATAAATTAAAACAAAGATCTCTTTGTTTCCCAAAGATCCCAAAGAAACGCTTCCCTCCTTTCTGAAGCGGAGTACACAGACGCATCTCAGAGATGGTACACGACGAGCATTTGTGGTTAAAAAGTATATATATTTTTTTGTTGAAAATGGCCGATCGTTTCGCTGGATAAGACCCTTATTTCTCGACTGGGATCGTGTCGAGACTTTGAAGCTGTATTGAGACGGACATTTGAACCTTCTTTAAACATTGGAATAGTTTAGTTGCCATTGAAGTCCATTATATGCAGAAAAATCCTGGGATGTTTTCCTCAAAAACCTTAATTTCTTTTCCACTGAAGAAAGAAAGACATGGATATCTTGGATGACATCAGGGGGAGTAAATTTTTAGCAAAATTTTTTTTGAAAGTGAACTAATCCTTTAACATTAAGTGAGTTCACACTTGACAGACTCCATATTTCTTCTCAACTTGTGTGCCATTTTGCAGTAAGTAAATGTACCTTTATTTTGTAAAAATGTTTAGATATTTGCACTGGAAAACAAGACAGTAACAAATAGGGGTGTGACGATAACCGCATCACCGCAATATCGCGTTAATGAGATGCCTACCGCGGTGTGATGTCATCACCGCACCTTTTTTTTTTTTTTTTTTGTTACAGGAGTGCATATGGTGTGTGATATGAACTATAAACACATTCATTTTTGCTTATAATTTACTGTATTCTGCGAGTCCCATGTTCAAGTGCTTCTGGAGGAAAAAAAAACGCTTCCTGCGCAAGGGAGGGACAGTCCGTTAAACATATGGGGGATTTATTTTTTTGTGTGTTTCTGATTATTATTAATTAACTGCTAGGTTTCAGTACTTGTGATGTTTACAGATAATGTTCAATTAAATACAAACAAACACAGGCATAAAAGACAAGCATAACGTAAACAGTTGGAGATTTTAATTGCAAGTAGCGATCTCTCTCATGTGGTATAGGCAATAACAGTTGACGGCGCTAGCCGAATGACATTATTCAAAAAATAGCCACGAATCTAGTGTCTAAGCCAAATACTGTGTCGCCTTTGAGGCAGGTGACAATTAAGGGGAATCCGGTGAATTTGGACAAGGCAATATGCCGTATTTGTCGCACAAAAGTATCCGTCTCGCGAGGAAATACCACTAACTTAAGACCACATCTTAGAAAAATTAACCATCCTGTGGCGTTTGCTGGACTTAAGTGCAGCACACCTACCTTAGGTCGGCTACACACTGGCTGCGTGTCCGTTTAGCTTGCACACTGCCTGCGTGACACGCGCGTCTCAGTTGCGGCACGAGCCGCGCGGAAAAAAAGCGTGCATGCTATAAATAGAACCGACGCCTATTTTTCACGCAAGCCTGTTGGAAGCGTTTCCTGGCAAAATAGAATAGGAAAAAAATGTTTGTATGTCATTTTGACATGAATACATATTAATAAATTACATTTTGATGTTTGAAAGTTTAGGTTTTGACATAAATGCAGATATAAATGTAATTAAAAAAAATATTATCGATTTTCAAATATTGCACCTGTCAATACAGAACGAAATATTCTCTAGCCTATTTTGCCGTCAATACTGCCGACGCTGTCTTTGCTGTTATATATTTATGTTTAACATTAAGTATAGGCCTTCCACAACTCTCTCCCCATATGTCGAATATATCACCAATGAGGCTTATATGTCACCTAACAGCAGCAGCGCTGTTTCTGGTGTGCAAAGACATAAAAAAAGCCACGCAGCTTACACGCAACAGAAACGCCACACTCACACCATGCAGCCAGTGTGTCGCCGGCCTTAATTAATAGTTAATTATTCATATTTACAATTTAATATAAATGTTAATTTGTTTATTTGTTAATAAAGAATACTGCTTTATGTTATTCATTTCCATTGTCATTTACAAGCTACATGCGTTCTTGATCGCGTCTGCAGTGTGTGACGCGGCCGCGGGTGATTTTTATTTATTTATTTATTTTTTGGGGTGGTGGGTGGGGTGTCGGTTAACCGCCAAACCGCGAGATTTGTTGCTTCTTTACCGCGGTAAGAAAAAATCCCATACCGTCACAGCCCTAGTAACAAAACCATAACTTCATTTGGCATACAGACTAACAGCCACTTATATTGAGATGTGGATGAAAAAAATAATATATATTTTTTAAATCGTAACCAGGCTTGCATAATAATTGTGTATCCTAACACCGCAAATGACTGACATAAACGAGATGGCACAGACTTAATTAAAAGCACCCCCGCGGGCGCAGTAATTCAGGCTTCCCCTCTCCGATGTGCTGAGTCACATCATTCCCTTCACTGGATAATACACAGCTCAATGTCACACACACACACACACACACACACACACACACACACACACACACACACACACACACACACACACACACACCCGCGCTGCAATATTCCTCCGAATTAAGGAATACTGGATATGATCGTAACCCCTCGCTGGTTTTAACACGCAGGCGCCGCTAATCTCCGAAATTGCCGTAATTCCTTCCGTGCAATTAATCAGGATGAAGCGAATCTCTGAACGTGTGGATGGAGGAGGCGTGGATTGGAGCTTGGCTGACATCATCAACTCTAATTATGGTGCACACGTGCCTTCTGAGGATACTGTGTGTGTGTGTGTGTGTGTGTGTGTGTGTGTGTGTGTGTGTGTGTGAGTCACGAGCAGAGAAGCGACGGAGAGCTTAGCTCGGCATTATCCTCACTCACAGCGCATCTTTCAGACACAATACATTGCCACTTTCTCCATTACCTGGCCCACTTTTACAATATTATATATATTTAACAGCATATATATATATATATATATATTTTTTTTGTATATCATGTACATCATAATAGTATTTTATGTACTGCTAATTTACAAATTGACTGAAAACTACTGTTAGTTATGAGAATCTAATAAGAGTCAGATTTAAGAGAAAAATGGAAATTGTAAACCATTTTAATAGTCCTAAAACAGGGATATATATATATATATATAGCATCATTTTATTATTTAATAGAAGTGACTTAATTACAAAATAATAATAATAATAATTAATATATGTAATAGTGTATATAATTAATATTTTGCTAAATATAATTGTTTAATAGAAATAATGACTTATTTTTAATTACAAAATAGTAATATAATAATATTATAATTAATATATAATAGTGTATATAATTAATATTGCAAAATATTATTATTTAATAGAAATAATGACTTATTTTTTATTTCAAACTAGGATTTATTATTATAATTAATATATATAATAGTATATATAATAAATATTGCAAAATATAATTATTTAATAGAAATAATTACTTTTTAATTAAAGGTAAAATGCGATCTGCATATTTGACAATATATATATCATGCTTAAAGAGAATGAAGCCCTTTTTTGTATTTGCGACATTATTTTCATGATAAACACATTTTACCCCAAATTCACATTATCTTCAAAACCTCCTCAAGTGATGAGCAGCGGAAGTGTGTGATCAATGCCGGGCAGAGATCGGGAACAGGTCGGATACTGGGATACTGATAGCTGGTATACGCTGCTATTTGTGGAGCATCTCGTTTGCCTTGAAAGGAAAGAGCTCGTGTAACCCAAACCGAATGAAATCGGTGACAGATGGAAAATATACAGTAGGATCGAGACAGGAACTCACGCAGGGTAATGTATGGACTCACGCTCACGACAGATGGCGCTCCGGGATCCTTCCCTAATAATGCGGACTAAATATAAACGCACGTAAAGGTGCAGGCTGGGTTTCACTGCACCTGACGTGATTTAACTCTCTGATCGCTGTGCACAAACATCACATTATATTCCTATTTACACAGACTTCAGAGCGTAAACCTTGAAGCATTCACTGGGCAGATTACGATAGTGGACAGTCAACTCCTGCCATCAGAAACACTGGGAGTGAATCCAGAGCCTTAATCCCAACACAACCCAACCCAACCCAGCATGCAGAACGCCATCTGTTGCCTCAGAGAGAGAGAGAGAGAGAGAGAGAGAGAGAGAGCCAAAGAGTCGGAGAGAAAGAGGGAGAGAGAGAGTCAGAGAGAGAGAGAGAGCCAAAGAGAGAGAGAGAGAGAGCCAAAGAGAGAGCCAAAGAGAGAGAGAGTCAGAGAGAGAGCCAAAGAGAGAGTCGAGAGAGAGAGAGAGAGAGAGAGAGAGAGAGTCAGAGAGAGAGCCAAAGAGAGAGAATAGAGAGAGAGTCAGAGAGAGGGAGCCAGAGAGAGGGAGAGGGAGCCAAAGAGAGAGAGAGAGAGTCAGAGAGAGAGAGCCAAAGAGAGAGAGAGAGCCAAAGAGTCGGAGAGAAAGAGGGAGAGAGAGAGAGAGAGCCAAAGAGAGAGAGAGAGAGAGAGTCAGAGAGAGAGCCAAAGAGAGAGAGAGTCAGAGAGAGAGCCAAAGAGAGAGTCGAGAGAGAGAGAGAGAGAGAGAGAGTCAGAGAGAGAATAGAGAGAGAGAGAGAGAGAGAGAGGGAGCCAAAGAGAGAGAGAGAGAGTCAGAGAGAGAGAGCCAAAGAGAGAGAGTCGAGAGAGAGGGATGGGGTCGACCGATTATCGGCGCTGATATTAAGCATTTTTATGGTTATCGGTTTCGGCCATTTTCAAAACCAATTTGCCGATAAAATAATTTAATTTTGAAATGCGCTTTATTTGACTCTGACGCAGACACCTCTGACGGAACTCTAGAGTCTAGACCAATGTCCCCGCCCATCTGATTCGTTTGGGAGTCACGAGTCCGGCCCGGCCAATCAACGCGGAAAGCTGAAGGCACTGAAAGTTTTGCACTGTCACACCGAAAGCACTGACTGGAGCCGCTTCACTGATCACGCATCAGTCGTCTCTCAAAGTTCAGGCAGCCGCAGACTTTGCTGAAGTTGCAATAAATCACTACACTGAAGTTGCAAAACACCTCAATATAATAGGCCTGATTTCCGTGACGCAGAAAACACGGACGGAATCGCGGAATCCAGTCAAAGAAACGGAATTTACTGTATAAAGCGGAATGTCACGGAACACACACACACACACACACACACACACACACACACACACACACACACACACACACACACACACAGGAGCACGCGTGACACTTGCGCTGTTTTCAGCCTCGGCCGCATCATTATAAGAGGACATGATTGCATAAACATCAATAGCCCATCCAAAAGTATGAACATAAATTATATATTTGATTATTTGGCAACTTTATCTAATCTCAAATCCTCTACGAAAAACCATAAAACCAAACAAGAGAAAGAAAAATGGTTTGATTTAGAATGTAAAACAATGAGCAAAAAACAATGAGGAACTTGAACAGTATAAAAATGCACACATTACATGCAAAATCAGCTAAAAACTATTGAAGAATCTGTAAACTCTCACAAATTTTGGGAACAATTGGAATCAAGAAACATCCATACAAAATGGAGACACCGGAAAAATCACTTTCAACAACTTTATAGTGAAATTAAAACAAACCCAAATAAATGAAAAAATTATCAATATGGAACATGCAATTGGTACAAAACCCAATCACAGAAAATGAACTGATCGATAAAATCCAGGCCCTAAAAATCTAAAAGCAAGTGGACCAGATCCTCAAAGAGCCGCTGAAGAACACAGAACACACACTCAGACCGGCCTCACTAAACCTGTTCATCACGGTCATTCCCCCGACACCTGGAGTAGAGGACTCACAACGCCAGTCTTCAGACGTGGAGACACATTAGATCCAAACAGTGACAGAGTGTGTGTGTAGATTTCTAGAAGGCCTTCGACTCAATTTGGCACCAAGTTCTACAGTCTAAACTCTCAGACATTGGGCCCTATTTTAATGATCTGAAACGCAAGTATCAAACGCGAAACACAAGTAACTTTGTGGGCGGATCTCGGGCGCTGTTGCTATTATACCGGCGGGATAAATGACTCTTGCGCCCGACGCAAATCTAAAATGTGTTGGTCTGAAGTCGCTTCATTACTCATAGGTGTGGTTTGGGCGTAACGTGAAATAAACCAATCAGAGCGTCATCTCACATTCCCTTTAAGAGCAGGTGCGCTTGTTCCATGGCGGATTGCTATTATAACGGCGGATTTGCCAGACGCGCGCCAGGAGCGGTTCACAGCCGAGGAGACCGACGTTCTCGTCAGGGCCGTAAAACACAGAGAAGTGACATTGGGGATGGAGAAACACACACAAATTAGCTTCGGTTAAACAGGCGTATGATAATTTGGGTAAATGTGTAATTTTTTCACATCTTCATGGACACCACAATGATTTCCCTCGTGTGGTAATATTGTTCCTTGTAATAATGTATGGTTTGCAAAAATGTGAACTGCTGCGTCTGTGTAGATGAGAGAAGCAAAGTGTGTGTGCGTTGTGCACACGCTACATTATGGCCAAGCATGCGCCCTTAAAATAGCATCTGAACCAGTGTTGTTTTTGGCAGCCCTTTTAGTTTTAGTCTTAGTCTTTTGGACGAAAATGCTTTTTAGTTTTAGTCACATTTTAGTCACTTATAAACTTGATAGTTTTAGTCAAGTTTTAGTCGACGAAAACGCAAAAAGGTTTTAGTCAAGTTTTAGTCAATTTTAGTAAAAAATAAAAATAAAAAAATAAAAAAGTAACTTAGTCTTTAAAAAAATAATTTAGGTTAAAAAGTATTGGACATGGGCTTAGGTTTGACAGGTTGTAGCAAGTGTTGCAATTCATAACTTTTTTTTTTTTTTAAATAACCCCTTAATGATGACTTCTGGTGAATATTGTGGAAACTAATTGATACATTTAGATAAATATATTTCATACCTTATAGCATATTATAATACAACTTATTAGGCCTATATATTTATAGAATAGCAAAGTAGGCCTAATATACAAGACTGAACCACATAGATGTGAAATATAAAGGCTATCATGATAATTTTGCCAACAATGAACCATGGATTTGTTTGGTTTATAATACGTTTTATTTTTAACTTAAACAAATACAACATATAACATTCAAAACTCACCGGCTTAGACTGCATTTGAAGAAAAATAAACACAACAGTTTTCTGTAGCCTTGTGTGCGAACTTATTCAATAGAATTATTAGATTATCTCCTGATGCGTGCTGCTTAATATCACACACTCCGCCGTGACAAACAGAAAAAACGCGACGGCATATGGTACAATTGGCCTTGTATTCATTGTCCCTCACGCATTCCAGCTACGGGTAGTCATTTTACCATTCAATTTTACATTTCTGTGCTCTTTTCTTTCTCGCCGGCGGCCGGCTGCTCGGAGAGAGGTAGTCATTTTTACATTTCCCGCTGTTGTCACTTGTCGTCATCGTTGCTACGATACGTGACTCACAATGCGAAACGACCAATTAAAAAGGCATTCTCTGATGATGTTCCAAGATGTTAAAAACGCTACGCTGATCATAGACAAACAGGGGGAGAAATTAGTATCTACCGCACCGTTGTTTTTTTTTTTCTCGGTTGGCAACCCTAATTGAACGTCAGACTTATAATCATTTTCGTTCCGTCTCGTCTCGTCAACGAAAACTCAAAAACGTCTCGTCATGTTTTAGTCACCTTAGAGCCATTTTTAGCTAGTCATCGTCGCGTTATCGTCATAAAAAAAAGGTGCGTCAACGAAATAATTTCGTTATCGTCATCGTTGACGAAAACAACACTGATCTGAACGCGCCGCTGACTTTAGACTAGGTTTCTCACTGGTCTGTGGCGGAATTGTTTTCTGAAACTGCAAAATAGCACCAGGGAACGTTTGCGCTGGAACACGCCTCCTCTTTTCGCTGAACCGCCCCCGGGAGCGCAAGTTCATTCCCTAATTTACCGACGTGCGTCTGTGGAGGGAAGAGTCCACTGTGTGTTAGGTGCAAAATAGGAATGATACATGTGTCGTGTACAAAGTCAATTGCGCTGGGTGCGAGATAGGGCCCAGAGGTATAGGGGGCAAAACATACAACATCATAAAAAACATGCAGTCAAATAATACATGTGCAATCAGAATTGGCAAGAAACAAACTGAAGTCTTCACTCGAGGACTGCCCACTATCAGCTCTTCAATATACACTGATGAATCGGCGAAACTTCTCCTAAATCACGGATTTGACAAATGGGACAAACATCTGATTGAAGCCCAGTTTTGTAAAAGCATCCTTAGAGTACAGAGAAACACACACACACACACACACCTAATAACGCATGCAGGGCAGAATTATGCCGGTATCCTCTATTAATCCACTTTGAGAAAAGAGCCATTACATTTTGAGCGACCCCAACTCTTACTTTAAAGCCCTTAAAAACCATGAAGTGAACGCTGAGAAGAGCCCAGCAAAGTACATCAATTCCTGCCACAAAAAGACACACACACACACACACACACACACACACACACACACACACACACACACACACACACACACACACACACACACACACACACACACACACACACACACACACACACAGGTGTGAAGACCCTATATTGGAATTGCTCTGTTTATTATTTCTTCCCGTTTTTCCACTTGTGCAATACAGAATTTGTTCTACTTTGTTCATTTTTTATTTTCCATGCTCATATAAATGCTTTGACAATACAATGTACAATTTTTCATGCCAATAAAGCTCACTTAAATTTTTATTTGAATTAGAGAGAGTGAGAGTGAGTGAGTGAGTGAGTGAGTGTGAGTGTGTGTGTGTGTGTTTTATGAGATAGAGTGTGTCTGTGTGTGTAAGAGAGAGAGAGACATAGAGCGAGAGAGAGAGTGTGTGTGTGTGTGTGTGTGTGTGTGTGTGTGTGTGTGTGTGTGTGTGTGTGTGTGTGTGTGTGTGTGTGTTTGTGTGTGTGTGTGTGTGTGTGTGTGTGTCTGTGTGAGAGAGCGCGAGAGAGGTGCCAAACACACGAGTGGTCGGGGGTGAACAGAATGCATGATGGGACACATTCGGCCTGAGCGACTCCCACAGTTCAACACAAGCTCATCTTCATCTGATCTTCTGCACTTTCATTAATGTTTACGTGAATCTCAACCGGTCAAGAACATGTGTCGATCATATTTCACATGTTTTTATGTTAATTATTAGTATACATTATAATGTTAAGTATGTGTACAAGACTTTTTTACGACCTCTGTGTGCGAGCAGTGCATTAATATATATATAGCTGACACATAATTATATGACTTGACATAATAATTATTAAATATTTCCATGAAATATATGATAATTATGAAAATATACTGTGTTAAAATGTGAGCTATTTTATGATTTTTTTTATTATTTTCATGACAATAACACAAAAAATCATATATTATTTAAATTGTATAGCCTAGTAGTTGAACGTCATTATTTGATGTACCGTTGATTAAAAATACAGTACAGTAAAAACTACAGTATTAAAGCAATGAGAACACACTGGAGAGAAATAGATAATGCAGATAATCTTAATAGTCTTAAAATAGCTGTTTTCTTTTTGCAAAAATATCTGTATTTCTAAATATTATTTAGTAGACATAATGACTTATTTTGAATTACAAACTTACTTTTTTCAGTTCATTTGATAACGTGGTGAAATGTGACCAGGTCTCGTTTTCATTCAGTCATTTTCTCCTTTTTGTGTCTTTGCAAAACGATTAGACATTATAAAATATTCACCAAAATACTATCAAGCATCAAAAATCCTGAACAGCGTTAATTGACGAGTTTAAAGCAGCCTGATATGAAGAAGCTCGCTCCGGTTGTGAATGTATGGAGACAGAAATAGGACAGGGACAATCCGTCAGGATGAGGGATCGTGTGTTTCTGTCGTCTAACAGGCCGCGGGCCGCAGCGAGAGTGACATCATCACGTTACGTAACCAGGCAACGCTTAAAGTGAGCTTTTGACATGATGGTCTGGGCATGCTCAGTGCGCTTGACGGCGTGTCACAACAAATTGGCTTAACAGTGAGGAACACGCAGGCGAGCTCAGACTGTGCCGGCTCTCGGGGGACATAATACACTTCATATGCATGCAAACATTATCTGTGGTTATCGATATATAATCCACTGTCTAAAATATTACAGAATGAGGGAATTTCACAAAGCCTGGCAAGAACATGCATGGATCGACTATATTTCACCACATAGTATAAATTAATAATAAGGCCTAATTTTTTATATGCATTAATTTAAGCTTATTTACATTCAAATTATAAAGTAACATTTTAAGAATAAAAGTCATAGTATTACAGTTTTTACTAAACATAAATAAAATATAAATAACATTTTTGTAATACGCAAAAAAAAAAAAGAAGGATTTATTTTGTCAGGTACAAATTTATGCTTATTTAAATAAAAAATGTAATTGAAAAAAAATCACAGTATTACTGTTTTTACTGTTATATTAATAAATAAATAAATAAATATATATTTTTTTTTTTGTAATATGCAACAAAAAAAAAGGTACTTGTAAGGTGATAATTTATGCTTTTTAATTAAAAATGAAATATGTTATAAATAAAAATCATATATATCTTTAGTAATGTGTATAATTTTATATCAGGTACTAATTTGTTCTTATTTAAATTAAAATGTAAAAAAAAACTAAAAAACTTTTTTGTAATATTAAAGTAAATATAAAGTTTTTATTGTAATATAAATTAAATAAATAAATCTCTTTTTTGTAATATGCAAAAATAGTTGTATTGTTTATTTTATTGTATATATTGTCAGGTACTAATTTATGCTTAAATAAATAAAATCTCTTTAGTAAAGTGCAAATAAACAATGGTATAATTACATCTCAGGTACTAATTTATGCTTAAAAATGTTTGTTTTTTTAATCATAGTATTTTTTTTTTTTACAGTAATATAAAATGACGTACAATAATAAGAAACACCAGTGAGAATCATAAAAACATTTCCGTGAGTCATTTTTTCTTTCCTCTTTTGAGTCCTACAGTCTGAAATCTACAGTCGCCGCACGTTTGACTGGTTATGAAGTCCTGGAGATGATTGACAGCGGCTCTCGAGTGTCGAAACTAACCAGAGCGGCAGTGAGGATTCAGGACCAGAACTGAGTTTATTTTAAGGTGAAGAGAGGCTAATTACAACTCCAAACAATAGCTAATTATAACCCGGGTTCGGTCTCTACTGGATGGCAACAGCGTTTCGATGGTGTTAACGGCATGTTAATGAGTTTCTGACAGGATTTCTTACCTTTGACCTCAATGGTAGCATTGGCATTTGGAGCTGATTTAAAGGTGTAAAC
This sequence comes from Leuciscus leuciscus, assembly GCF_965113295.1. NCBI lineage: Eukaryota > Metazoa > Chordata > Actinopteri > Cypriniformes > Leuciscidae > Leuciscus > Leuciscus leuciscus. Next base: position 43,590,894 of record NC_138734.1, on the reverse strand, counting down.
GCACATGTATTCACCAGCATCATCTGCCCTCGGTTTACTTAACCTACAAAACAAGAAACAAAATCACTGCCAGCTCAAAAATAGAACATCTCTAAAAAAAAAAATAAAACTCTTAAAGGAACAGTTCACCAAAAAAATGAAAAAGCCTTTATTTTCTCCCCCTCATGTCATTGTATGCTGTTCTTTTTCATGCATCAAGCTTACATTGATTGCACTATATTTCAAGTCTCCTAAAGATGTGTGAGGAACATTTACATCTTATGCATTAGGCAGATATGTACTTTTACATTGCATTCACGGTGCACATTACAGCAGATCAGCTCATGCATTGCATTCCCTGGGAATCGAGCCCACGACCTTGCCTTCGCATCATGCATCAGAACATTTAATCTTTACTCACAGACAATCTTCCAGAAGCTCTGAAATCTTACGTGCATTCATATTAAAAAAGGGTGCAACATTTTAGAAAACGCCACTGATCCTGGGTTAGAGAATGGAGAAAGATTTCAGGCAAATAACTTGAATTTTTTATCTTTTCATCACAACTAGCAAATGACTTCAGAAGGCTTGAAATAAAACTCTTTTTGCAGTTCATTATACCTTGTCACTATATAAAATTGCAACAGAAAATAACAGCATACAGGGTTTTGGAATGACATGAAAGCATTTTCAGGCGCGCAATTGCTCTAGGAGCCGATATTAATCATGGAGATATATTGCATTATTAATCACCAGACAGAACTCTATTACGAGGATGTTTTCAGAGAGCAGTTTTCAGGTGGAGATGTGTTTTGTTGGACAGAGTGAGAGCTTCCGGCACAGTGCTGTCGACTCAGGAGTGAAGCGTCTCTACTGAGTCTGTGACATGAGTCTGACAGCAGATCGCCTTTCGACACATCACTCGCTCTGATGAGACGTGTTACTAAAGAGATTTTGTGCTCCAACATCCTGATTGTCCTCAGTATCCTGAGATGCTACACTCAAATACTCATATATTACAGACTCCACGGGCGGAAGGGAAACTGGAAAAAATGCCCGGGAGAATCTGACAGGTTACGTTTCACCCCCAAGACAAAAGAGAGAAATTGACAAATTATATCATTTTTATATAAAAAAACAAAAACAAAAAAGCTAATAAATAAATGTTTTGCTTAAATAGAACCATTAAGTGATTTATGCATCGTGACATTATTTTCATTATCTGATCGGCATTACTGTAATGCAAAAAAACTAAACAAAAAAACACTCTCATTAATAATGCTGAATTTCATGAATTCTCATGGAAATGTGTCATATTTCACCCCAAAATGAAATGGAAAACAAAATTATAAATTGCATTTTTGATATCATAGTTATATTTTACATTTAAATTCTATTTCACATTTGCAAAAAATATATATATATTTTTAAAGCGTTAAATAATATATAATATATAAAACATAATATATAAAACTTTAAAAACAAAATATTATAAAAAATATTAGATACAGTATACATATATATTATTTATATATATATATATATATCTTGTATTTGTACTTATATACAGTAAGTATATTTTTTTATATTAAATTATATTACATTAATAAATTGTTTATGTACTGTATATAGTAATTTATAGATGTAATTATATTTATAATTATAATATAAATATTTTAATATATTACAATTAAATCTATCCATCCATCCATCCATCTATATATATATATATATATATGAATGATATTACAGTAATATGTTTGTTTTCTATTTGATTTTGGGTGAAATATGACACCTTTAATGAGATTCATCCTCCTGTCAGATGTATTTGAAGCACTAATCAGTGCAGTCGCTTTCATATTTTAATGCTAAACTACTGGAAACCCTTAATCTATCAATTTAAGCATGTTTCCTGTAGTTTTGAATAATCCGAGGGATGAAATGATTAATCTGTGGTAATTGAGATCATGCCACAGACGCAGCAGAGACGCATTCAGTCGGTAAACCCGAAGCAAGAAGCACATTTTCCATTGAAATCTCACTTGAACATTGTGTGTTTGTGCGCGGTCTTTGTGTTGGCGATCTCCTGTCCGTTCTTCATCCAGAAGCTTTCCTGGTGTATGCTGTGCGAGTTCGTGAGGTTACACTGAAGGATGATGGGTAATTCCTGCCCGCTTTTAGGCTGCAAAATCTCCTGATCGGAAGCATTGATTCGTGGCTCTGAAACGAAGACAGAGTTCTGCACAGTTAGAGAATACAACATCACAAACTTAGTGGACATTCGTGTTTCCTTGAGACCTTCCCGGACGTGTACCTGTGTAGGGGAACACATGTGTGGTTGCACACCAAATAATGTTAACAAATCTTGTAAATTAGGTTCAACATATGTCCATTTATAGATTATTTAGAAGTTTAAAGGGACAGTTCACTCAAAGATGAAGATTCGGTCAAAATTGTACTGTCGTTTAAAACCTGTATGACTTTCTTTCTTTAGTGAAACACACAAAAAAGATGAATCGAAGAAAGTGGACTGTGACCAATGACTCTTAAGCTCCAAAACAGGACAAAAACTAAATAAAAGTCCACACAACTCGTGCATTTGAAGTCAAGTGAAGCCAGAAGATTAAACATTCAGACATAAATAAATCTTACATTTCCTACAGAAGTCATTCAGGTTTCAAAAGACATGAATTTCAATTGTTTTGGTGAACCATTCCTTTTAAGAGCATCTATATCTCCATACTGGCCTTAATATACGCCTGAAATGGGACAAAAATGGCATAACATTTCTTTGAGATGAACAAAAAATTAGAAAATAGACACTCAATTCACAGCCACAGACAATCAAGACTGAAAGTGAACATGCAGTTGTGATCAGATCACAATATAAGCCTCATCAGTTCAACACAAGACCACTTTTACAGTAAAATCATCTTGTGTGTCCATTAAATCCAGTTAAACATGGATGATTTCACGTGCAAAATGTCTATTTAACACTGTCATAGTTTCTGTTCATCTGGGCAGATATCAGTGGTCAAAGTTTATCTCTACTAGTAATGCTTTTATTTTATTTTATTATATAAAAACAAAGAATCTGCACGTGCACATTTGTACAGAATTGAAACGCATACGTCCTTATTCATGAAATATTTTGACTTATACGGATGATGCTTTTAGCTATCAATAAAACACTCAAAAATATTGAGGCCTAAGTTTGAGATTTATGCATTTGAATGGCATAGAAAATCTCCATTCATTTGGATTACAGTTTTAACATAAACTAATACACTTAAGGTCAGATTTACTAAACAGGGCAAATTACTGTAGCGTGAGAGCACAATGTGGTTTAAGACATGCTTGTTTTTGGGTGGTAAATAATGGTGCAAATACTAGTGAATTGACGAGCACAAACCGCAAACTCTCCTCCCATAAATCTTGCATCTGAAAGGGAAACTCCTACAAATGCATATGCACTACGGTGCAAAAATAAGCCTGTCCTCATCTTTTAGAGCTCATCTTTCACGGCGTGTCTTTAGTAAATCCTGACAGTAGTTTTTAACGCCAAAAGAGGGTTTGCGCTGGAGTGAGCGCTTAGTAAATCTGGCCCTATTAATAATGTGATGCATATGAATATGCATTATTGCATATTGCATAATATGCAGTATTGCACAATATGCATATTGATATGCATATGTGTCGGTCATGCAAAAAATAAACAGGTAAGATGTCAAATCTGTGCTCACACCCTCAGCCGTTGTAGTGGAAACACAGCAGTGTTAACAGTTTCTTGTAATTCAATGCCACAAACAACCGCAAAATATAGTGTTATAAATGTACATGCATTAAAAAAACAACAAAAAAAAACCCTTTGATTTATGATGTTAATAACTGGCAAACGTCTGGGACCACAAGCTCAAATAACTAAATATCACTACTTTTTATGGTCAAACTTTTTCATCTAAATGTACAGGCACTGATCAGATGAGAAAGTGTCCGTTAGTAAATCTGGCCCTATTAATAATGTGATGCATATTTGTATGCATTATTGCATATTGCATAATATGCATATTAATATGCATATGTGTCGGTCATGCATAAAATAAACAGGTAAGATGTCAAATCTGTGCTCACACCCTCAGATGTTGTAGTCGAAACACAACAGCGGTAACTAGTTTCTTGTAATTCAATGCTGCAAAAAACGCAAAGTATAGTGTTATAAATGTACATGCAATTCTAAAAAAATTTACTCAATATAAAAGATTTACTATGTTAATAACTGTGGCAAAAGTCTGGGACCACAAGCAAATAATAAATATCACTACTTTTCCATCTAAATGTACAGGCTATAATCAGATGAGGAAGTGTCTGTTGTGTGTCGAGCGGCTCTACCGTAGCAACCTCAGCATCCAGACGGAAAATAATCACCCAGCGCTCGTACAGTAAAACCTCTAGATATCATTCCCACTCTGGGGGAGGAGCATCGGATGAGCCAATTAGCATTCCTCACACCTTCTCCTGCAGTTTGCTTTATCCGAGGGGAACGTTACTGCCAGTTCTCTGTCTCTCTCTCTCTCTCTCGGCCACACACACACACACACACACACACACACACACACACACACACACACACACACACACACACCAATATCAGTGTGGAGATCCAGTCGAAGGTCATCTGGAGGACACCTGCTAAGAGGAAAGAGTTTAATGGTCAATCAGTGGATTTAATTTCCGGCTCACAATCCTCGGCCAAAAACAACAAGAAATCGATTTCTCAGCCAGGAAGAAAACTGTGAAGAGAAGTTTTGTGGGTGAAAATATTAACACGCTAAAGCCTCTACACACACACACACACACACACACACACAAGCACGCTGAAACCTATGAAGCTCGACAAGACCACCGCAAATCTCCTGACAAACTATACATCATCCGCAGCGCTTCCGCATGTATAGCCTGTTATATGCATGTGATGATGTGACGATGCCGTATCACATGTATATAATATGAAAACACTGACTCTCAGTAATGACAGAATATCAAGCATGTTTTGCATTTGTCATAAACAGACGTGTGTTTTATTCAGCAAGTGAAGATGATGGACAGTAATCCCTGATCTTCAGTTAAACATGCACTATTAATCACGTTTGAGGATCTGAATATAATGTCATTACTGAATCACAGGCAAATGTAAAGAAGGCACAAGGTCATCCTCCGGCACACGGGGCAGTTTTATAACAGATGGCCCACCCAGATAATCTCAGGATTTTTGGTTTTTCTCAAGGTATTAAGATAAGGAACTGCCGTGTAACTGTAATGACCCCTTGTGTCTTCTTCCTGGTCCCATCCACCCTTTCCCAAGGACAAAAATGCACGGATAAAACCCGGCATGACTTCAAAGCGCCGTCAGGCTTTACGCTCTGCACACGAGGTCGGCCTTTGAAGGAAATAAAAAACCCACGCAGTGCAACAAAAAACTGAAAAACAAACAGACTAAATGAAACAAAAATGTTAACCAGAAACGGGAAGCAGTGATGGAAGGAGGAGTGAGGAGGAGGAGGAGGAGGAGGAGGAGAGGCAGACAGAGAGCGAGGGATTTGTCTGGGTTTGTGGTCATCCATAACAAGAGGCTCAAGGGCATTAGGAGAGGACGGGGAGTGAGAGACTATTGAATTCAGCGGGAATCCTCAAAGTCTGCCAAAAGGAAAGGGTGACATTCGGACACACCAGGGTCAAACCATCGGAAAATACAGAAGAAATCAATACAATTCTGTCCCAAGTCAAAGAAAAATAACTCAAAGGAACATAATATGGGGTTTTGTTTTATTTTTTGTTTGTTGGCGGTGTGAGCAAATTCACAATTTCGTTATATTTTTATGAATTACATAATCATGTGTTAATGACTATTTTGGGATGATCCAGTAAATCAAAGGTGCTTCCTGTCATTTGATTATTTCCTCTTTTTATATGAAGAACACAAACCAAAAGATCAGATCTCGAATGAACATAATATGACCACAATCACAATTTTGTTATAGATATTTTGGTCACACTTTATTTTACAGTGTCCTTGTTACATATGTTACATGTACTTACCATAGTAATAACAGTAAATTATGCATAATTACATGCAACTAACCCTCAACCAAATCCTAATCCTACACTAACCCTATAGTAAGTACATGTAGTTGCTTAATATTACTCAGTACTTAAATATATAATTACACTGTAACAATGACACCTTAAAATAAAGTGTTACCAATATTTTTCTCTCCAAATATGCTTTATGTATTACATAATCATGTGTTAATAACTATCTTGGGATGATCCGATGATTTAAATACTTTGTAAATCAAAGGTGCTTCATATCATTTGATTCTTTCCTCTTTTTATATGAAGAACACAAACCAAAAGATCAGATAACATTCATAGCAAAAAAAAGAAGTCAATTTCATAAAACAGAAATTGCACTATAAATATGAGTGAAAGTGCATACCATAAAATAGCTGAAGTACACCAGGGTTGTGCAAAATTTAGAATTAAAGAAGTGACTCACTTTCAGTTCAAGAGTGTGAAGTTGAACTGAACTGCCAAAGATTACCGGGATTTGATTTGAGTGCATTCATTTTCTCCACTGAGAAATTTATTTTTAACAATAACCTTTAAACATTTAAACACCGGCTTACTGTGAGCTACGAACTTGTCAATCGATGGTATTTGATTCCATTGAAGCCGTCAGCCTGCATTATTTCAGCTTATTTTTTAAAATAATCATGTTTAACAGTGGAATTTCTGGTGAAAAACTACATTACCCATGATGCTTTGCAGAAAATGTCACCAATCAGAGAATCGAAGATCAGAATGCACCAAAAGTGCTCTTTAGCTCCGCCCACTTCCATAAAGCACCGCGAATGACGTAATGAGCCGATCTCACTTTGCTCTCACAAAACCTAAATGAGTCGTTTCTATAATTCTACATCATTTTTAATTTGATTATACTGTTCGCAATGCATCATGGGATTGTAGTTCTTACCCCACTAAAGCGGTTTAGTACACCGTCTTGTATTTTTGTCTGATTTTCAAAAACTTTTTTGCTTAGCTTTTTTTTAAAACAGCAAGTTGACAAAAATTTGAATTTCTAATTCAAAATGCAATTCAACTCTTAGTTTGCCACCTCAACTCAAATTCAGGAATTGAATCAGATTTTAAAAAGCATGGTTAAGCAGTTCAGCTCTGAAAGATGCGAAACCTTGATCATTAAACACATGCAATGCACATCAGCTCTGGATTCATATGGTCGCAGTTACACTAAATCACTCCCATTAAAATCAAACCATCAACACTGGAAATGTCAGCAGAGTAAACAAACATTACACCACAGGCATCCACCTTATTTTTAACGTAAGAGCCGGATATGCAACTTGAATGTACAAGGCTTCTAGATAAGTCCATTATGTTGCTTGATAATGCAAACTGGAATTTGTTTATTATCACGATCATTAAACAGTTTGAGCATAAGTGCACTTGTTATTCTTCTACTTCATAGAGGCTAATCAATCGAAGTCTCGCACATTCACAGACAATAGTGTGTATGCGTGTGACGCCACCGTCGGCCGGAGTGACTGCGCTTACACACACTGAGTGGCAAGACGTTTTCAGCGTGAATGATGCGAAAAACACACAAAACACATCTAAAACGGGAAAGAGCTTTGAGATCGACTGTACAACTAGATTTGACTCCCGAAAGCTTCAGAACAGAGAAGCAAATGAATCGCTGCGATTCACAGAAACAACTGGATCCAGGCAGAGAAAGCTGGATTTGCAGTTTTCATTTTGTGTCAATATGCTGAATTATGGGGTAAAATCATACACTATATATTGTATTGTTATATTGTATTGACAACTCATCAATTAATTATTTACCTATATTCTGTTTTTAAATAAACACTGACAAAAAACTACACAAGTTTTAAGGCTGGACGATATGATGATATATATAACATTAATATAAGTGATCACATGGATTTACACCTATATTGTATTTATATAAACCCCTTTTGCGCCGACGTCACAGTTACGTCACGGCGTTAGCTGGAGGCAAAACAAAGGGAAAACTGGAGGCGGCCAATACAAACCCGCACAGGTTCGGCTACATAATAAGGAGCTTAAATTATTATTATTGTTATTAAATGTCATCTTGTTGTGTTGTTGGGTGCAAGAATAGACGGAGTACAGGCTCCAAATTGAAATTTTATCGCATAATGTTTTCTAAATTATTGTAATTATTGGTGAATCATCTATGATTCTATACATTGTTTTGATTGATTGTGACTAGACTTTTTGAAGAACCTGGTAAGAAAGTGTAATCAAACTAACTAACGTTAGTGATGCGGCCAGAGGGATCGTTCTGCCTCCACCTAAGCTCCGCCCACAAAAAACGTCACCATGTTTACCAACTGAAAAGGGGTCTATAAAGCGTTCACAGGCAAATTAGCTTTATGTATTTCCCCGGCGTGGAAATCAGGCTCATATAAATGTGAGGAAACACGATTCCTGCTGCATGTCAATATCCATGATCACTGGATCTTCGGTAAGTTGTAAAAAACACTAAATCGAGTCCAACCTTTAGTTTAAACTGATAATCGTTCGTTTTACTGGCGTTTTCGCAGTTTCTCCTATTAAAGGGATAGTTCACTTTGAAATTAAATTTTGGTATGTTTTAGCTTACCTCAAGGGCATCCAAGATGTAGGTGTCTTTTTTTCCGCAGTAGTTTCAATTTTGATATTTGAGAAAACGAACAGTATTTATATCGTTTTTACCACTTATACACAGCCACGTCCAAGTGATCTGAGGGCGCGGGCGGGTATAGATATATACACTAGATGTCGCATTGGTAGCCAATATAAATACTGTTCGTTTTCTCACACAAACCGCTCGTTTCGTGTCTTAGGCCATCAATGTGTACTTACGATGGGGAATTGTTTAATTTGGACGAATGGGAATTGTTTTAATTTGGACTCTGTGCATGCTCTTTGAGACAGTGACCATCGACCTGCATTATATGACTGACAGACAAGAACGGTTTGACCTAAAAATATCAAAATTGAAACTACTGCGGAAAAAAAGACACCTACATCTTGGATGCCCTTGAGGTAAGCTAAAACATACCAAAATTTAATTTCAAAGTGAACTATCCCTTTAAATCCAGTCATGCATTTTTTTTTCTTGTGCCACTCAGTCCGGCTGAGGAGGCGTTTTCCAGTGGGAAAGTGTCATCAGTGCATATCCTCTATGGCTTCTGTTTTGCAAAATAAGGTGGATAAACGTGAGAGCAAAATCATGCCGCCAAGCCCTAGACTAGTTCAGCTGGAGAGATCTCAGCGTCTCTAGCTCTACAGTGCACAGATAACTCACTCTGCAACACGGATATGGTGGCTTGCGTTCGGATCCAGCTGATGGCCGGGTTCTGGCGCAGGTCGTTGCGTCGCGGGTCATTGCTGGCCCGACACTCGTAGATCCCGGCGTCCTCCAGCGTGAGGCGAGAGATGGCCAGAACGCTCACGCCGTTGGTCCCGTAGGCCGTGTTGATGGACACCCGCCGCTTACGGGCCCCGTCCCAAAGCTGCTTGAAGGAGTCGGCCCTGTTAATATCAGCATACCACCACTGGATCTCCGGCACCGGGCTCCCGACCACATCACAGTACAGCTCAAACGCGTCTCCCGTGAGCTTGATCTCCGACATCGGAGACTTCACAAACCCAGCTGGAGGGGAAAGTGTGGGAGAAGAGGGATGTGCGAGAGAAAACCAAAGCGTCGGATCAGTCGGAGAACACAAAAGAAGTATGATCCAAATGTAAATCATGAAGAAACAAGCCACAAATCAGAGATGAGTGGAAAACAGTTTGGGAATATTGTGGAAGAGAGAATAACAGGTTAATGGACACTCGGACGCTCTTCATTTTACATCACAGTATAACATGACCTTCAAGGCTCGAAAGTACATCTGAGTAAAACCGTGAAGGGATAGTTCAGCCAGAAATAAAAATGTGGCCATCATTTGCTTTCCCGCATGCTCTAATGGCACACACAAATAAATGTTAAAGAATAACAGCATACAGGTTTGGAACGGCATGAGTAAATGATGGCAAAATGTTCATTTTTGAGTGAATTTTCCCTTTAGAACTCATTCTCATTCATGTTTACATATTTCTACACATACACTATGAAAATGATTGTTAGAGTCTGTTTTACAAAATATTATTCCAGTTTTTTGACTTCAGAATTTCAAGTTCACGCCATAATTGTAACACTTAACAATATCTGCGTTTACATGGACCCTTATAATCGGATTGACGGCTCAATCGGACCTTCATGTAAACGCCTTAATCGATCCGATTGAAAGGAGTGGTTTATTCCTTTTGTAATCCGATCGAGAGAACATGTAAACACTTGATTGGATTGAAAACCGAAACTTTAAGGACTGCGCATGTGCAATGACGTTGAAATAGCGTAATGGCGTATGACATGAGGAACGAGCTGTTCTTCCTGTTGAATAAAGTGTTGTATAAATAAGTGTCCCGTCATTATAAACTTCTCCTTTCACTGTGAAGTGGAGCAGGACAACGTCCCACCAGTCCTTGTTTCGGATTCTCATCCACAGACGACTGGTTTGGGCAATTTTACTGCGTGATGATAAGCAGCACGGCACAACGGTTCATATGCTCATTCTCCAAATCATGACCAGGGACGGATACATATTAAGTCTGCTTTTTTAAACCAATAAAGAACCAATTTAACAGAATTATGCGCGAACAGCGGGAAACTCTTGTTTCTTGACTCTTGAAACTCTTAAAGCTTGTGGCATATAAACGCGCACATCAACCAGATTACTTTATTTATCGTTCATGTAAACACCGTGTTCGGATTCATCAATCGGATTGATTTCATTCCGATTGAAACATAAGGTGTCCATGTAAACGTAGCTAATAAGGTCCCACTAGTTAACAGTGGTTAATGCATTAACTTACAATGTGCAAGATGTGTAGTTAACAATATAGTTAACTAATGTAATCTTACTGGAAAGTGTTACCAAAAATAGTGTTTTTTTTTCAGTGTACGTATTAAACTGAGGCTCTATCCATTTTACCAATATCTTATACATGACAGACAAGAAGAGAAAATCATTTGCACATAAAGGAATACGTGCGGTCTGAAAGGACACAGTGTTTTGCTTCATATTAGCAGGATCATTTACGGTCTTCTTTAAACGCTCAAGGAAACGGCGAGTCTGCTCTTCACACGTCAGTCATGCCCTTTCTCAATGTCTCTTCGGTAGAAAATATAGCATGGATAACTGGTTATGTAGAATAAAAGCTTCTACTTTAACATGATTTTTTATTATCAGGTTTAATAATAATTTGCATAATCAACATTTCATTCTTTACCAATATCTTTTCCAGTGAAACATACAAAAAATCCTTAAAGTGCCGCTAGTTTTAAAGATCAAAGCTCAGGTACACAAATACAGTTATTGTCTCCAAAAAGAGGGTTAGTGATTCTGAAACGAGTTGTCAGTGATTCCAGTCTCACTTCCTGTTACAAACCTACATAACAATGTAACTAATTAGCATAATGCCAGCCTGTGGTCTTGATTGGCTGAGCAGCGTCTCTTAGCTCCGCCCTCAAACACTGTAGTGTATCTGAGACTGGAAGAGTTTGGTTCGTGTTGTTCATGTCGAGAAGACACTGTTTTCTGAGATTGATACGGTAAAACCCACGCCATCGTTACTGTTCGTATCACTGTGATCAAGAGCTGAGATTCAGATATGATAATGAGCGTTTGCTTTCTGACCAATCACAGCAGAGCGGCTCTCAGAGAGGCGGAGCTTAGAGAGACTGAATCCTTGATGGAAGCGTTTCAGACACTGAGAGAAAAGAGCTGACGCTGCAGTGGAGATTATGAGGAAATTAATATGTTTTTGACCTTGGATGACTGTAAATCTGCTGTAGGAGACGCCGAAACAACATTAGGAATCTTTAAAATAACATAATGGGGTACTTTTACTTGTGAAGCAAAATCGAAAATACATATGTTATGTAGAATAAATGCATTTAAGATCATTTTTCATTTACAATTTTGCCTATTGAAATTTGATTAAAAAAATGCAATGCATAACCACCATTTTTGTCTTTACCAATATATTTCCAGTAAAAACCCTTAAAAACAAGAATGTAAGAAGCAACAGTGTGTAAAATAATTGCTTTCTTTCTTGCTTTTAGAGAATATATATATATTATAAATTTGACTTTTACTTGATTTGTTTCTCTCACCTCATTGTTAAACTGCATAAACATTAAAACAAGAAAGCATTTGGTCAAATAAACTGAATCCAAGATAAATTCTCTGAAAGCAAGTCTTACTATTTCACACATTTTTGCTTCTCTAATAAATGCATCTTGTTTTAAGGATGTTTAGATATTTTTCTCACTGGAAAACAAGACAAAAACACAGATTTGTCTTGTTTTTTGGTGTTTTGCAGTGAGCCTCTAAGCGCTTAAGAAAAGGTATTTTGCAAAGCTCCAGATGGCGAACACACACCAGCATCTCTACTTATCCTGGGAAACAGTGAGATACGGAGAGAGATGATGCCCTGCGAGATGAAGTTATTATCGTCAGGGATTACCAGGGCCTGTAAATGAAATGATTTCTGAAGGTTTGCAGGAGTTCACAGCTCTCGCGGTAAGACCCACAGAAAGGTGAAGAGAACAGAAACACGCTTGCATCACACATCAGATCCACTCGTGACTGGATTACGCTCGACCCCTGATGCTTTTACATCGCTCCTGTTTACGCTATCAGATTGTCACATGATGTATCCGTGAGATGTCAGAGCTGACTAATGCACAGGTGGTGTGAGCCACAAACATGTGACCTTAGTCACACACAGTCTGGAGGAGATTCATCTGATCATCATTACACACAAGATAGAACGTGAGGTTAATCATCACAGTTGTTTTCCACTACAAATATCTATACCTTCTTAAATCAAGATACATGCACTTGAGCAGGAAAATCACACTAGAAAATGTATTAAAATTAAGCGACTTTATGCTTAAAACAAGAACTAATATTTGCCAATGGGGGCAGAAAAACAAAACTTGGTTTTCCTTTGAAATAGGTTTATTTTCCGGACACATTTGGGAGATATTTCCCTTGTTTTAGGAATAAACTCACTTCATTATTTTTATTTATTTATTTACAGTAAACAAGACTTAATACCTCCAGCAATGTTGCTTTTCCAGTAAATGTATCTTTATTTAGTCATTTAGAACTGAAAAACAAGACTAAAATATTTGGTAACACTTTATTTTACAATGTCACTGTTACATATGTTACATGTACTTTAATAACAGTAAATTATGCATAATTACACGCAACTAACCCTCAACCAAACCCTAATCATTCCCTAACCCTATAGTAAGTACATGTAGTTACTCAATATTACTCAGTACTTAAATATATAATGACACTGTAACAATGACACCTTAAAATAAAGTGTAACTGATATGTTTCTGCAGTCATTTCTCCTAAAATGTATAAGTCAGTAACACTATAATAAGGTTCATTAGTTAAAGTTGGTTAATGCATTAATTAACATGAACTAACAATGAGCAACACATTTGTTTCAGTATTTTTTCATCTTTGTTTACATTAGTTAATAAAAATACAGCTGTTCAATATTAGCTCAGGTTTATTAAATATTGACTTTTGATTGTAATAATGTATTAGAAAATGCTTTAGAAGTATTTGTCATTTTTAGTTCATGTTAACTAATGAAACCTTATTGTAAAGTGTTACTAACACTCTTGGGGAAAATAAAGGTTCTATAGAGAACGCTAGGGTTCTTTACTCAATTTTAAAGAACACTTTATGACAAATGTCTTAAATGTTTGCATAATACTTGCATACTACATGTTTAAGGGGTTATTTCATTTTTTCTCTCTCCTAGTGATAAAGTATGTTTACACGCTGCTTAAAGGGGACATATCATGAGAATCTGACTTTTCCCTGTTTAAAGCGATACTTCACCGATTAGCATAAATTACCAAATTTAAATACACTTTCATGTTTCCAGCGGTGAGATATATATATAGATGCTATAATCGGGTCCCCGGTGCTTCTACCAACACAGAAAACGTGAAAAGTGAAACCCAGTATTTTGGTGAGCCTTTCTCTGCAAGCATGTCAAAATATGGACTCTCCATAGACGTAATGGTTTTTATACTGTACAAACTGTATATTCTATCCCCTTACACTGCCCCTATCCCTAAACCTACCCATCACAGGAGACATTCTGCATTTTTACATTTTCAAAAAAACTAATTCTGTATGATTTATAAGCTTTTGTACCCATGGGGACCTCAATTTAGGTCCCCACGGTGACACGAGTCCCCATGAGTCTGTGTGCATTCAGGTTTAAGTCCCCACCGGGGTAGAAAAACATGTACACACACACACACACACACACACACACACACACACACACAAAACGGCAAGTTTTTGCTCACACCCAAAAAGGGCAAATTTGACAAGCTATAATAAATGATCCGGTGGGAATTTTGAGCTGAAATTTCACAGACACATTCTGGGGACACCATAGATATATATTACATGTCATCTTGTGAAAAGAGGCATAATATGTCACCTTTAATTCATAAAAATGATCACATGATGGAACCCCTAAAAGGTTCTAGGTTCTATAATAGAATGATGGAACTATATATATATATATACACTGCTGGTCAAAAGTTTTAGATCGGTAAGATTTTTTATGTTTTTAAAAGTCTCTTCTGCTCACCAAGGCTGCATTTATTTGATAAAAAACAATAATAAAAAAAACAGTAATATTGTGAAATATTATGACAATTTAAAATGACTTTTTTCTATTTTAATATATTTTAAACTGTAATTTATATCCTGTGATCAAAGCTGAATTTTCAGCATCATTACTCCAGTCTTCAGTGTCACATGATCCTTCACAAATCACTCTAATATGATGATTTGATGCTCAACAAACATTTATGATTATTATCAGTGTTGAAAACAGTTTTTTAATTTTTTATTTCATGATGCTTTGATGAATAGAAAGTTGAAAAGAACAGCATTATCTGAAATATAAAGCTTTTGTAACATTAAACTCTACCGTTCAAAAGTTTGGAGTCAGTAAGAATTTTCATTTTATTTTTTGGGGAAATATATAAAATAAATCAATACTTTTATTCATCAAGGATGAGTTAAACTGATCAAAAGTTACAGTAAAGACATTTATAATGTTAGAAAATATTCTATTTTAAATAAATGCTGTTCTTTTGAACTTTCTATCATCAAAGAATTTTGAAAAAAAAATTGTACACGACTGTTTTCAACATTGGAAATAATAATGAATGTTTCTTGAGCATCAAATCATCATATCAGAATGATTTGTGAAGGATCATGTGACACTGAAGACTGGAGTAATGATGCTGAAAATTCAGCTTTGATCACAGGAATAAATTACACTTTAAAATATATTAAAATAGAAAACAGTCATTTTAAATTGTCATAATATTTCACAATAATACCGTTTTTTTATCAAATAAATGCAGCTTTGGTGAGCAGAAGAGACTTCTTTTAAAAACATTAAAAATCTTACCGATCTAAACTTTTGACCAGTGTGTATATATATAAATATATATCTCCTTTTCTTCTGGGAGAGATGTAGTCAACACAGATCTCACTAGCCTCTTCTCAGGAGACTTCAGTAAGACGAACTGTCTAGGAGAATCAACTCTAGATCTCATTTGTGATCGTTCTTTCCTCTGGGCAGAAATATGAAATATCACATTGGCATGATGACGGCGCTCATGGTTTCTAAACTGCGCTTGAGTTTAACCTTGGAGTGTGATGAATGCTGTCCGCGACGCTAGGCTAGGCTCCACTCCAAGAACCAGCGACTTCTGAAGATCGAGACTCAATCATCCCGAGAGATTTACAGATCTACAGCGCACGGCTGGAGCTCACACACCAAAATATCAATACAACACGTCAAAATGTATTCATCTAATATCAGTGATATCATATATTATTCACTATCGCACATATTTATTTTCCTCAAAGAAACGAATGCTTTAACTCATCAAAGACGCATTCAGTGGCATTAAAGACATTTATAATGTTATAAAATATTATATTTCCAATAAATGCTGTTCTTTTGACATTTCTATTCATCAAACAAAATGTATCATGGTTTTCACCAAAATATGAACTAACTGTTTT
Source organism: Leuciscus leuciscus (assembly GCF_965113295.1). NCBI lineage: Eukaryota > Metazoa > Chordata > Actinopteri > Cypriniformes > Leuciscidae > Leuciscus > Leuciscus leuciscus. Next base: position 43,574,599 of record NC_138734.1, on the reverse strand, counting down.
CAACATCGATAATAATCATAAATGTTTCTTGAGCATCAACTCATCATATTAGAATGATTTCTGGAGGATCATGTGACACTGAAGACTGGAGTAATGATGCTGAAAATTCAGCTTTGATCACAGGAATAAATGACACTTTACTATATATTCACATAGAAAACAGATGATTTACATTACAATAATATTTTGTGATTTTTACTGTATTTTTACTGAAATAAATTCAGCTTTAATCACAGAAATAAATTACACTTTACTGTATATTCACATAGAAAACAGATAGTTTAAATTGTAATAATATCTCACAAATTTTACTGTATTTTCATCAAATTAACAATACAAATGACTGTATTGGTGAGCAGAAAATAATAATAATACAATTAATAAAAAAAATTACACTATTTAACTGCATTAGCATTAAAACTTAAACTTTAATGTCAAAAAATATAAATATACATATTTAAAAATATTAATTTTATTAGCTTCATCACAGCCCTATTATCACTCTCAATCTCTATCTAAAAAGATATTTGGAAAGTAATTTCATATTTTAAACTGAAGAAACTAACAGGAGATATTTTGGCAGGTCATTCAAGGAGACAGAGGTGGTTTTGTCACATAATCTCAGGATGACAAATGAACCGGCGCTCAGAGGACGCCTAAGCCGTCTTTTAATCATCATTCTTACACAAATAAAAGATGGATCAAGCTCAGTGTGTTCACTCGTCTCTGTTCAGGGAAACAACACCACTAAAAGACAGAAATGTGGAGACATACTTCCCTGACAACAACTGAGCTTCTTTTCAGCCTTAAACATTCATGGACCAAGAAATATATGGTCAACGTGAAATCAAATTGACTCTTAAAGACGGCATATTACGCACATATTCTTGATGTTGTTTTCAGGCTCTACTAGAACAGGTTTTCCTGCTTGAATGTTGATTATTTTCCTCATATTCTCCATTGTTGCGGCTCCTCTCTTCCCAGTCTGTCAGTAACGCTCTGTTTACTTCCTGTCTCTATGAAGCCCCTCCTTCTGAAAAGCACACTGTGCTCTGATTGGTCGAGCGCTTCGAGTGTGTTTGGGAAATGTCCCGCCCCTTTCCATAACTGCCAGTTTAACACACTACTAACTAACTCAACCAGGCCCCGCCCCTTTATTCTGCGCATTCATTATTTAAATGAGGAATATTGTGACGTGTTCGTTCCCGGAAGAAACTCGAGACTACAATGGAGGCGTTTCAGGAGTTCAGGAACAGTAATTTACATAACTCCCATATATCGCAAAAACATTTTTACACTCGCATGACGTGGTTTTCAAGCAATACGAAAAAGGAATATTTTGCAAAACTGCAAAGGAAGCATTATTTGTTTTGTAAGCCAGTTTATTATGGCTTACAGCTTATGAAAATGTTTCAAAATGGTGGTGTTTTCATAAGCCATAATCATCAAAATCATAATAAATAAAGGCTTGAAATATCTATAGTCTATATAATATATTAGTTTCACCTTTTAAGTTGAATTACTAAAATAAATGAACTTTTGCACGATATTCTAATTTTTCGAGTTTCACCTGTAAATAAACTTGCCTTATAAAAAGGGGCCTTTGAGAAGTGGAGTAGTAGTGTGTGTGTGTGTGTGTGTGTGTGTGTGTGTGTGTGTGTGTGTGTGTGTGTGTGTGTGTGTGTGTGTCTGTGTGTGTGTGTGTGTGTGTGTGTGTGTGTGTGTGTCTGTGTGTGTGTGTGTGTGTGTGTGTGTGTGTGTGTCTGTGTGTGTGTCTGTGTGTGTGTGTGTGTGTGTGTGTGTGTGTGTGTGTGTGTGTGTGTGTGTGTGTGTGTGTGTCTGTGTGTGTGTGTGTGTGTGTGTGTGTGTGTGTGTGTGTGTGTGTGTGTGTCTGTGTGTGTGTCTGTGTGTGTGTGTGTGTGTGTGTGTGTGTGTGTGTGTGTGTGTGTGTGTGTGTGTGTGAGAGAAGAGAAAGCAGAAGCAAGCGGAAGATCACAACCCTAAGAAGAAGACACCATTTTCATTTTACATATTTGCATGTATTTAACGAAGACAACTTATAGCGAGAGGAAAAAATTAAGTTTTAGTCGCATAACATCGGTTAATGGAAATGCCGTCATTTCGTCATCGGCATATTGAAAATATCGCATTATCGTTTTGTGAAAACCTGTAATAGAAACGCAGCTATTGACACTGATATAGAGAATAACTGGATCTTTTCATGCTCAAACTGCACTATTACACACTGAAGACAGATGAGCATGTGGAAAGAGCAGAACAGGTCCTCTTTAAAGCATGCTCCTGATCTTATAATGAATGATTCATCAATGCAAGCTATTCCATGAACAATCTGATGCTGATTTCATCGAGTGCTCAGGTGAGCGCCGGCTCGATGAGAGAAGCGATGAAAAAACTATCTTTTCACTTAGTTGAATTCCCTGCCCGAGGCACGATCACATGAACCATAATTATATTCTCTCGGAAATAAAGACATCCGTGTCTGGAGTTTTCTCAGGAACAGATTGGGCTTTCACACCCTTCTCCACTGGAGCGCGATCCTCCTCACGCTTCGGGAACAGAAACATCTGGATGATGTGTGCAGTGTTCAACATTCACTGAGGCTTTCAATCACACATCAGCCAAATTAGCTTATGCTCCCGATGCATGTTCACGATACGTCTCAGTCAAAACTGAAAAAGATCATGCAATCATGTTGAAAAATGCATTAAACTTCAGCACTAGCATGCATGCACACTGAAACCATTGCATATTGATAACCACTCTCTGCGATAGATGCTTTTATAAATGGCATCTCGCCGACTTTTAAGGCGTTTAATAGTGGGATTTTGGCAGCTTGAGTGTGTTAACGGGATCGCTTGAGTTTTTCACCTCTCCGGTGGGAACTACGGCTCCCTGGAGGACAATAAAACACCATGTGGATCCAAAAACACAAGGCCACACTTCCACACACACACAGACGAGTGTTGAGTAGGTGGAACGGGTCACGGGCGTCTGTCTGCCGTATTAAACAGTGATCAGGGATCTGTGGTGTGTTTATCTCATGATTTTAGAGTCACGATGCAGTGCATATCGCATCTTTTACTGTGCTTTCTTCATCGCCTGTAGATTGCATATGGACTATGAAACACGGGCGGTGAGAATGAGTCATGTTTCCCGCAGCCGGTGGAAACTCTTGACGGCTCTCGCAGGTGTTACATCAATTCTTGGTCAATCTCAGTTAATGCGCCGCCATCGCAAAGAACAACATGAGCTGTTTTTATACATGCCTCAACATGTCATCCAAATGACAGTATATATATCACAAATAGTACAAATGTACAAATAGTGCACATGGACTTTAATCACCATATATATATATATATATATATATACATAAAAATAATGCAATAATAAAAACAGGTTTCCCAAAAACACCAGTCAATCCGATGCATTAATTTGCGATATGCATACAGTAATTATATCTTATCTTAATTATACGTATATTTGGTGTTTAGTATTTAGTAATTATGATTTTAGTAATTAGATTTAGTAATTATGTCTTATTTTATTCATTATTTAACACCTTATTTTAATACTATTTCTTTTTAATTTGTTATTGTAATATTGTATTTTTCTTTTTCATGCAATATTATATGAAAAACACCATCATGCCGTGTCTTAGTGTATTTAATCTTAACTCAAGATGCATTTACTTGAGATGTAAACTATCATAAGATGACTAAGTTTAGTGAGTTTATGCTTAAAATGAGAAGAAACATGTTTTTCCTTTGAATTAAGTATATTTTTCTGATACTATATTGTCTAGTTTTCAGCATAAACTCGCTGCATTTGGATGGAATTAATCAGAAAACATCAGATTTTATATCTTATGTAGTTTTGCATTGATCAACATAATATTTATATGCATAATATACAGTACATCTACAATTTCTTTGAAGTTTCCTCCGTTTTTAACAATCTTCACTTGCTCACTTTAAGTGGTTCAGCAGTGTGACGAATTAATTAAAAGTAAAACATTTTCAATTAATATGAGGTCAGAAATGCTGCATGTGTAATAATTACAAGAATCATCAAAATGCAGTTAGAGATGTTTTAGATAAAGTCACACCACATCAACTAGCATAAGCCCGAGATATGAGCATATCTGCCTTAAAGAGGATTAATGCTGTAATTAGCATCTCAAAAAGCTGAAGCTCAATACTTAAAGTTCAACAAAAAAATGAATATTCTGTCATCATTTAATCACTTTCAAAAGCAGACGTTCGGCAGAATGTTCACACTGCACAAAACAAAAAATGCAATTATATAATAAAAATAAGTCCTTATTAGAAGGAAAGTCACTGTGCAACGATTAATCGCATCCAAAATAAAAGTGTGTGTTTACATAATATATATGTGTGTGTGTACTGTGCATAATTATTTTGTATATATACAAATACACACACATGCATTTATACATTTAAGAAAAAATTATATATTAAATATTAATATTTATTATAATATAAATTATATACGAATATCTATACACAGTATATACATGCAAATATTTCTTAATATACACATGCATGTGTGTGTATACAAAATATGTACACACACAGATATTATATAAACGCAAACTTTTGTTTTGGATGCGATTAATCGTTGCACAGCCGTACATGAGGGTGAGAACGTGATGACAGAATCTTCACTTTCCCTTTGAAAACACACACACACACACACACACACACACACACACACACACACACACACACACACACACACACACACACACACACACACACACACACACACACACACACACTAACTCATGGGCTATTTATACTCAGAGGAGTGCTTTTATACTGTGAATTGTTCATGAGTTCAGATTAGACATGGTTCATAGACATAAACACGCCACAAGGAATACTCTCTTTCCATCAGAGTGAGATTATAGTCTGTAATAAAGCATAAAACCACACAACACTGACCGAACACAAACACAAACCTCCCTATAAAGCCCGTCCATTAAGAGTCACTGGATTCCCTTCCACACAGAATAACTACAAAGACACAGTTCTCGCTCCTCGCGTCTGAGCTAATAATAGACACACGCAGCAGAGTGAAGAAAAGCCATTTACAGTCCTGCTTCAGTCAGGAACAGCTCACACACACACACACACACACACACACACACACACACACACACACACACACTGTTTACATCTTCATTCCTGCAATCAGATTAATTCATTAACCGCAGGAGTGAAAGGAAGGCGACAGCTGTTGTGTGCAGATGTGACGAGCAAACAGCAACGCAATATTAAAAACCGGATTCAGTGATTCCCGCCTCGACGTCTCAAACACAGCAACACTTTACAGGCACAATCTCTTACAGTGACTCGGAATATTTTGCTGGGATATGATTTCTAGCATGACGGTAGTATCGTCAAGGTCATGGGTTCATTTGCATGTTCAGTGTCTTGATAAATGTTTATATTATAGAGAGGGAGATTTGACAGTAGTGGTGTAGCGATGCCCTCATGTCACGATCCGATACACATCTCGATACTGAACTCACGATACTGAACTCACCATACTCAACTCACCATACTCAACTCACCATACTCAACTCACCATACTCAACTCACCATACTCAACTCACCATACTCAACTCACCATACTCAACTCACCATACTCAACTCACCATACTCAACTCACCATACTCAACTCACGATACATATCACCATACTCAACTCACCATACTGAACTCACGATACATATCACGATACTGAACTCACGATACTGAACTCTCGATACTGAACTCACCATACTGAACTCACCATACTGAACTCACGATACTGAACTCACCATACTGAACTCACCATACTGAACTCACCATACTGAACTCACGATACTGAACTCACCATACTGAACTCACCATACTGAACTCACCATACTGAACTCACGATACTGAACTCACCATACTGAACTCACCATACTGAACTCACCATACTGAACTCACGATACATATCACGATACTGAACTCACGATACTGAACTCACCATACTGAACTCACCATACTGAACTCACCATACTGAACTCACCATACTGAACTCACCATACTGAACTCACCATACTGAACTCACCATACTGAACTCACCATACTGAACTCACCATACTGAACTCACGATACATATCACGATACTGAACTCACGATACTGAACTCACCATACTGAACTCACCATACTGAACTCACCATACTGAACTCACGATACATATCACGATACTGAACTCACGATACATATCACGATACTGAACTCATGATACATATCACGATACTGAACTCACGATACTGAACTCACGATACATATCAGGATACTGAACTCACGATACTGAACTCATGATACATATCACGATACTGAACTCACGATACATATCACGATACTGAACTCATGATACATATCACGATACTGAACTCACGATACATATCACGATACTGAACTCACGATACATATCACGATACTGAACTCATGATACATATCACGATACTGAACTCACGATACATATCACGATACTGAACTCATGATACATATCACGATACTGAACTCACGATACATATCACGATACTGAACTCACGATACTGAACTCACGATACATATCAGGATACTGAACTCACGATACTGAACTCATGATACATATCACGATACTGAACTCATGATACATATCACGATACTGAACTCACGATACCATATTATTGTGAGACTCCAAGACATGATAAAAGGTTAACAAGAAATGTACAGTTGATTAAACTGCTAAATTTGATATTACATTGTGTGTGTAAATGAATAGTCTTGGACTTGGTGCTGAAACCCAAAGTACACGACAATAGAGACGCCATAATAACAATATTCATGATTCTGAAGCTGAAAATACTGAATTATTGTAGATGAATATGCTTGCACTCTTTCACTGACTAGATATATTTAAAATAATGTAGGTCTTTTTACTGGTAACATCAGACATTTGACATTATCAGGACCCACAAATATTCCCCCAATGCATTATTATACATTATATTCAACATTATATAGTAGTTTAATGTAGTACTGACACTAAAACTCTGAAAACTTGAATGTTTTCTCATTAATTTTTATTTTGGGTGAATTATGCACAATACATAGTCACTATCCACGATACATATTGTTACATTTTTGTATTGCGATAAATTGTGACACGATATATTGTTACACCCCTAGTGAAATTTTTTTTTTTTTAATGCAAAATATGTCTCATTTTGGGGTGAAAAGTGACCTAGGCATGTATTAAACCAAAAAGTGCATAATCTTGAGGAACTTTCATAAGTGGATTTCTATTTAATATTAATTTCTATTTAATATGTAATCTATTTAAAAGTGATTTTCATTGCATATATTTGTATCAGTTCATGCATTCCCTGGGAATTGAACCTGTGACCTTGATGATGATGTCACTCAGGTGGTCTCTTCCTTGTAAGTGGGAAGTTATTGATTATAATAAGCTGTAAAATATGATATTGCAATGATTAAACACCAGGCTACTTTAACTTACTAAACATGCCCACTATATTAAATAATATTCCTGTTGCTTTGGGGTTCTGAATTATTGCTTTCCGTTGGTATCAGGAAACACTGATTTAATTCTGGCCATATTTCAATAATAAGATATGAATATGAAGTGTGGCTTGAATCCCAGAGTTCATCCCTGAGAATCAGACAGTCGTGCTCATGATTCCCACTGAGAGTCCGAGAGTCTGGAATCTGAACGGTGAGGCTTTAACAAACAATAGCAGGATTATAGAGGAGAGCCACTGACCTTATGTCTGGACAATCAAAGCAGACCTTCACACACACTCACATACTCACTCACACACACTCACTCACTCACTTACATACACACACACACACACACACACTGTATCTGCTACTACCGCTTATGCAGAGCATGTTTATTCAATACTTTACTTTAACAAGCACTTTAAAAACAATACACACACTCACTCACTCATACACACACACACACACACACACACACACACACACACACACACACACACACACACACACACACACACACACACACACACACAGGTGTTGTCACGATTTTTCGTTACGATGCCCTGAAAAATATTGATAATCAATATCGCTTTCCATAACGCGGGGGAAAACTGCCATATATATGAATATTTTTAACATCATCTCATAATTTTTTGTCCATCTATTGAAAGTCTAGGCAATCAATATTTCCAAGCTTCAAAAAGTGCATGACACATCATAACAGTGATCCATAATGAAGAGACTTATAAACACACACACACACACACACACACACACACACACACACACACACACACACACACACTTTATATATATATATTTACTTTTTAAAGTGCTATATACACAAATACAAAAGTCACAGCTAGATATAATTGTGAATTTTTCTAATGATAAAATACTTTATATTTTAAACTGGGATATGAGAAAGTTGGAATAAATAAAGCAATATGAATCTGTTCAAGCGGCCTGACGTCTGGGAAACCTGCTTGATCCTCAATATTTTGTGTTAATATTCAGTGCAGAAACTACACACTTCACATCTGACCAGCTTTCCTCCTGATCCGACACTTACACCAGGTTATCAGTCATATTCAAATAATCCAGGATCAAAGAAAACTATATTCTAAACAATTTACAGCCAGAAATCTGCGCTGCCAAAACTTGCTTCCACCAAAGATCACGTTTCACGTTTGATGCTTTTTTAAATTTGATTTTTTTTATGTATTGCACAAAAACAGTCTTTTGGACATAAAACTGCTGATGCTTCAGTGTTGTTCCTGTTTTTCCCCAGGCCGAGGAGGGAATACCCTCTTCAGGTGATGGATCTGCCCTCTCCTGGTCACAGATGTGACTCTCCAGAATATAGAGTCACACACACACATGCCTTTAGGGACACACACTCATTATTTACAGCGCACAAAGCCAATGCTTTCCTTTTCAAAAAGCAAAAGCACACACATATTATCGCGTATTAGTTCAGAATAACATCAGTAACTAACATCAGGGCATTACATAATGCTGTGTGTTTCTCCTCAAACACAGGAGGCATGAGATCTCCTGCAAGAGTGTGAATGTCAGAAGGGTGAGTGTGTAAACAACACGGATTACTCTGGAGACTATGAGAAGGAAAACACTCCTTGTAAACATTCTCTCTGCATCAATATTAAAACGCCCTGATTTAAAGTGCAATCAATGTCAGGCTTGATGCAGAAGAGCGCAGATCATCAACTAACTCCCACTTGGGTCGAGTCAGTGTTTACGCGCAAATCTCTTCTCCTCTAAATGCAACACACACCAACACGACTGTAATGCAGCGGGGTGTCTGTCATCGTAAAGATGGCATCGACCTCTAAAGCAGATTACACACACACACACACACACACACACACACACACTGTGAGAGATCCCGCACGACCGCGTTCCGTCATGCTTACCGTTCTGAGATGATACGTATGTGAGCATCAGGTTCCCGTGGATGAGGATCAGCGCGAGCATCCCCGTGTAGGACCGCATCCCGCAGGAGGAGAGAGAGAAGAGACGCGAGCGTTGAGGAGTGACGCGGAGCGGCTTCAGTCGCGGAGGAGCGTTGAGGAGGAGCGCGGACGCACGGAGAGAAACGCGACAGACGCGGCGCGGCTCTGATGCATGGATGAGGATGAAGATGAAGAAGATGAAGATGCTGATGATGCTCGGCTCTCAGGGATGCTGATGCTGAAGATGATGATGGTGGTGATGATGATGGGCCATCGGTGTGTCCGTCATCGCGAAGAACCTTCAGCTGTCAGTGCGCGCACCCCGCAGGCTCATTCGCGCGCATCATCAGCTGTCAGCGCGCGCTCCCGTCCGCGCGGGGCGTCGAGCGCATCAGTTCTGCGCAGCTTCAGCGCCATTCAGTCACTGTGGAATGAAAAAAACTGTCGCATTACAATACAGTAATACGCACTACAATAATAAAAAAAAGAAGATATTTTCAGTGTGTTTATATTTAGATATAGAGGAGGACCCGGGGTAATGGACACACAATTTACTCCAATTAATATTTCTTACCTGCAGGTCAATTTTGAAAGACAATTTATAGTAATTACAAATTTAAATTACATTCCCAACAATAACCCACCACATATATACATATATCTATATATGATCTGTTGTGATTATGATATATAATCTAATTAGTATTGGTCTAAATTTTATTGAACATTTAATGAATTATATTGTGACAACCTGCCCCAAGCTGACATATTTATATAAAAAATACTTTTGTCCTGAAATAGTTCAAGCATTCTTTCATTATATAATGACTCTTGTCTTTATATCAGTGTTTTGTGTGTGTGTGTGTGTGTGTGTTACCCAACAGATATTACAAAAATATGGTATTTGAATGTTAGTTTGGAGGACAGAATTGACAAAAATAATTAAATCAACTTGCATATACGGCCATTACCGGAAGCCAGTGATTATAGTTTATAAAGTTATAAATATGTATATTTTTCTTACAAAAATGCATGGCTTTGCGAGTCATATGGATTTTTATGATGGATTGATGCTCTTTTTGGGGTTTCAAAATCTCAGGCTCCATTCACTCCCATTATAAAGCTTGGAAGAGCAAGGATATTTTTAATATAACTCTGATTGTGTTCGGCTGAAAGAAGAAAGTCATGGACACCTGGGTGTATGTGACAATAGCACCGATCTCCTTTGTGCTATGGTACTGAATAATAACCATATTCATGCACAATTGTATTTAAATGGTAGGCTACTCCAAATTTAAATACTTCAAAGAATACCATAGGCATGGTAGTATAATGGTACTGGTTTTTATTAATGTCTCAAGGCTTCCAGAGAATATTTATCTAGGGCACTACTGAGACTTTCTCCAAGAAAGCATGTTATCCACACAGCGTGGTCGTGGACTCGTCATTAACACACAGTCAGTCAGGATTAAGAGCTGAAGAGAATCATGACCTCTGTCTGCACTCGCACACACACACACACACACACTCACACAGCACCATCTGATGGAGAAACCAGCTAATACAACACACACATCCTCTCTAACACCAGCTGTGGGGTATTCGCTTGTTACTGCTCTTCTTCCTCTAACACGGGTTCATTTCATCAAACTAAGTATTGTGGTATTAAATAAAACAGTGAATAGTGTGATGATACACTCTTCGAAATAAAGGTTCTTTACTGGCATTGATGATCCCATGAAGAACTTTAACATCCATGGACTCTTTATATTGCATCACTGTGGGGAGAAAACACCTCTTGGAACCTTTATATTTAAGAATGTATTAAATACATTTATTATATGTGACCCTGGATCACGTCACCAGTCTCGAGTCGCACGGGTATATCTGTGGCAATAGACAACAATACATAGTATGGGTCAAAATTATCGATTTTTCTTTTATGCCAAAAATCATTAGGATATTCAGTAAAGATCATGTTCCATGAAGATATTTTGTACATTTCCTACCGTAAACATATAAAACATTTATTTTTATGAGTGAATGCTGCACAATCGCCAACATAAATGAACAACAGGAGATTTTCTCAATGTTTCGATTTTTTTGCACCCTCAGATTCCAGATTTTCAATAGTTGTATCTCGACCAAATATTGTCATATCCTAACAAACCATACATCAATGGAAAGCTTATTTATTCAGCTGTCAGATGATGTATAAATCTCAATTTCAAAAAATGTATGTGACTGGTTTTGTGGTCCAGGGTCACATATGATCTGCTTTTCACCATCATGTGGATGAACTAATGAATATCTTAATGTATAAAAATAGTTAGAATATCGCTACTCTTTCATTATTTTAAAATTAAACATTCATGAGGTGCATTCTGGTATGCTTTTAAACACTATAGAGGAGGAACGTATAGGCTGCACTTTTGACAGTTTTTCCTTCACTATCCACTTCAACCCAATTGTGTAAAACCATTTTTGTTTTCTAAAGAAATTCAAATGCAAGCACAATTTACATTTGTCTATTAAACTAACTCAAAGCATGTAAGCAGAAGCCTTTAGGTTAAAGGTTTCAGGGTCACAAGTAACAAACTCAGCCTGTTGTGTCCAAACTTTTGACCGGTCGAGTTTGCGTATCTAAGGATTCTTTTAAAAAAGCTCCCAGGAGTAAAGGCGACCCTAAACAATGCGAGTGAGTTGAGAATGATTCTGATGACACAGCACGTTGAGATCTGCAGTCACGCTGACGTGCCCAATAACAGAGCGGACACTTTTCCCTCCACTTTACTCAAGCACGTCAATGAAACACACATTTAAATGGAAGCCACACCTTCCGCCAGCCGTGAGCCAATGACCTTCACAGGAGAGGTGACGAACGACACACCCACCTTTGTTCCAAGCCAATGGGAACGTAAAGGTCAGGAGGGGGAAAACTTGCCCCAGGATCAATTAGTCTCGCGTCAGTGACCTTCTGCAAATGTGTGGGAGGAATTTCACCAGCTCTCCTCTGACTTTCAGGTGTTGTTAGTATGGGAAGTCGACAACAATGGCTTACGAGACTGAAGAATGAACTGAGCAACAGTCCTCTGGTGTCCAACGTGGCCTTCGGCTTCATCCTGATGGGACTGGAGAAGTTGGTGGAGCTGGAGTTTGAGTGTCCGTGTAATCCGGCCTGGAACGGGTTGTTTTCCTCCGCATTCTTCATCATTCCCGCCGTCATGGCCTTCGCGCTGATGATGATCATTCAGGGATGCAGGTGTGACGTCTGGTGCAGGAGGACCGTGTCTCTGTCCAGTTTCGTTCCCCCCGTGGTCTGGTTGATCCTGCTCTTCCTGGACGGTCAGTATTTCGCCTGTGCGATGACAGACTGGCACGGCCGGTTCGTGATCGTGGACAAAGCCGCTCCGCAGAAATGGTGCGAGCCCATTCAAGAAGAGAGCGTCACTCCTCAGGAACTCATGCTGCGCTCACAGCAACTGTTTGTGGAGTCTCAGGTGAGATCCTGGAACCCGTCAGGACACTTCTCGAGTCTTCACGCTCCAGTAGACCTCCTGCTAACTCTCAGTGTCGCTTTCAAATGACAGGGACACATTTCTTAGAACTCTGCAGATACACTGATACATTTGTAGAACTCTGTATCTTAAGAATTCTACAAATGTATCTTTATCTTCAGAGTTCTACAAATGTATCTTTCTCTTCAGAGTTCTACAAATGTATCTTTCTCTTCAGAGTTCTACAAATGTATCATTGTATCTACAGAGTTCTAAAAAAAAGTATCATTATATCTTCAGGTACATTTTTAGAACTCTGTAGATACAATGATACATTTTTAGAACTCTGAAGATACCGTGACACATTTGTAGAACTCTGCAGATAATTAATACCTGGAATGTTGCTATAGAGAACATCTTTAAAACTCTGATACTATCAATGTCTATATTTACAGCTTAGTTCCAATCTTGACTAGATTATTGAGAACAACCAATGAAACTTTTGACATTACATTTGCTACTTCTGTAACCCAACAATTAATTTATGTCCATTATAGTGGATGTTTTGTTACGGTGTCTATGACCATTTAATGGAGGAATCTCACAAAAACATGTCCAGGTCACATTTCACCTTAAAATAAAATGAAAATAATATCTTTTTGTTTTGTTTTTGTGCTTAAAGACAAATTAAGTTGATTTTACGGAGTTTCAATGTAATGCAATAAATAAACTATATTCTTTGTAAAAGTATAAAAAAATAGTGTATTACAGTATATAAAAAATTCTACATTCTATATATTTTTCAATATATCAAATTAATGTTACAGTATTTTTTATTTATTAACAAAATACATATAAAAAAGTACAACATTGATTACCATGTTACATAAATACTTTAAAATTTAAATAAAATATAACATAGTTTTTGTTTTGGTATTAAAGTAATGAGAACTAGAGGGAAATGTGGTTAATATTAATAAACAATGTCACAATGCAAAAACAAATCCTAGAAAAAAGAAGCTTTATTTTCTTGAAAAATATTTAATTAGATTTTATGGTGAAATAAGACCCGGACACATTCAGTTAATGCCATTATGTAACTGATAAAAAAAAAATCGAAGTACTCTTTACACATGTAGGCGAGCAATCAACCCCTATTAAATCATTGCACTGTAAAAAAAGAAACAAAAAAAGTATATGATCAATAAGTTATGACAACATATGCTTTTTTTACAAGTTATACATAAGTCTCAGCTAATTTTTTAGTTTAATGTAAATGTAAATGACTTTAACAGCCAAGTTGATTGTATTTAACCTACTTTTTCTACAGAGTGGTTTCTCGTTACCTGTTACAGACGTCCACTGTTTCTCTGTCTCATTAACAGGTGATCGGCATAGTGCTGCTCATTTTTATCTGTTTCGGACTGGTCGTGTACGTGATCAGAGAAAGCTGCCAGCAGGAGATGGAAACAGAAGATGCCAATGTGGCGGAGATGACCCTCTTCAGCTCCAGCTGATAGCAGAACACATTACTCATCTGCCTGAAGAAAAACACGTGTGTTACAAGCCTTTCTGTAACCATCTTGAGTCACTCTGTGCATTACAGTGTTCATGTAATAGAGCAGTGAGTAACACACAAGGACATTTGCTTACAGGGATAATTCACCCGAAAAAGAAGATTCAGTCATTTACTCACCCTCAAGTGTGCCAGACTTGTATGACTTTCTTTCTTCTGTGGAGAAAAGGACAAATTCTGAAGACTGTGCTGGTCGCTCTTTTCACTGCAACTGAATGAATGAGAACTGAAGCTGCTGAATGACTCATCCATGAATCAGATCACAAGGGTTAAACTGCGAGTGAATAACTTCAGCCCGTTCCTCAAAAAAACTTTAAATATAGCATTTTATGGACTTCTTTTATGGTGCTTTTACAGTTTGTCCTTTTAAAAGCTTGACTTTTTTTTCTGTTCATTGAAATTGCATGGAAAAGAACAAACAGCACAATTATCTTTGAGGAAGAAATAAAGTCATACAACTTTAGATCAACAAGAGTCGACGATGACATAAAAGAAAATTTTTTGGAGGGAACGAACACTTTAAAGGATTATTTCCAGGTTCAGTGTAAGTTAAGCTCTATTGACAGTATCTGTGATCCATTAAAGGGCTAGTTCACCTAAAAATGAAAATTCTGTCATCATTTACTCTCCCTCATGTCGTTCCAAACCCGTAAGACTTTCGTTCATCTTCCAAAACACAAATGAAGATATTTTTGAAGAAATCTGAGAGCATTCTGTCCCTCCATTGACAGCAACGCAACTACCACTTTGACGCTTCAAAAAGTTCATAAGAGATTGTAAAACGAATCCTTATGAATTGAGCGGTTTATTCCAAATTTTCTGAAGAGACTCGATCATTTTAGATAATGAACAGATTGAATTTAGGCTTTTATTCACATATAAACATTCATCAACTCGCACATCAGTTGTGGTAAACGGAAGATCAAGCGTATTCGCTTGATGTGTGAGAACCAATGAGGTTCGTTCTCGTGTTACGCAGCACGTTTGAGCTTCAGCAAGAACCAATGAGGTTCATTCTCTCGTTACGCAGAACCTTTGAGTTTCTGCAAGAACCAATGAGGTTCATTCTCTCGTTACGCAGAACGTTTAAGTTTCTGGAAGAACCAATGAGGTTCAGTCTCATGTTACGCAGCACGTTTGAGCTTCAGCAAGAACCAATGAGGTTCATTTTCTCGTTACGCAGAACCTTTGAGTTTCTGCAAGAACCAATGAGGTTCATTCTCTCGTTACGCAGAACGTTTAAGTTTCTGGAAGAACCAATGAGGTTCATTATCGTGTTACGCAGAACGTTTAAGTTTCTGGAAGAACCAATGAGGTTCGTTCTCTCGTTACGCAGAACGTTTAAGTTTCTGGAAGAACCAATGAGGTTCATTATCGTGTTACGCAGAACGTTTAAGTTTCTGGAAGAACCAATGAGGTTCATTCTCTCGTTACGCAGAACGTTTAAGTTTCTGGAAGAACCAATGAGGTTCATTATCGTGTTACGCAGAACGTTTAAGTTTCTGGAAGAACCAATGAGGTTCGTTCTCGTGTTACGTAGCACTTTTGAGCTTCATCAAGAACCAATGAGGTTCATTCTTGTGTTACGCAGAACGTTTAAGTTTCTGGAAGAACCAATGAGGTTCATTCTCTCGTTACGCAGAACGTTTAAGTTTCTGGAAGAACTAATGAGGTTCATTCTCGTGTTACGCAGAACGTTTACGTTTCTGCAAGAACCAATGAGGATCATTCTCATGTTACGCAGCACGTTTGAGCTTCAGCAAGAACCAATGAGGTTCATTCTCTCGTTACGCAGAACGTTTAAGTTTCTGGAAGAACCAATGAGGTTCATTCTCGTGTTACGCAGAACGTTTAAGTTTCTGGAAGAACCAATGAGGTTCATTCTCGTGTTACGCAGAACGTTTAAGTTTCTGGAAGAACCAATGAGGTTCGTTCTCGTGTTACGCAGGACGTCTGAGCTTCAGCAAGAACCAATGAGGTTCATTCTCGTGTTACGCAGAACGTTTAAGTTTCTGGAAGAACCAATGAGGTTCGTTCTCGTGTTACGTAGCACGTTTGAGCTTCAGCAAGAACCAATGAGGTTCATTCTTGTGTTACGCAGAACGTTTAAGTTTCTGGAAGAACCAATGAGGTTCGTTCTCGTGTTACGTAGCACGTTTGAGCTTCAGCAAGAACCAATGAGGTTCATTCTCGTGTTACGCAGAACGTTTAAGTTTCTGGAAGAACCAATGAGGTTCATTCTCGTGTTACGCAGAACGTTTAAGTTTCTGGAAGAACCAATGAGGTTCATTCTCGTGTTACGCAGAACGTTTAAGTTTCTGGAAGAACCAATGAGGTTCATTCTCGTGTTACGCAGAACGTTTAAGTTGCTGGAAGAACCAATGAGGTTTGTTCATGTGCATCAAGCAGGTTCGGTTGAGCTTCTGTTTATGTTCGCTGATGAATGTTTATATGTGAATAAAAGCCTAAAATAAATCTGTTCATCATATAAACTGATAGTCTTTTCAGATAATTTGGTGATATTGATGAACTTTAATATCTCTTTATGAACTTTTTGAAGCGACAAAGTGATAGTTGCATGAACTGTCATTGGGGGGACAGAAATCTCTCAGATTTGATCAAAACTATTTTCATTTGTGTTTCTAAGATGCTCAAAAGTCTTATGGGTTTGGAACAACATGAGGGCAAGTAAATTATGACGACTTCTTCATTTTTGGGTGAACTCATTTTGATTCATTTACACATCGAGGGTGATAAGAATCGCTTGTCTGTAAACAAGAACATTCTTTTACAAGCACATATACATCATACAGAAGAATTAATATACGTGTTTTAACTAAACAAAAGCTGCACATTTCTGCTTTTAAACTACTTGGAGCACACTAGCTCATAGATTTCCAATACAAGTGCATTAACGCAAAACAAAAAAAAGTAATTATCTGTGTCAATCAGCAACATATCACAGATGCTGTCAATTAAAATGTCATGGAGCAACTATGTAAATACATTTTGTTAGGACTAATACTATTGTACTTCATTATATTTCCACCCTTTGGGGCTTGATAAGGTGTAAAAGTTTCCCATTTGAGGGTTTCGCCCCAGTAATGTAAAGTGTTGCACTATTTTAAAGGGTTTTATATGCATAACAGGTTCATTTAATCAGGACAGATGATTATCACCAAGACTAATGGTCCTTTTCCCCCAAATTACATCCATGAATAAATGGACATGCCATCACGGTCTAACTGAAGTTCAAACTGAACAGCATTAAGAGAAACACAACTTTACTCAAACAGCAGTTTGATTGACATGATTATTGCCATTATTACAACTGCCTCGCCTCAACATAATGCAGTGCTTTAGTAAATAATTGAACACTGTATATAGTCACAATCCATACATCAGCAGAACAACGTGAGAAATCAGGGTTGCAACAGTTTGTTTAAGGATTCAGAAAAGACTATGTAAATGTAAGTTATTGAAAACAACCCATTTCACTTTATGTTCAGCTCAGTTCACCTTTCCCATCATGCAATTGTAACTCCCGTCAACATTATATGAGCAAGGTCACACAAAGTATGTTTTAATATCTTATTATTTGTTTGCATGTTGTTTTATTTTTATACTGCATATCCATGTGATGTTTCAACCTTTAAATATTACACTAGACTCGTTGTATAATTGTAGACATTATCTTTTGTTCTGATGTACAAAATAAAAGTATATATATATTCAATTTCAGTACTTCCTCATGCATAAAAAAACAAACATTTTAATTGACTTATGTTGTATTTAAAAGCTCTGTTATCCTTGTAATTGCTCTGAAGACACGCAGCAGTGATTAAACTGTGGGATATTACAGTGGTTTTAGTCATTACAGGCAGTAACCGCAGTGTAAGTAGTCTGAGTGTCACTTCTATTAGACTCGAGTCCCGCAGGTCACTGTAATACATCACTGTAATTACAGACGCTCTAATCATGAGCTAATGCTTTCTGGAAGGGAGAATAGTGGAAGAAATCATTTCAGTCTTAAAGTCAACATGAAATCACATTGACTTGTTTAATTCGTATCACTGGTCTCAATGTGAACAATGCATCAGCGCACATTATTCAGTAGAAATGCTTCAACGTTGATCTAAAGCTAAATAGCCGTTTATGCATTCTCACATTCAGGTCTATATGCAATCCAGAAATACATCACATTACAGAAGTTTCATGTTGACTGTTAAAAAGGGTTTTATTTTATTATTTAATTAAACATGTTGATATCCTCAATCAGCAAAATAACGAGAGAAAAGCTGTTATTTACAAAATAGTAATATATACACTACCATTCAAAAGTTTGGAATAATAACGTTTTTTTTTTAAATGTTTTTGAAAGAAGTCTCTTCGGCCCACCAAGGCTGAATTTATTTGATAAAAAATTTAGTAAATTCAGTAATACTGTGAAATATTTAATTTTAAAATAAGTGTTTTCTATGTGAATATATTTGAGAATGTAATTTATTCCTGAGATCAAAGCTGAATTTTCAGCATCATTACTCCAGTCTTCAGTGTCACATGATCCTTCTAATATGATGAACATTCCAAACTTTTGACAGCCAGTACACACACACACACACACACACACACACACACACACACACACACACACACACACACACACACACACACACACACACACACACACACACACACACACACACACAATCACTCTCTTAAACTAACTCTCACACAGAATCACTCTTTTAAAATCACTCTTTCTCTCACTCTCACACACATAATCACTCTCTTAAACACACACTCACTCACTCACTCACTCACTCATTCACTCACCCACCCACTCCACTCTCTCTCTCTCTCTCTCTCTCTCTCACACACACACACACACACACACACACACACACACACACACACACACACACACACACACACACACACACACACACACACACACTCTCACACACTCACTCTCTCACACACTCACTCTCTCACACACTCACTCTCTCACACACTCACTCTCTCACACACTCACTCTCTCACACACTCACTCTCTCTCTCTCACACACACACTCACTCTCACACACACACATAATCACTCTCTCACACACTCATAATCACTCTCTTAACACACACACACACACACACACACACACACACACACACACACACACACACACACACACACACACACACACACACACACACACACACACTCACTCTCTCACACACTCACTCTCTCACACACTCACTCTCTCACACACACACTCACTCTCACACACACACACATAATCACTCTCTCACACACTCATAATCACTCTCTTAAACACACACACACACACACACACACACACACACACACACACACACACACACACACACACACACACACACACACACACACACACACACACACACACAATCACTCTCTTAAACACACATACACACACACACACTCACTCACTCACCCACTCTCTCTCCCTCTCACATACACACACACACACACA
This sequence comes from Leuciscus leuciscus, assembly GCF_965113295.1. NCBI lineage: Eukaryota > Metazoa > Chordata > Actinopteri > Cypriniformes > Leuciscidae > Leuciscus > Leuciscus leuciscus. The sequence continues at coordinate 43,554,454 of NC_138734.1, read as the reverse complement.
CACACACACACACACACACACACACACACACACACAGTTAAAAAAACTCAATATCACTTCAGTGTCTCCACAACCTTACAAGACACCTTCAAACTTAATCTTGCTTTGCTCGTTTTCTTTTTGCACATAACCAGCAACATAAACATCCGATCACTTTAAACACAATAAAAACTACAAACGACACGATCAACACTAAAAACACCACGACATCAACACAGTAGTACGAGTACCAGGGCATTTTATAAGAGTCAGTGCGCAGGTGAGCGGCGCCTCTGTGTTTCATGACAAACTCCATCCAGAAGAGGGCGCTGTCTAAGGGATTTAATGGAGTGTCTCTGTGGAGAACGGAGAGTTTCTGCATGTTTGTTCTGTACGACGGCTCATTAATCACTTCCTCTAATGCATCTTTAAATATCCCTCTATCTATAGTGGCGATGTCCACAGCTTTAGCTACACCTTTATGTCTCATTTTTGAAATGTTATCATCCTGATCGAAAACAAGCGGTAACCCGACTAGAGGAACGCCGTGGTAGATGGCTTCAAAAATACCATTAGTTCCTCCATGAGACACAAAAACCTTAGTCTTTGCATGTCCTAAGAGATCATTCTGTGGTAACCAGTTAACCAGTAGAGTATTATTGCCTAAAGTAGACGGTCGCTCTCCTGTGTATCTCCAAATCACTTTTTGGGGAAGCTGAGCGAACGCAGCGGCTATTTCATCTGCGATATCACCAGGAAGTTGTGCGACTAACGTTCCTAAAGACATGATGATAACGCCGTGCTCTCCAGAGCTTTGCACGAACTCCTCAAGATCAGCCGGAAGCGCTTTTGCAGGTTTGCACTGAAAGCCGCCAATGTAAACAACATTCGGCATAGTCGGACGAGGAAACTCAAACACAAAATCGACTCTCATGAGCCAAATATCAGCGGCTTGAAATAACTCAAAATAATCCAAATCAGGGCCGAAATAGCGGTCGCACAAAGCGGCGTAATGAGGACCGACGATGCGCCTGTAGAGGAACATCCGAAGAGTGTAAAACAACACGTTATACGTTCTCTGAAGAAACGTCATGTCGTCGGTCAGCTGGGAAAGCGGGAAGGGGACGTAGGATAGCGGAGACGGGGCGATTGCGAAATGCGCTTCTCCATGAACCGTCCATCGGACGTTAAAGACGAGAGGGAGATTTAGATATCGAGCGAGAACGACTCCTCCTCCGTTCGCCGGATCCGTCAACATCAAGTCGAAGTCGGCTCGTTTGATCCGTTCCAACAGCGCAGGATCGCTCTCGATTATATAGATCACCATTTCGCAAATCTTCCTGTGCATTTCGGAGAACCTGTCCTTGAGGTCCATGTCGAGTCTGAATCTGGTCCACGCCGACTGACGCTCCCGCTTGATCTGTAATTGTCTAGATATAAAACTGGTGTAAAACTCGTCGTCTCCACCCAGGGAGAACGGGACGGTCATCGAGATGTAGTGAGGCGAAGTCTCCGAGATGTACCAGCTGTCGAGGGCCCGGATCACGGTGACCTGATGACCCCTGGAGTGAAGCTCCTGGATCAGGACGTTCATGTTCACCCAGTGACTGCCTTCGTGAGGAAACACCAGGATTTTCCCACAATGCACTGGGAGGGTGAGGGTTAGAATGATGCTTGAGATTAGGATCAAATCCATCGTTATGGGAGGAGAACAAACGTCTGGCTGAAAGACATAAACAAACAGATGTTGATGTGCATTATTTATCAGACAAGCTTTTGCTCTCTAATGTAAATCTGTGGGATTTAATAGCGTTTACTCTCTGGTGTTGTTCTGTTATTTCTTACTTCTTTTACCAACTGTTTTAATTGTCCTTGCTTTTATTTTGTGATTATTTTAGTTCCTTTCTATGTAAAGCACTTTGAATTGCCATAGTGTATGAAATGTGCTAGATAAATACTTGATCAACCTCAAATTTGGAACATAACTTGTCTACATTTATGGTTTTGATTTTCCCACAGTTTTAGGGTAAAATGTGTTTTGGAAAAGATATAGTTTATATAAAAATTGAAAATGGTATTTTTGTGCATTTTTCATAGCAATAAATGTAACATTTTATAAATTTTTTCCAAGTTCACTTTTTTAAACTTTTTTCAGTTCAGTAATAATTTGCCAAGTGCCGTCTTTAAAAAGAGACCAAACTGAAGTCAGTGATCCAAAGAATTCAAGATTTATGACAGTTTAAGTTGGAAATTAATTTTTCAGGTCCATGCTCAGAAAGTGAATAAATGGATTATAACTACTGCAGAAATATAATTGATCTACCACAAAATATTAAATAAAAAACATTATCAAACTAAAATATAGTACAATCATTTCATTGAAATGAAAAAAAACTGTAATTTTTGACCGACACAAGAACAGTACCAGAAAGTTTAACTTAATTTTACAGAAATTACCCAAAAATACAGTAAAATGTTGTTGCCAGGACACTTTTAATAGTGACACAAGGTACCTAGACAGGATTTTTTTATTTTTTTATTACACTTATCCTAATCTTAAAACAAATACTGAGAGGTTCACACTATGGATTATACTTAACTAGAGACTGAAAAAAGTAATTGTTTCCCAAAATGTTAGAAACAGCCTATGTATGTAATGTCTTTAAAGAAAACCAGCAGATAAAATGTGTTGCAATGTCACGATTCATTCTAGCCCACATTAGAATAATATCCAAATCAAGGTTATTAATTTCTATGGGATGTTCTGTAAAGACTGGCTTAGTTTAAAACAGTAAGAGTAAAACAAATGCAGATCTTAATCTTATATGAAGGTTCAAGGCGGCAGAACGCTAAATTTAGGAGCAATATTCATTCCTCTTTAAATCCAGGATGCACAGCAGATTTGTTACTATTTTAATAGAATCTGATCTTTCATTACAAATTAATTATTTTTTTGACACTCAGTGCTGCAGTTTCTCTGCCTGGTTAATTGTTGATTTGTTTTGGCATGAAAACGAACAGACTGTGTTTTGACACGCTGTTCTTGCACAACCTTGATGTGTGTGTGTGTGTGTGTGTGTGTGTGTGTGTGTGTGTGTGTGTGTGTGTGTGTGTGTGTGTGTGTGTGTGTGTGTGTGTGTGTGTGTGTCTCACAGGAAACACCATTTCATGTGATTTTAGAGGGTTTTGGGTTGCAAAGTCCCTCTTGGAACATTGTATTATTTTTGTATAAAAGTTTCACCAAACATCTACATAAATATGCATACAGGTTACTAACATCCTTCAAAATATCTTATTTTGTTTTCAGCAGAAGAAATACATTCATACAGGTTGGGAATTAGGAAATTATGACAGAATTAAAAATGTTTGGGTGAACTGTCCCTTTAAATGTCACTGGCTTTGGTCTAACTCTAAACAACCACATATCACAAGTCCTGTCATTGAGTAATCAGAGATTCAGAACAAAACAACTAACTGACATCACTTCCTGTTGGACTGTTTAAATATCTCTAAAGAGTCCGTTTGAATCTGTTACACAATCTCCCGTATGTATGAATATCATGTCAACCACATTACAAAAGAGACGTGAAAACCCAAGACAAAAATAAATCATCAAGTCAATCATCCGCACCACAGATTAATATATTTCAGGGGATACTTACACCAAACCTTCCCATGATGCATTGTAAATCATAGACCAAGATGTTCCTAGCAGTGAACCTTAGTCAGACTAGACGCCTTATTTAATGTTTACAGGTGAGTTTTATATCTGCCATTAATGTATAATCTATAAACACTGTGAAAAATTTTGTAAACCACGCAAAATTAGTATTAATCTCTGAAACATCTCTTTAATCAACTGCATGCCACATTACTGCATTCTACTGATCTATAAAATATGAAATGACATGTTTTGAAGTGATCAATATGATGTATTTGACAATAAACTGTCAGACTCAGACGGGATGGTAGTTATAACCCTGTGCACTCGCTTACAAAACATTGTAAATTATTATATTTACTTCAATAAAACTGTGGTAAGTTGGTATCAGGCACAACTGCCCCAGCTGTCAATAAACTGAAGTTAAAATAATTAAAAATAGACACTTTTCGCCAAGCCTCGATGTAAACAAGCACATCAGCGCTACTGACAGACACAATGATGAAGGGAGGTCAGTTTTTTAGGGAGAATAGAAATCTATTTCCGGAAGTAAAATATCAACTCTCTCACTCACTGCTCCAAGCAGACTTTCTCTTAGGAGTAAAAACACTGAACACTTCATAGTGTGTTCAACTGTGCAGAGCTACACACACACATACAAATGCAACATTAAGCATGTCAGTCCACACACACAACCGCTGAATCCTGTTTGGCGACTGACAGCATGAAGCTCATTTCAGACTCTGACGACACGATACATGTTTCGAGGATTTTTATTATCCAAAAATGAGCGTGTCCATCCGTGAATGTGTGTAAAAGCTGTTATGGTTTTTAACAAATGAAATTGATGAACTTACCAGCTGAACAGACAGTGATACAGTGTAGCAGCGAGCTCGAGACACGCTCCTCTGTTTGGGTGGGCGGAGCTCATGAATATTAACGAGGCCTACGTCATATACATGCTGGATGGACTACCCTTAACATTAATATTCATGAGTTATATTTCTATTTTATTCCGCACACAATAATAGTATACAACACGCTAGATAGATAGATAAAATCACACAATTTATATTAACCTATGAAGTGATATCTAGGAAACAGTTTTCTTGTCATCATCGGTTTTATGGTGTATGAAATGCCCTGCTCAATTAATCATCATGTACTGTTAAAATGTAGATTTTGATTGTTAACAGAATTCTATTTCCAACTATTCTTTAATAATTCTCAAGGAGACCGGGGCTAGTTGTCACACAGAGAAGTCATGAGGTTAATATCTCAATAAAAAGTCAAATGTCAAATGTCCAGTTACACAAACCTGTGATTTGAACTGAAACCTTGAATTTGAAGATTGTCACAGTGTTTTATTTGTTGTAATTTCATGCAGTTTATTACTTGCAGTTTCTGTTGGCCGTAACAATATGTGTGCTTTAAAACATGTGCAAATTGTAATTTAGCTCTCCACAGAGAATATTTTCTTTCACTCATGTTTTCGTTGTTACTTTTTACCATGTATTCTAATACACAACCATCGGACCAATGACACTGAAACACAGAAACTAAAAGCAATAAACAGCAGGATTTCAACACTGCAGGGTATTTGAGGTGAGCAGCGCCTCTGTGCTTCATGACCCACTCCGTCCAGAAGAGGGCGCTGTCATGTGGATTATATGGAGACTGGACATTTCTGCATGTTTGTTCTGTAGGATGGCTCTATAAGCTCTGTTTCAGAAAAGATCTTCTCACTGACAGCACTTAAGGACAGTATCTTTGCAGCCCTTCTCTTTTAGTTGAAAGAGATTGTAATATTGCTTTAAAAAAAAAGTGTCAGTCCAACCACTACCATCATGATAAATGGCTAAACTCAGTTGGTTCCTCCATGAGCTACAACAACTCTAATGTCTGGATACTAGAGTTTAGAGGAGGGTCTCCATGTTCCTTTCAATGGAAACACCAGCACTTTTCCACAGACACCTGACAGGCACAAACATGCTCAAAAATATTAAAGAAAGACACGAGATCTGATCACTGTCCCATTATTAGCTACAGGAAGGATGATATTCCTATTCTTTAATTATCATATAATAAATAATCAGTAATATCACTAAAATAATATTTCACCAGCTATTACTGTATGCATTACCGTTGGTCTGTATAACACAATGATATTTCTTTGCAGTGTTGAAATTATGCTTTTATTCAAAAGAGATGCATCTGATCTCCATATATACTGTGTGTTTAAAATTATCTGGAAAATGTGCAACTTCTGCATGTGAATGTTCTCGCAGTGAGAGAGTTCATGAACTTTGACATCTTTCTTCATGATGTGTTCATGTTCTAGTGGATTTTCTTCTTTTATTAATTCTAAAATCAGCAGCTGTCCTCTTTCTCATCTTAGATCCCTTATATTTACACATCACTTTCTTTCTGGTTATTTCATGTCACTTTACAGCCATCCTGTAACTTAAAAAAATTGAGTAAACCTGTTGCCTTAAAATTATTAAGTAAATAAACTTCAGAAATGTGGAATTGTCAAGTTCACATAACTTAATTTTTTCAATTAAGCATTGAGTTTATTTACTTAATAATTTTAAGGCAACAGGTTTACACATTTTTTTTTTTAGTAAGTGAACTGAACACTTTCTACATAATCTATTGTACCTAAGGAACAAATGTGGCCGTGGAGTCATGCTGGTCACAAAAACAAACACAGAATCAGTCACAGGAACTCATTGTTGGATTACTTCCTGAACTACCCAACCCATTTCCACTAATATACTTGATATGTATACACCAGTTTACAGTGTTGTCATCCAGAGTAAATGAAGAGTGCATGATTATGATGTTGTTAAAAAACTGGAAATCTTTATTAGAAAATGAGAATATCACTACAAATTTGAAACAAAACAAAAATTTCAATATCACCATATGTTATACAAGCTTGTTGATAAACAAATGAACAATAATAATATAACAATTTAATGGCAGCTTCCCGTTGTGACAACATGCCCCATTGTATTTTTATATTGTAGTTTATTTGTACTTATTTGTGATTATATGACTAAATGAATAAATGATGTAAATTGAATAATAATAATAATGATAATATGAATAAATGATAAATAATGACAACTAAATGATCAATGATTATAAATGATTATGAAATTAAATATAAAACAAAGTGTTAGGGAATTTACAGTTAAAGACTAGAACCAGATATGATTAATGAAGACCAGGAGTTAGAAGTGCAGTCAATATAAGACAAGATCAGAATTATAATAAATTGAAGAATTTCTTTTTTTACTGAAGATAGTTTGCAGTTTCATCAGGCAGAAATCAGCTTCAAGACTCACAAGGTGTTCGTAGGCCGTTCCAGAACACACTCCTTCAAAAGAAAAGAAAACAACACCAATGTAATGCTTGCTTTCTTAAAGTAAAACACAGGATGATATTGAAAACCCTTCGATCCTTCAGAGAAACGCTGAAATGAAGCAGGACTCATTTCAACTACTTCAGTGCTCTGAAAATGTACGTTTTTTTTTATAAATAATTTTCATTTAGCTAAAACTATGTTTACATTTTAGTAACATATGCTTTTATTCATTGGTTATATATTTAATTTATAATAATTTAATTTAAAAATAGAGATTAGTTCATTTTTAGAACCGTGTGTGCGCGCAAAATAGCTTGCAAATTATATTAAATTATTTATTTATTTATTTCATTTTGAAATATACACGTTTAGGTGTACAGGATAGATTATGAGGTACAACAATCATCGTGGCTGTGGAAAGTAGAAAATGTAAAAAAAAAAAAAAAAAATTCTATTTAAAGCCCGCATGGACAAAAATGCTGATTGAATCTTTTCATATAAATGAGATTTAAGACGATAAATACAGTTTTTTCATCAATCTAAAGTTTTTGAACAGACATTGTTTAATAACAATTATACTTTAGGTCGCCGTTAAACAAAATCTTCTAAAAGATAAATAGAGGATGTATGTATTCAAACTTTTAAAGATTTAATTGAATCAATCTTTCATTTTAAAAGATCATATTTAAACTTTTACGATTATGCCCTATGTGGAGATTTTCACAGATACAACTTAAAGCTACACTGTGTAATTTTTTTAGTTGATTCTTAGCAAAAAAACACTTAGTTCTTTCAAAAATATATGTGCTCATTAATGTATATTTACTTCTTTCAAGTAATAAAGTATTCTCGTAAGTTTATAATCTGCCATTGAAAGTACATACGGGTGAGGGGTTCGAATGCCGGTCGCCATGTTGCCCCTCCATCTTGAAACTACATTAGCCAAAGAGGGACATACCTGTAAATTCAAGCTTCGCCTTTCGCGCTTTACACTCAGTGACACAGAGACGAATGCGAGGGGGAGATTACTCGCGACTGCCGGCAGATTTGAAAGATTGCTGATGGAGGATCACGCCTGTTCTCGAGGACATGTAACAGAGTCGCCAAGGAAGAGAAAGAGAGAATTAAAACGTCAACACGACAGGCAAATCAGCAAGACCAAAGTCAATACTGGAGTAACTTTTCCCAGATGGAAAGAGCTCATGAGGAGCAAAGATTTTAAAACGGACGCCGAGGTTGCCTGCTTTCTTCTCGACAGGTAATCCAGCCTATTTGTGTAAATTCAAAGTTTTATAGTTGCTTGTCTAACCATAGCATGGTTGTGCATAACGCCAGAACGACCTCTAGTATAACTTGCGTTACTTTTCCTCACGTCAATGGTGAAAAAGTATTGTTTACCTTGTAACATAAATCTGTGCTGCGACGGATCACAGGTGAGAGTTTTAATGGCGCAATTGGATGAAGTCGAACTGGAAGCCATGTTAATCTTGGAATAATACGGCCACCGTAGGAGTTAAAACACCCTCGAAATTGAAAGGAACAGAAACTAATATTCACTGGGTAGTCATATACAATTTCACCGCTAGATGGGGGAAAATATCACACAGTGTAGCTTTAAAGAATGATTGAACATTTCACATGTGTGAGATGACTGCGCTCTCCGTCACAGCATCCGTATGTGTGCGTGTAACAGTTTATAAAGTTAGTTACTCAAGTCCATGAAAAATGATGAGTTAGACGAAGCGTCCAGAGTATGCTGCTTTATTGATCTCTTCGGTATGCATTCACACGGCTTTCACTGTGGCAGTGAACATAAATACTTGGTTCATTTCCACTGAATATAACCATAGACTGTAAAAGAATATAACACAGAAATTCCTACACAGAGCCACACACACGACCATGCGTGTTCCGGACTACAACACCCATAATCCCCTCCCGAATGAACTACAATTTCACGTCCTTACGAAATTAAAGGAACAGCTTCCTATTTCCCCCTTTTCTCCCATAACGCTTTTATTATTTTTTACATACCCCTGATAAATAAAAAATATAATTTAAGTTCAAGTCAAGTTTTTCCACAGACTAACGATGTAGAATATTGTTTTTATTAAGACTTTTAGTCCATGAAAAAAACAAACCCAGCAATGTGTTCCATGCGTTGTGGAATGCGTAGGATGGGGGAGTCGAGTATATCACACACACACACACACACACACACACACACACACACACACACACACACACACACACACACACACACACACACACACACACACACACACACACACACACACACACACACACACACACACACACTTCAGTAAGACACTGTGGGACTGTTTTGTTTATGACAACTTTTAAACTCATTCATAAATTGATGTGTTATGAGCTTCTTCAACTCTATAAAAAATGTAAGATGATTTTATTTATTTTTTGTTTATCTCATCTTCATTTATATAATGCTTTTAATATTGTAATTAAATAATCTAAACTAAAATACGCAGCTTAGTAGATTTTATATGATATATTTTATAAACATTTCATATATATATTTATATACTTTTTTAAAAAGAACAGAATGTTTTTCAACTTTAGTTAGTGTGATATATAAAACAGGACAACTCTCACTTTCACTGTTACCTCAGGAATGGGGAGGAGGGGGATCATGTCAGAGGGCGCGCGCACAGACACACACACACACACACACACACAGACACAGACACAGACACAGACACAGACACACACACACACACACACACACACACACACACACACACACACACACACACACACACACACACACACACACACACACAGAGAGACATTCAGGAAAAACAGTGTTTTTGTATTACAACTTTATTGAATTTAATTTAATTTTAAAAAACATTTAAAAAAAGATATCTTTTAAACTTTGAAATAATTTCAGCACCTGATATCTTGATCACTGAAGTCAGAGGCCGACAGATGGAGCTGTAAACCCATTTCATACATGGTAGGACCTACTTCAACTCTCTAGAATAATATAAGATGATTTTTATTCTTTTGTTTATCTAAAGCTGTATTAATTGGTTTCAGTAGTTTATTTTATTTTATACACTTTTAAAGAACAGAATGTTTTTCAACTTTAGTTTAATTTGCAAGATATTTATTTTAAAGGATAGAATGTTTTGTATGACGTTGTTTCATCACACTGTAACGACAATGACTATGACATGCGGTCACATGCTGTTCAAATTAGTAGATCCTGATCTCCAAACACATCCTTCGTTGTCTCCTTAGACAACGAGTTTGTTCATGGCGCCTCTAAGTCTGCCTGAACGGTCAAAATGGCATCTTTGTGGCTCCCCAGAGGGACATTTGAGTCACATAGGAAACCCTGTTTTGGAGAATCCCCTCTAAAACCCCCATTTGAGCATGGACTCCCTGTGACTTTACAGCCTCGTGACATTCCAGATACTCCACACGTACACACACACACACACACACACGCACACGCACACGCACACACACGCACACGCACACACACGCACACGCACACACACACACACACACACACACACACACACACACACACACACACACACACACACACACACGCACCACTCTGAGTGCGCTGGAGAGACATTCAGGAAAAACAGTGTTTTTGTATTACAACTTTATTGAACTTAATTTAATTTTAAAAAACATTTTTAAAAAGATATCTTTTAAACTTTGAAATAATTTCAGCACCTGATATCTTGATCACTGAAGTCAGAGGCCGACAGATGGAGCTGTAAACCCATTTCATACATGGTAGGACCTACTTCAACTCTCTAGAATAATATAAGATGATTTTTATTCTTTTGTTTATCTAAAGCTGTATTAATTGGTTTCAGTAGTTTATTTTATTTTATACACTTTTAAAGAACAGAATGTTTTTCAACTTTAGTTTAATTTGCAAGATATTTATTTTAAAGGATAGAATGTTTTGTATGACGTTGTTTCATCACACTGCTCAGAAATGCGAAGGGGGGGGAGGGAGCGTGATGCCGGGGTGACACACCATATAACCAGACACACACCCATATAACCCGAACCTGACACCGGCTTCAAACATCAAAACTACATGATTGACGGCTAGCAGGGTTAAAAAGATCAAACATCTGTCAAAACCACATGATCTAGGGCTAGCAGGTAGGGCTGGGTATTGACACAAATTTCACAATTCGATTCGATTTCGATTCAATATTGATTATTTTGGATATCTGGTACAATACATTGCAAATTTTCTCAAGGAAAACAAATCTCTCAACTATTCAGAGCCGATCAGCCCTATACGCACACTACGCAAGGTGCGTAGGGCCCCGCAAATTACTCAAGGCCCCGCCTCCCCCTCGTGTCAAAGCGCGTCAATCAATGTTTACAATATCGATGACAAAATGAAGCGGAACTATCCTTCTGAGAAAAAAACACCATGAGAGTTAATTGCGGCAACAGTTATCAGGTAGACTTGTGTTCTCTCCTCTCAAAGTTTGATGTCAGCAAAGACCAGTAGGCTAAAGTTAAGTTGATGTGAGTTGATTTATTATGCTTAATAAACGACAAAGGACAACGGTGTTTGTTTATAAACTGCAGCTCGGAAAAGATAACCGCGTCACGCGTTCATATGCGCGTGCATGAAATGAAACGTGTACTTTCCAGCAGAAACATCTGTCGGGATTATAGTTTTAAAACAAGACGATGATTATCTAGTCGCTCAGTCAAGGTTTAGTTACAACTCTGCACTAATGCAATAATGAAAGCCATGTATTGACATTGACTATTGATAGGCTCCATTGAATTTAAAATGTTGATTGGCTGGAGATTCTGGTCAATATGGATGCACATCCCTCAGTAAATAATAACCATCAAGTATCAATAATTACTTTTATCATTTAAAACACAGTGACATGCTATGGCGCCATTTTAGCTTTTATTCATTGACAGGATATGCATTTTTGATATCAATAATTCAATTTGTACTATTTAAAATGTGAATTCTTGATATTAAGAATGAACTTTTTACTAGTAACAATGTCTTCTGATATCAGGAATTACATTTTCACTAGAACTAGTTAAAGGAGGGATTGTAGTGGGAACACTGGGGTGTCAGGTGTGACTGTGTGGCAATGGCAAATGGTTCATGGCTCATGGGTCAGGTATGAGGGCCCCTAAACAGAATTTTGCTTAGGGCCCCAGGGAGGTAAGGATCGGCTCTGCAACTATTATTGTAAACTATGGGAGTCAGTTGTAGCCTATAGGCTTCATTAGCCTACTATAATATATATAATATAAAGGTAAAAATTAACTGATTTGTATACAAACACTTAAAATACACATTTATTTATTTTTATAATAATAAAGTTATATAAAATGCTATAAAAATTTAAATGGTGGCGGTCATAAAAAAACTTTCCAGATTTATTCAAACATGCATTACATATTGAAGAATATTGCAAATTATAATGAATATGTAATATGGTGCATAATTTAAAAAAATTATCCTCTCTAGAGTTAATTTTTCTAGCTGACTGACGAGTTTATGGTCACTGGATATGGTTTTTCTGAGGTAAATGTGACGTTACATGTCATTGTTTACTGACGTCTTTCCACAGTTGAAACACTGATTGGGCGACTCCATGTCACATGATACGGACTTCGATAAGTTGTACTCTATCTTTTAACACACTTTCAGACGCTCATTCATGTTTATTTCGCTGTAACTGGTGTTATTAATGCGGAAGAGAAGATCATGTGCTTCTCTAGAGCTGAGCCAGAGCGACAAAACGGTATATGTTTTTGAATTTCATAAGAAAATGGCCATAATTTGAAATCTGAGACTTCGTTTCATACAAGCGGCAACATTCTAATCTGAAAAATGAAGCCTACCCGGAAGTGCGAAAAACTGCAATACATCAAAAATCCGCTAGAGGGAGGTCCCAAAAGGGAGCAAATGTCCATAGACCCCATGTTAAAATGTCCGTTTTCACAGCATAAATTCATGTTTTTACAGGTTGGTCCCATGGACTTTTATTGTATTTTTCGATAGGTTCCGAGTGCCTGACAACTGTGAGGGGGGTGAATTTTTTTCTAACTCGTTAGTTTAGATCGTATTTAGATATAAAATTTATGACAAATAAGGGCGTGGTTAACTTTGATTGACAGCTGATAACGAGCATAGGCTGCGCCAAGGAGAATGACAACATAAGAAGCGCCATTTTTTAACACAGTTGAAATATAATACTACTGTTTTTGAATCATTAAATGTAGTTTTAAGAGTTTTTCAGGCGAGAATGTAGTTGTTTAAAGCTCAAATCTGTGGTTTATTTATAAAGATTTATGAAAATTTTATCCAGGTTGTGAGATCCAGCGATGACCGGGCGCTCATGTACCCCGCCTGGAACCGCCTTTCCTCGGCTAGTCGTTCTGACGTTTGCCACTGACTCTGGCGTCTCTGTAGTGGTTAAACAGGAGATATACACTCACCTAAAGGATTATTAGGAACACCTGTTCAATTTCTCATTAATGCAATTATCTAATCAACCAATCACATGTCAGTTGCTTCAATGCATTTAGGGGTGTGGTCCTGGTCAAGACAATCTCCTGAATTCCAAACTGAATGTCAGAATGGGAAAGAAAGGTGATTTAAGCAATTTTGAGCGTGGCATGTTTGTTGGTGCCAGACGGGCCGGTCTGAGTATTTCACAATCTGCTCAGTTACTGGGATTTTCACGCACAACCATTTCTAGGGTTTACAAAGAATGGTGTGAAAAGGGAAAAACATCCAGTATGCGGCAGTCCTGTGGGCAAAAATGCCTTGTTGATGCTAGAGGTCAGAGGAGAATGGGCCGACTGATTCAAGCTGATAGAAGAGCAACTTTGACTGAAATAACCACTTGTTACAACCGAGGTATGCAGCAAAGCATTTGTGAAGCCACAACACGCACAACCTTGAGGCGGATGGGCTACAACAGCAGAAGACCCCACCGGGTACCACTCATCTCCACTACAAATAGGAAAAAGAGGCTACAATTTGCACGAGCTCACCAAAATTGGACAGTTGAAGACTGGAAAAATGTTGCCTGGTCTGATGAGTCTTGATTTCTGTTGAGACATTCAGATGGTAGAGTCAGAATTTGGCGTAAACAGAATGAGAACATGGATCCATCATGCCTTGTTACCACTGTGCAGGCTGGTGGTGGTGGTGTAATGGTGTGGGGGATGTTTTCTTGGCACACTTTAGGCCCCTTAGTGCCAATTGGGCATCGTTTAAATGCCACGGCCTACCTGAGCATTGTTTCTGACCATGTCCATCCCTTTATGACCACCATGTACCCATCCTCTGATGGCTACTTCCAGCAGGATAATGCACCATGTCACAAAGCATTTCAAATTGGTTTCTTGAACATGACAATGAGTTCACTGTACTAAAATGGCCCCCACAGTCACCAGGGGCCTCATTTATAAAACTTTGCGTCGGATTTGCGTCAGAAGTGGCGTACGGATGAAACATAGGATGTGCGTACGCACAGAAATATTCGGATTTATAAAACCGTGCGCACGCACATCCTACGCAGTTTTCCCTTAATAAATCACAATCAATTATCAATAATCAATTATTAAATAAATCACAAATCACAATCGATTGCGAAATCATGGCAAACACAGAGAGGAAAACCAAGAAACATAACTTCACTCAATGTGAAGTAGAAATTATCGTTGGCGAGGTGGAAAAGAGGAGTAAAATGTTGTTTGGGGGGCACAGTGTGGGCATTACTAATGCCAAAAAGGCACTTGAGTGGCAAAAGGTTGCAGACGCCGTTAATGCTGTAGCCTCACAACCTCGGGCCGTGGCCAAAATAAAAAAATAAATGGTCGGACATCAAAGTCGATGCAAAAAAGCATCTAGCCCTCCATCGCCAGAGTGTGTCTGCCACGGGTGGGGGAAAGGGGACACCGGAGCTGACCCCTCTTAACTCATAACATGCCAATGTTATTGCAGAACATATTTCACTTTTCTTTTTGCAAATATGTGTTAATATGCATTTTCTGTTTAATCTTCATTTGATTTTTTTTTGTTTTACACTGCAGATCGATCAAACGGGTGTTCGTGTAGGCTGTAAGACTTGCTTTGTGAAGTCTTCATGTTATTTATGAGAGGCAGTATTGTCATTTTTTTACACAACGGTCTAAAGTTTAACACACTTTCACGTGTTTCTTCCCTCTGCCGACGGTGTCGCCATTTCTCATTTCACTCGTTTTTGTGCGTACGCCTGGGTCAGAGCTTGCGTGAAGGACCGCACATTTTCCCGTCAAGTTTGCTTTTTATAAATCCCAATTATTGCGTAGAGAGTGGCGTACGCCTTCTTTTGTGCATACGCAACGTTTAGAAATGAGGCCCCAGATCTCAACCCAATAGAGCATCTTTGGGATGTGGTGGAACGGGAGCTTCGTGCCCTGGATGTGCATCCTACAAATCTCCATCAACTGCAAGATGCTATCCTATCAATATGGGCCAACATTTCTAAAGAATGCTTTCAGCACCTTGTTGAATCAATGCCACGTATAATTAAGGCAGTTCTGAAGGCGAAAGGGGGTCAAACACAGTATTAGTATGGTGTTCCTAATAATCCTTTAGGTCAGTGTAATTCGTCTTGTGTATATCTAACGGGCGATTTTTGGTCTCATGAATCTATAATTTGATCCCTGGCCAATCGTTTTGGCTGAGGCGAAGTCTCATTACTTTATAAGCTATTTAACTTTACCGTTGTATGGTTAGACTAGAGCGCTGACTTTGTATGTTTGACTGAATTGTTTGCTTTATTTGTATAGCTTCTTGTACCTTTTACTTATACTTTTATAATAGCTAATATTGATAAAACTGAAATTTAACAAAAAAAGACTGGGTTGAGTTTTGTCATTTTAAATTTTAATACAACGAAGATGATCTGTAATGTTGTTTACTGCAACATCTGTTGTTTAGTACAAATGCACATATTGCCTGGACCATATTAAAATGTTTAATATTTTTATATTATATTTAAACGAAAAGAGGCAGGTTTGTGTTTTATATTTCGTTTTGTTATAAATAGGCAAACGTTATATGCAGTGAATATAATCAATACGCGTTGCCTGAGCCACATTTGTGTGGCTATAATGTTTAAGATTTCTTTAAATGAAAACGAAAAGAGGCAGTGTGGTGTTTTCTAACATATTTCGTTGCCTAAAATATACAGAGATAACCGGAGTAGCAGAGCGAGCTGAGTGACGCGCGCTGCGTCCTTTACCCATATATGGATTGGCCAGAAGGTGGGCGGGGTTAGGATTTCCCAAGATGGCGCCGCCCATACCCCCCATAAACGGCTTCAAAACCGTTCTTCAGAAAGTCTATGGGTGACGTCACAGACGTCCATATTTTTTACAGTCTATGGTTTCATATCAATAATAACAAAGCACAAAGATTATTGCGATTTATTGGATGGGATGCGCTACATGTTACATTCATTCATCAACTGAACACAGGATGACTAATCGATTCTTGGGATTTAAGAATCGATTAAAATCGAGAAATCTATATTTTTTACCCAGCCCTACTAGCAGGGTCAATAGGTCAAAAGCTTCTGTCAAAACCACATGATCGATGGGGAGGAAGGGCAAAGGTTAATCCCTGACCCCTATACCGGAAGTTCAACCTGTCAAAAGGTCAAAGTCATTAATCATTTTGACATTTGCGTATCATAATTACTACTGCGGTGATCTGGTTTCTCCACTGTATGGATCTTCATGTGTAGCTTCAGCTGACCTTTAATGGAGAAACTCTTTCCACACCAATCACACGTGTGCGGCTTCTCTCTGTTGTGGATCCTCTCGTGTGTTCTCAGATGTTCTGACCGATTGAACCTCTTGTCACAGTGTGAACACTTGTAAGGTTTTTCTCCTGTGTGAATTCTCTGGTGCAGTTTTAAACAGTTCGCTGTAATAAAAGTCTTCTCACACTCAAAGCACATGTACTCTCTTACATCAGTATGAATTTTCTGATGTCTTTGTAAATATAGCAGGAGTGAAAAACTCTTTCCACACACAGAACATGAATGCGGCTTCTCCTTCATATGAACTGTCAGGTGTGTCTTCAGGGCTGCTGCACAGAGAAATGTTTTGCCGCATTGATCACACGAGAACGGCTTCTCTCCGGTGTGGATCCTCATGTGAAGATTAAGATTACTTTTGTGTGTGAAACTCTTCCCGCACTGATCACACGCGAACGGCTTCTCTCTGGTGTGAACTCTCATGTGCATATCAAGATTGTGTTTGTTTATGAAACTCTTCCCACACTGATCACACGAGAACGGCTTCTCTCCGGTGTGGATCCTCATGTGAGCATTAAGATTACTTTTGTGTGTGAAACTCTTCCCGCACTGATCACACGCGAACGGCTTCTCTCCGGTGTGAACTCTCATGTGAATATCAAGACTGGATTTGTATATGAAACTCTTCCCACACTGAGTGCATGTGAACGGCTTCTCTCCGGTGTGAATTCTCAGGTGTTGATCGAAACCATGTTTGTGGGAGAATCTCTTCCCACACTGATCACACGTGAATGGCTTCTCTCCGGTGTGGATCCTCATGTGAATATCAAGATTGGGTTTGTTTATGAAACTCTTCCCACACTGAGTGCATGTGAATGGCTTCTCTCCGGTGTGAATTCTCATGTGAATATCAAGATTGGGTTTGTATATGAAACTCTTCCCACACTGAGTGCATGTGAACGGCTTCTCTCCGGTGTGGATCCTCATGTGAACATTAAGATTACTTTTGTGTGTGAAACTCTTCCCGCACTGATCACATGTGAACGGCTTCTCTCCGGTGTGAACTCTCATGTGAATATCAAGATCACGTGTGTTTAAGAAACTTTTTCCACACTGAGTGCAGGTGGAAGATTTCTTGGCTTTTCTTTTCTTTAAAAATGTCTTTTTAGTCTTTGAGCGACTCAGAGGTTTTTCTCCAGGTTTGACATGATGTTCCTCCTCCACTTCACTCAGTTCTTCACTCTCTTCCATCAGGTCTGACATGAAAAAAAATATCGAATTTTTATTTTCAGTACATCAAAAGGACATACAAATGATGCAAGAACAACTGCTACATAATATTATCATGAATGAGGTACACCGATCTTGAATATTTAATTTTTTTAAACATTACAGACAAATCCCATATTTCTGTAGTGAGAACTATCAATTACATTTGATCAATGAAACAATTAAAATATACAATACTTCCATATTTTCACAACAACTTTTAGATATTCAATTTATTTTATTTAAGACTTTTTAATTACTGAGGGCCGGTCACACTTGACTTTTTTGTTCCACCGACTTCCAATCATATGCATGTGAATGTGGGACACCAGAAACACAAGCCATGCTGAAAGTCTACACTGACCGTGGCTTTAACTAGTTTTAAATGAGCCATTTTTATTAGCATTATCTTTGTCCTACATGTTTCACTCAACCCTGTTACTCCTGACATGATTTTCCTGCTTTTAAAAACAGAGTAACACTCAGGAAGTGACATCATCTGGGCTCCTTCTACTGCATGATGGGAAGACAAGAAATAATCTCAATCCATTGTCTCAGTTTTTACACCAACAGTAGCATTGACTGTATTCATCAACCCTGTTACCAAAGTTATTATAAGAAGAATAATCTCAATGAATATGAGTAACTTCTATTATTTACAAGAAATGCAACCTTATCTGGAAAGTTCATTTACCGTATTTTCCGCACTATAAGGCGCACCGGATTATAAGGCGCACCTTCAATGAATGGCCTATTTTAGAACTGTTTTCATATATAGGGCGCACCGGATTATAAGGCGCATAGAATAGAAGATACTGCAGTCAAACGTTTGACTGGGTTTGCGTTATGCAGTGGTCACCAACCTTTTCAAGCCTAAGATCACATCCAAAGTCCAAATGTAAACCAAGATCTACCACTTGCAAAAAAATATGAAAAAACAAGTGGCTGAGCTGTAAAACCTTGTTTATACTCGACGCGTCCGCATGAGCGCGAAGGTAATAAACTAATATCCGTCTGCTCGGGCAGATTCGGCTCAAAGTCGTGCATCTTCGGATGCGGAGGCGCGCGCGCGGCAAAATGACGTCATTGTGACAGCGCGCGCGCCTCCGCATCCGAAGATGCACGACTTTGAGCCGAATCTGCCCGAGCAGACGGATATTAGTACATCTCATCACACCAGCACCCAGTTTGCGCGTCTAAATCAGTTGTATGGTCTGGTGTTCAGTCTAAAACAAAACAGTTGCGTCAAGTATAAATGCCTCGTCTGTTTGGGGAGGTGCGCGCGCAGTCAGCGGAGGCTCGCGCTCCGGTGCCTGGCGAAAGTATAAACAAGGTTTAAGTCAACGGTTGTTTTACAGACATTAATATAAGGCGCCAGATCCATATATAAGGCGCTCCGGATTATAAGGCGCACTGTCGTTTTTTGAAAAAATTAAAGGCTTTTAAGTGCGCCTTATAGTGCGGAAAATACGGTACTTGATATACTGTAGTTTGTTGTTTACTCTGTTAATTGCTAATATTATTATGATAACTATATTGAAAAATGTCAAAAGATATTGGCAACATTGTTGCAAATAAATTGTGAACGAGATATAAATGTGTTACATAGCTAGAATATTTAGTTTGACCTGATGTTGACAAACAGTATAAAAGTTTATAAACCTCCCATTACTGACCATTTGTTGAAAACTAACAAACAAGAACATTTTCACCCATTTTATAGTTTAACTGCATATCTAAATGTGATGAAGTGCTTGAATGTTTCTAACATGAATGTTCTTCAGCATTATGAATGAATGAGGAATAAACACCAACCTCTTTGTTCTTCAGGATCTTCAGTGTGTTTCATTCTGCAGGGTTCTGGATCACTCATGTTCTCTCTGTCCTCTTTAATAAACTTAGTCTTTGCAGATTTCAGCTCTTCCTGATGTTCTGATGCTTGTCTTCACTTGTAGCTGATGGGAATTTACAGCATTTATTGGAGAATTGCTGTGGGAGGAGCTTCACTGATGATGCATTGATGTAGGAGGAGCTTCACTGATGATGTATTTGCTATGGGAGGAGTTTCACTGATGATGTAATTGATGTGGGAGGACCTTCACTGATGATGTATTTGCTGTGTGTTAGGAGCTGATCTGCCAAAATCAAAAATATATCTGTTACTGAGTTTGTTTTTATACTTAATATCACACATACGCATGTATTTTTGTTTTTCTGTCTACTGTAGAAAATATATAAAACATAGGCAGACATCTAGAAATAAAGAAAAGAGCAAAAATAATGTAAAGTCAATTCGAAAATAAATAATGGTGAGAATAGTTGAATAGTTGCATGAACAGAAATAAATGTATATTTGTAGCCAACAAATACCCTCAGTCTGTTGACGCCAATGAAATGAGCTTTAAGTGTCAATTTACAGGAGATCTGAAGACATCAGCATAATCAATGAGGTGAAAACAGGAACTATTGATGTGAAATATAGGTATAACTAGCCATTTAATGCCCAAGTACAGCCGTTGTCACTTTAAAAGTATTCATGTGAATTAAATGAGGGACAATGGCCTCATCATCACAGTATGCTAATGCTGGGAATCGTCATTATGCAGATTGAGGACTGTTGTGTCTCTTACTCCTCTAACACACATCTGTGCCATTCGCTTCACAGGACAAACACGCTTCTTCCCACTACACACTATTGTGTGTGTCCTAACATGTTTAGTCTCATCTGACAGTTTATAGACTGAACAGAATTGTGTTGAACTTAATAGAAATATTAAAGTATCGTAATGTACGATGCACTGAGGAGAATATGTTAATGTACTTCTTCTCTTGATCACCAGCCATTTGCCTTCAGGTTTATGGTCTTTAGGTTTCAGTGCTGATAATGTTTAACAATCCCTTTCTCAGGGTATAAGAAGAAAATGAAAGTTTTTCTACACAGTATGTTGGTCCATTCTGTCGGTATATTTAAGTAATAAACAACTCTGCCTGCTTTAAAGGCTTTGAGAATCTTTCCTCTTATTAATGATAATGTTAAAAAAGCTAAAGTAATTATAACTTAAACTATTCTGGCTGAATCCTATGTTTTAGTTCCAAGAAAGACTTTTACCTTTAAAGAATAAGAAGTTAAAGATTAGCAATAATTTTAATGGAATCAGATAAATAACTCAATTCTGCTCATTCTCCTTCAACTTTTTGTTCTTTTTGCACCGTAAACCTCCAAGACTTACAGAGTGTTTTCAGCAGATCTGTTAATATTGATGAGCCTCAGACTATCAACACTCATTCAACAAGTCATTCAGGATCATCAGCATATCATCTCACTTTTTATCTGAGTGTTTGCTGTTAGAAACACATTATTTGAGTCAGGATAGATGATAAAAGACTATAAAACTGCTCTACTAAAAAAAAAGAAAATACTGTTATTTCTTACAATCATAATATGCACATGAATTGAAATACAGTTTGACTTTCTAATAACTACATTAATTGCTGTAACTAAATTAAATCAAAACGGACAATAATCATAAAACCTTTAAAAATAAACAGCAGCACAAATCAATATGTTCATTTGCAAAAAGTAGATAGGGTGTAATTAATTTCATTAATGTAAAGTAACTAAAAAATTTGACCAACTGACTTGACATTCAGTAACAGTTCTCTCTCCAAACATCGAGACAATCACACAAACGAGCACAACATCGCTCAGGTCTGAATGAACTCAGCATGTTCTCCTCATGCTCGCTGCTGCTGCACTAACGTTACATGTTTATTTCAGAAGGAAGACGCCAGAAAGTATCGCTGTGATAAATGAAAACAATACAGAAATGAGCCTGTCGCTTAATCAAACTGTATAAAGTGTGTTTGAAGCTTGTGTAAATATGAGAAATACCGCGAACTGCTCTCCTCACCTGAGAAGATTCTCCGCTGAAACTCAATGAGGAAGAGACGGCGCGAGATAGAGCTCGAGCTCCCCCTTTTCTGGAGCTCCACCTCGCTATATTTAGTGGGCGGGGCTTCGCTGCAGCGTCAAATGGGAGGAGCTAGAGCTCTAGCTCACCCTCGCTGGATCTAGTGGACAGAACATGACGCGCTATATCAAGCCTGTTAATGTTAGTGCGAGTTCAACCGTGATAAAAAGACAAGTTTGTTTTGATAGGCAAGATGCTGGCATACATCATATTGTATTTTTCTCTAATATTTGTCATGATTATGATGAATTATTTATCGTTTCTGTGACAAACGCGTAAACACTTAATAAGAACATTGCTCACACTATGTGTGTGTTTTTCTAAAAACTGTTGAAACTTTGTTTTTGTGTATTCTTTTTTTTCTTTATTACGATGAACAGTTTCGTTGTTTTCCTCACTTTTTTAAGCCACTTTGGAAAGCATCCCCTAGTCAAAAATTTCAAGTGACCGATAACATCTACATTTTTCAATTAGTCTGACGTATTATTTCTCATTGAGCCAATGTTAACAGACTATTGCAACAAGAATTTCACTTGGGCCAATTGAAAAATTTAGATGTTATCAGTCACTTGAAATTTTTGATTTGGGAGGGTTAGAAATTTTTTACAGTGAGGCAATGTGAAAGGTTACTATCTGGCACCCGTTTATATGTCCACGGCATTAACGTATGTGTTATTTGTGAATTAATCAAAATCATCTGATTAATTTATGAAATAAAAAAAAAATAAGACTAGGTTACCTATCTGCCCTTTTTGTATGTAAATGTAAAGCATAGGCTACTCCAACAGGCCAGTTGTAATTTTTTTTTGTTATATTGTAAATTGAAATGTAATATTGTTGGATAGACTCAACCTTGATAGGCTATACATTAAGCTATTTTAATGAAATGGAAACAGTCAGTACTCTAAAACCAGCCATGTGACTTCCCACACTAGAGGAAAAACAAGATAACAAATGTGCTCTGAGATTATCCTCTCCAACCAAATTTGGGAGAAGATAATTTAAAAGTCACTTGCTCCACTCTCCCACAAGTGTTGAGTTGGATTTATTTGTTTCTATTAGCCTAAATTAGCAAAATGTTCATCTAACATAAAATTAATCCTAAATCTAGATAAAATGTTATAAGATAAAAATAAATAAATAACATAAGTAGGCTATTCATGGATTTCATCCGGTCCCTTTCCACAGGATGTGGAAGATTCCGTATTAATCAAGCACAATGCAGTCTGCATTCATAATCTAGGTGCTTGATTTTATACACCTGTGGAAAGGGACCGGATGAAACCCATGAATATAACAAAGAACACAACACTTTTTTTCCACACAACATTTTTGGTATAATAAGATAAAATAATACATTTTATGAATATATTTCAAGAACACACTTCACATAACATTGTAATATTTTACAAAACTCAATCAATATTTATTTTCATAGTACCCCCACTGGTAGATTCAAGTTCAAGTTGATTTTATTTATACAGCACATTTTATAACAGCCACTGACTGACCTAAGTGCTTTACAGAACTACAAAATTAAAAGAGAATAATACTTGTATAACAGCACAACACAGATAAGTGCAGCAAAGCTAAGAGCAGCCTTAAACAGGAGTAACATTAGCAAAAACATGATCGGACTTAAAATATAAAATAATAAAACAGAAATGGCAAAAAAGTATCAGACAGACTTATCAATAATAAAACAGAAATGGCAGTGTCAGACTCCGGTAAAAAGGAAGGTTTCAGGCGTCATTTATATGTGGAAATAAATCTGATATGAATTGGATGTGCATTTTGGACCTGCCGTGTAAGCGGACAGATCGTAGGCTACATTCTGTCAATGCGAGTCGTACGTCATTAAAAATGTGTCTTTTTATAACTGTTCGCGGTACAGATATATCTATAACAAATGAAACAACTCTTGTTGACTAACAGAGTATTAATTTTGTTCATTTGTGTTAAATAAAAAGCGATCTGGCGCTGCACGCTTGCTGTTTATCCAGCACCGGCTTTGGAATGAACGATGTCCACAGAAAAGGTACAGTATGTTGCATGATTTCATGAAAGTATGATGTATTGTGACATCAGAAACAAAGAAAAACTAAATAATGATTATTGTAACGCTTGACGTAAAGCTAGTTTTCTTATGTCTCATTCAAACTACAGAAACGCGACCCGGTTTGGCAAACTTGCATAGTGTGGTTATAGCAGATAAAGGACCGCAAAGCGAATGCAGAAGTTCACCCTGTTACGACTTGATGAACCACTGATACGATTTTGGAAACATTAATTTAAGGTAAA
The DNA here is from genome assembly GCF_965113295.1 of Leuciscus leuciscus. NCBI lineage: Eukaryota > Metazoa > Chordata > Actinopteri > Cypriniformes > Leuciscidae > Leuciscus > Leuciscus leuciscus. Next base: position 43,530,073 of record NC_138734.1, on the reverse strand, counting down.
AAATGTTCTTTAGTGTTGCTTTAAGTAAATTTAAAATTGTGGTGCTTCTAATTAAGTGACAAAAACAGTTGCAAATGTTATACAAAATAGGCCTACAAATACCATACTCATCTTTGCACCACTTTATGTTTTTACTGCCAAAGTACAGTATGTATCTAATCAATTTACTATAAATTACAGTGGAATGTTTTCCTCGACACATAAGTTCCCGAATATAATGCATGATGGGATACTCTCTCAAGTGGCCATGTGGGTATTTGGAGTGGACAAGGCAAAACTGGAGGCTGGGGTCACGGGTGTAGGCCTACGTCACGCACACACTGGTGATATCCTGTAAATGTAGGTAGTGTAAGAATGTGGTAACCACACATCCGGTTCGAAGGACTACAATGTAGGGGAGTTTGAACTAAAGTGCTGATCAGGAGATTGATCTCGTCCCAGGGTGTCAGTCAAAACACAAGTCAAAGGATTCATAACATTCTCATCTTTACTTTGTATTTGTGTGTAGTCTAAAATGAACAGATGAATAACATATTGCAATAAATAATTACAATAAATACATATATAATAGTAACATACATGTCGTTCTACACAATTCTCAGGGTTTGAAGGGCACTACCAAAGTTAACCGCTAGGCTAGATAGGAGTACATTTAAGGAGGATTGCGGCTTCTCGAACGCTGAGTCATCATCATCATATATTCAATTCAATTCATATTTATTGTATAGCGCTTTTCACAATACATAATTGTTTCAAAGCAGCTTTACAGTAAATGCATCTACATTACAATTTAGAGTGATCTATTATTATTAGAGGTGACATTGTCCAAGTTATTTATTTAAGAAATGTACATATAAAAATCACACAGTTAGCTAATAACGTATTAATTTAAACAATGCATTAATTTAAGGCAGAAACAATGAGCTCATTGAGGCAGTGAATACATATTAACAATTGATTAAGATGTATAGAAAAAATAAGCATTGAATGATGTTGATTTTGAGTTTGCTTCATCTGAAGTCTTCATAATACGGTTAGGATCCAAACTGGACCTGACATATTCTCTAGTTACCTCAGGATGGGCATCCCAAGATAAAACAGAGAAGCAAGTCAAAAATAATTAGCGTCACTGCTGTTCATAACATTAAGCAAAGATAATCATGTGCATTTGATCTGATATAACTGGAGTATAAGGTTTTGAGATGCATTATATGAATGCTTGGAGTCTGAGCCTCGAACCTCATCAGGAAGGTGTCACAGGGACACATAGGAAAATAGGTAGATCCAAAAGCAGTGCGATGGTAATGATTTATTAAAGCGCAATCCAATTCGCCGTCATCCAGGCAAGGTTCAAAATCCAATTCGCCGTCATCCAGGCAAGGTTCAAAATCCATGTAGACAAGACAAGACAAGACAAGACAAGACAAGACAAGACAAGACAAGACAAGACAAGACAAGACAAGACAAGACAAGACAAGACAAGACAAGACAAGACAAGACAAGACAAGACACAGACCTCAGATGTGTGGTGACAATATATGATGACTCCATGACAAACACTAACCAGACAGGGTATAAATACACAGAAACTAATGATGTAATGAGGAACAGCTGCGTGCAATGATGAGTGATGAGAACAGACAAAGGATTGTGGGAAATGCAGTTCCAGAAGTAAAGGTGACAGTGAGGGAAAGAGACCTCTAGTGGACACCGGGGGAAACACAAACCAGACACTGTGACAGAAGGCTATTCCAGAGTTTAGGAGCCAAATGGGAAAACTCTCTCCCTCCTTTAGTGGACTTAGATATACTATCAGAAGCCCAGGGTTTTTGTGATCTTAAAGAGCGTGATGGATTGTAGATAGAAGATTAGTTAAATATCAGGAGCTGAACCATTTAAGCCCTTATAGGTCAGTAGAAAATACTTTATAATTGATACAGAACTTAACAGGTAACCAGTGTAAAGATGACAAAATTGGTGTTGCATGATCATATTTTCTTGACCTGGAATCACCACACTTAAAGGATGTACACCCAGATTTTTTACTGTATTGCAAATAAACAAACCACAGATATGACACAAAAATATTTTGTTTAATAGCTTAACATTCTGGCTTCATGAAACATACCTCAAGCAAATCCACTTAATTTTTTTATTAATGGAATCTCTTTTTCCAGAGTAAGTAGAGGAAAAAATTATGGAAAAATTAGGAAAAAGAGGAAAAAGCCTTGCCTAGCAGGACATTTGAGGTGAGCAGCGCCTGTTTCATGACAAACTCCATCCAGAAGAGGGCGCTGTCTAATGGATTTGATGTAGAGGAGGAGACATGCTTGTTCTGTAGGATGGCTCTATAAGCTCTGTTTCAGAAAAGATCTTCTCACTGACATCTTAAGGACAGTATCTTTGCAGCCCTTCTCTTTTAGTTGAGATTGTAATATTGCTTTAAAAAATTGTCAGTTTAACCACTTTAACATCATGATAAACAGCTTCCTAAACTCAGTTGGTTCCTCCATGAGCTACAAATACTCTAATGTCTGAGTTTAGAGGAGGGTCTACATGTTCCTTTCAATGGAAACACCAGCACTTTTCTACAGACACCTGACAGGCACAAACATGCTCAAAAATATTAAAGAAAGGCACGAGATCTGAGCACTGTCCCATTATTAGCTACAGGAAGGATGATATTCCTATTCTTTAATTATCATATAATAAATAATCAGTAATATCACTAAAATAATATTTCACCAGCTATTATGCATTAAAAAAATGAACAGAGTAACTTACCGTTGGTCTGTATAACAATAATATTTCTTTGCAGTGTTGAAATTATGCTTTTATTCAAAAGAGATGCATCTGATCTCCATTCTATACTGTGTGTTTAAAATTATCTGGAAAAAATGTGCAAATTCTGCATGTGAATGTTCTTGCAGTGACTTCATGCTTAATCAGAATTTTTTTTTAAGAAATGTGGAATTGTCAAGTTCACATAACTAATTTTTTTCAATTAAGCATTGAGTTTATTTACTTAATAATTTTAAGGCAACAGGTTTACAATTTTTTTTTTTTTTGTAAGTGAACTGAACACTTTCTACATAATCTATTGTGCCTAAGGAACAAATGTGGCCACAGAGTCATGCTGGTCACAAAAACAAACACAAAATCAGTCACAGGAACTCATTGTTGGATTACTTCCTGAACTACCCAACCCATTTCCACTAATATACTTTGACCAGTATACAGTGTTGTCATCCAGAGTAAATGAAGAGTGCTTTATTAGAAAATGAGAATATCACTACAAATTTTGGTCTGAAACAAAAGTAAAATTTCAATATCACCATATGTTATACAAGCTTGTTGATAAACAAATGAACAATAATAATATGACAATTTATACGTACAATATGTAATTTTTTTCACCGCTAGGGGTCGCTAACCTCTTCCAATAACAAAGGTGTAGTTTGATGACGCAACATTTGCTAAGAATTATGGATCTTGTCATCAACGTCAAGTCAGAGAAAGTCTAATGAGGGGAGAAGTGCCACTCAATAAACTTCCGGTTGCAGTTCCACTCTTGTTCCACATGAGGGCGCTCACAGGACGAGTGCAGAATGAATGGAGGTCTATGGCGCTATACCCCTCAAAATCCACTTTTCTCAGGATATAATTTTTTGTCTAGTAATTTGAATGTTGTATTCAAAGAAATTACACATTGCTGGGTGTTAGATTTTTTAGAGTCACTTATTTGCTTTAAAAAGTCTTTCAAAATGTCAATGACGTCATACACATCGTACGCCCAGAGATACTGCTTTACGGCAATCCTTCAGTCACTTTGGTGCTTTTGCGCTCTGCACTTTCTTTTCTCTCGAGGCATCGACAACACAGCTGACACAGGTAAACACACAACACAGCCGACACAGGTAAACACACAACACAGCTGACACAGGTAAACACACAACACAGCTGACACAGGTAAACACACAACACAGCTGACACAGGTAAATACACAACACAGCCGACACAGGTAAACACACAACACAGCTGACACAGGTAAACACACAACACAGCCGACACAGGTAAACACACAACACAGCTGACACAGGCAAACACACAACACAGCTGACACAGGTAAACACACAACACAGCCGACACAGGTAAACACACAACACAGCCGACACAGGTAAACACACAACACAGCCGACACAGGTAAACACACAACACAGCCGACACAGGTAAACACACAACACAGCCGACACAGGTAAACACACAACACAGCCGACACAGGTAAACACACAACACAGCCGACACAGGTAAACACACAACACAGCCGACACAGGTAAACACACAACACAGCCGACACAGGTAAACACACAACACAGCCGACACAGGTAAACACACAACACAGCCGACACAGGTAAACACACAACACAGCCAACACAGGTAAACACACAACACAGCCGACACAGGTAAATACACAACACAGCTGACACAGGTAACTACACAACACAGCCGACACAGGTAACTACACAACACAGCCGACACAGGTAACTACACAACACAGCTGACACAGGTAACTACACAACACAGCTGACACAGGTAAACACACAACACAGCTGACACAGGTAAACACACAACACAGCCGACACAGGTAACTACACAACACAGCTGACACAGGTAAACACACAACACAGCCGACACAGGTAAACACACAACACACACAGGTAAACACACAACACAGCTGACACAGGTAAACACACAACACAGCCGACACAGGTAACTACACAACACAGCTGACACAGGTAAACACACAACACACACAGGTAAACACACAACACAGCTGACACAGGTAAACACACAACACAGCTGACACAGGTAAACACACAACACAGCCGACACAGGTAAACACACAACACAGCTGACACAGGTAAACACACAACACAGCTGACACAGGTAAACACACAACACAGCTGACACAGGTAAACACACAACACAGCTGACACAGGTAACTACACGTGCTAGAAGAGTTTTTGTTTTGTTTGTTTCTGGTCCCGCTTCGGATGCCACGATGCCATCAAGCCGTATCTCTGGTCGTAATCAGTCCTTCACTGACCAATCAGCGTTCATTAGCAGAATGCTAGCGTGTTATGGGCAACAACAACTCAACCTGTAAGAAATCGAAAGGACATAAGTACTCGTTCATTCAACTTTCGACCTATAACCCATGTTGAACTTGCAAAACCTACAATCAAATCTGAGATTTCTCAACGGCAATCGGGTGAAAGAGACAAATTTAGCCGTCTAGCCCCATAGACTCCCATTCATTTTGCACTCATGGCGAGCGCCCCCAGTGGAACTCTGATTGGAACTACAACCAATAGGACTTAATAGGGCGTTGGAGTGAACAGGCTTTCCGTAGACGGGCTTTGGTCAAGCCGACCGATCTAATAATGTTTATGGATGACTGAATACATCGATGTTTTTATCATGACTGTGATATGAAGCAGTTCGGGATTGCTAAGAGAGACAGCTATCAGCTCCACACGCGACGCGAGTCCCGCGGATATAAAAGGAATATGGACATTTCATTCTACCGAACTACACGCAAGTGCAGAATTACTACTCACAGGTCAGTTTATTAGACAAATTAAAGGAGCCGTATGTAAGATTGTGGCCAAAACTGGTACTGCAATCACTTTCAAATTACTGTAGAGCGGTTGTCCACGTCTGTCGCCTTGGTTACTATCAGAGGGCTCTGGTTACTATGGCAGTACATGCGGAAACCAGGGAGAACGCGGATAACGGAAATAAAGAAGCGGTCCGTGTCTTCGAATTAAATTACAAATTTCTCCTGGTTTGAAAGTTGTTGGAAACAGTCGGGATAATGTAAGTACACAACTAAAAAAAATATATAACATAGATATAGTGATTTTTGCTATTTTTAAAGCAAAAAACCCCCTACATATTGTACCTTTAATGGCAGCTTTCTGTTGTGACAACATGCCTCATTGTTTTTTTTATACTGTAGTTTATTTGTACTTAGTGCAAGCAGCTGCCAATAAAAAACATAAAATGACATAAATGAATTATAATAAAATGATTATATGACTAAATGAATAAATGATGTAAATCGAATAATAATAATAATAATGATTATATGAATAAATGATAAATCTAATGACACCTACATAAATGATCAATGATTATAAATGATTATGAAATTAAATATAAAACAAAGTGTTAGGGTTAATTTACAGTTAAAGACTAGGACCAGATATGATTAATGAAGACCAGGAGTTAGAAGTGATTTTTACTGAAGATAGTTTGCAGTTTCATCAGGCAGAAATCAGCTTCAAGACTCACAAGGTGTTCGTAGGCCGTTCCAGATCACACTCCTTCAAAAGAAAAGAAAACAACACCAATGTAATGCTTGCTTTCTTAAAGTAAAACACAGGTTGATATTGAAAACCCTTCGATCCTTCAGAGAAACGCTGAAATGAAGCAGGCCTTCCTCTTAACATGCTCTCTGTGTGGAAGATGTAGCTAAAACAAATCAACTGCTAATATATTAATTATATTATGTCTATCATTAAAGAGTAAACATGCACATGTGAATAGAACCATGTCATAGATGATGAATTACAGCTTTCACATGCACATGTTGACTCGTGTTATCTATAAGACCTTCTGTAGCTCCGCCCGTTTTCAGCGCTGCACTCGGTGTCTTCTGTCTTCTGGTCTGAACTGCCCATTTGAAAATCTTCCCGGTCTACTAGGCTATGTTAAAGGGATAGTTCACTTTGAAATTAAATTTTGGTATGTTTTAGCTTACCTCAAGGGTACCTCAACCTACTAACCGTAGCCAATGCGACATCTAGTGTATATATCTATACCCGCCCGCGCTCTCAGATCACTTGGACGTGGCTGAGTTCAAGAGGTAAAAACGATATAAAAACTGTTCGTTTTCTCACACAAACCGCTCGTTTCGTGTCTTAGGCCATCAATGTGTACTTACGATGGGGAATTGTTTAATTTGGACGATGGGGAATTGTTTTAATTTGGACTCTGTGCATGCTGTTTGAGACAAGTGACCATCGACCTGCATTATATGACTGACAGACAAGAACGGTTTGACCTAAAAACATCAAAATTGAAACTACTGCGGAAAAAAAGACACCTACATCTTGGATGCCCTTGAGGTAAGCTAAAACATACCAACATTTAATTTCAAAGTGAACTATCCCTTTAAGTCATCTGCTTTAAACATCACAATGCTCGTGATAACTTTCATTTACTCTACAATAAGTAAATCCCCTTCACCAGCTAATTACTCTTCCACAGCGATGCTATAGAGATATACTGAGCTACCACTAAAACGGAAGTTCAAAGACAAATATTCTAAAGATGGCGGCGCATCCGTGTCTCTGGCTCATACGGTCTACAGGACTGAACTCTTTGTTTTAGTATTAGTGTTCTTGAAGGAGCGTTTGGTTTAACTTCATCTTTGTTAATGCATATTTACTGTAGCTCTGGCAAATGTGGCCGGTTACTCGCACGTTAAAAGACAGTTTGAAGACTTTTAAAAGGGAAGCAACAAACAGAAAACTGTGCTACACTTAACTCACATTTGTCTGATTGACTATTTTTATGACTATTATGACAATTTATTCATTGGTTTAAATTAATAAACCATCCCACCCCCTCTATATATAGATGTTACTAGAGATGCACGGATCAGTCTATCACTATTTTCTCTTAGTGTAAATAGAATCTATCGCCTTTTTAAACTTAGTGCAAAGCCGCTGCCAGATTATATTACTATTATTATATTATATTTTGATCTTCAAATGATCTGATGATAAATAAAATGAAGCCCATTCTGTTGCTTCCGTTGACTTGAACTCAGCTGAACTTGCATAAATTTAACCAAATTATGAAAAATTTAGTTAAAGCTGTCAAGTTATTATTTGGTTCCTTTGTGTTTTTTATAATGACCTCTAGGAGGAAGAGGAGAGCGGGGCACAACCTGACACTTTCTGACTTTCTCAGTTTGTGTTAATTCTCTTGGGGTTCAGAGTATTTATTTTTTTCTCACATTAATTTCACACGTCTAGTACAATTATGTGGTTTTGTTTCATTAATACGGTTTATACTTTTTTTCTTGATTTACCCTGAAAGAAGGGAATAAGTGAAATGTGACAACATGCCCCATAGGTGGGGTTCATTGTAACATGACCATATTACAGAATAATTCTGATCTAAAAAAAAAAAATATATATATATATATATACTAGACAAACTAAAATATTTCCTCAATAAAATAAAGTAATTTTTGAGTTTGACAACAAACACTGCGAAACACAGCTACAGCATAGTTCACAACATAATAATAATTAATAATTATTCAGTTTTTCTAATGGTTTCTCAATAGAATTCATAAAAGTGTAGAATAGAATAGCATAGTTCTAACAGGGGCTCATTGTAACGCAGTGTGACAACATGCCCCGTCTGAATAACTGGGTTTAAACCCTGCGAGTGTCTTCTGCTGGTTAGATCAGCATTAAACAACTATCTCAACTGTGAAATAACAGATATAAGATAAAAATAATAATAATCAAAACAAATGTTGTTGTTGTTGAAAATGAAAGTAAAATAGTGACGCGCTCGTTCGTTTCGTTTCTCCTGAAATGCTAGTTCATGTTTTCATTAAAATCAACACATTAATGATTTATCTCTCATATCCAGTCACAATTTTTGGAATGCTATTTTTTATTACTCGATCACCCGCGGATCGTATCAGAAATGAACCCTGTGCCAACCACCAGTCTCCCGTTATTCCCGTTATACTACACACAACAGGCACTTTCTAAGCTGTTTTAAAAGAATAAGCTTGTATTTTATTATTATTATTTTGTTTACCTCATATCTTTGGCAGACCTTTATTGTTGTCTAAGTCTTCTGTTTTCTAATTCAAGGTCTTGAATTCTTGCTCTCAGATCTTCAATTTCTTCAACACTGTCATGAAACTCCTGCAGCTGATCTGGAAACCTGTCACAGAATCTTTGCAATTCCTCCAGACTTCCAGAGACATTGATCACATCCCGAACCTGCTGGTGAACATGTCTGATACTCCACTGAGCGAAGAGGTTTTGATGTCCATCTCTGAACATTTGCATCCACTGGCAGCCATTCGTGGGTCTGAAGAGCAGAACATGCAGACGGCCTCGTCTATAAACCCTGAAGAGAACATCTGGATGTTGGTTCAGCTGGGTGTCTCTGTGTCTCTTTTGTTCCATTTCAGTCATGCTTCCAACATTTAGTCCTTCATACATGTCTCTGACCGCTGCCATTTCTTCTACTTTTCCCTTACGACATTTGTTCTTCTCCATTACAAGACAGATTCTTTCACAATGACAAGTCAGGGAAGAAGGCAGGAACTTGCTCAGCGGAAACCCAGCACAGATTTGCCAAGATGAAAATGAATCAAGATGTTCATGTTTTCCAGAAGGGTTTAGTCACGTGACTAACAGAATCTCAGTTCTCAGTGAACAAACCTCAAAACACAAGCTCAAAGTGTCAATATATAAGATTTTGTGGATGTAGCAACATTATAGTCAAATACAAAGATGTGTTTAGACAGGAGAACAGAGAAGAGAGAACAGAGGGTGGGATCAGGAGAAACTAAAAAGACGAAATGAGCAAAATGAATCACATTTGTGTTAATGCGTCTCTATAGCACGCATTGTGTTTATCTTGCAATTTATACGCGAAAATGAGTTTTTAAGTGCATATGATACGCACTTTATTGCGTGTAATACACACGCACCCCACACCACTACTAAACCTACCCTTTGCCCACTCATGCGTATCCTATGCATGTAAAAACACATTTTTGCACGATAAACACAGTGTGCTATAGAGACGCATTTAGTGAGACCGGGTTGGTTTTTTTTCATGCAAACTGCCTGTTTGTCTTGTTCCAATAGGCTTACTTTAATTAGGTCACACATTCGCTTTTGTTAAAGTTTATTCAATTCTAGCTTTTTATTCGGACATTTAACCATCAATAAAAGTTCATTAAAATGTCAGGTTGAAATAAATGATGAGCAAAGGATCAAAACGCAGCAGTTTAGGTTTTATTTTAAAAATGATCTCAGGAACAGAAAACAAGAAGAGGACAATAATATATATTAAGATTTTTTTTTTGTTGGCAAGAATTTAAGGTTTATATAGAAAGTGATATATAGAAACTATATAGAAATACAGGCTTTATCCAGAAATTGATTTTCAATAAACACACCTATGCAGATACATATAAAATAGTATGACAGATTTAATCACAGTTGTCTGGCTTAAGTGTGACAGAAAAGAGAAACACAAGAATTTCATGTTTGGTCTGATTTAAATCTGGTCAAAAGATGCAGATCTTCGAAAACATAATCTCTGTGTGGAAGAGATAAAACAATAAACTTCCTGTATATTCATGATCACACGTGTCTATTATTACAGAGTTTCTCAGGAAAACAGAACAGCTGTTGTCAGATGATGAATTACAACTCATATGTACACATGAACCTGTATAAAAAAAAAAAAATCAATATAACATATTTCCTACATTTTGTTGATCCATGATTGTCACGGAATAGATGATCATGAGACAAGGATACAAATGCAGAGGAAATTTATTAGTGACATTCAGACAAGGTACAAAACAAAAACTCAGGAAACTCCAGGAACAAGAAACTCGGACAAACGAACCAGCACAGGACTACAAACACAGGGAGGCTAAATAGGGGAACAAACAAGGAGGTAACGAGACAGACAGGTGGGACAAATAAACCAATAATCAGATAACAAGATGGGAGGGGCTAGACAATAGACAGGAGCACATGGCCCAAAATAACAAAACACCCATGTCCGGCACAAGACAGGACAGGCATGTGACATTACCCCCTCCCTACGGAGTGGCTACCAGACGGGAGGGACAGACCAGGGAGGGACAGACCAGGGAGGGACAGACCAGGGTGGGGCAGGGGAAATGGACAGTTCGGGAGGCCAGGGCGGAAATGTCAGTCCATCTGGCGGCTACGGCGCTGGAACAGACACCACCGGCTCAGGCGCTGGAACAGACACCATCAGACGCTCAGGAACAGGAACAGGAACAGACACAGGAACAGACACCACCGGCTCAGGAACAGGAACAGACACCACCGGCTCAGGAACAGGAACAGACACCACCGGCTCAGGAACAGACACAGACACCACCGGCTCAGGAACAGACACCACCGGCTCAGGAACAGGAACAGACACCACCGGCTCAGGAACAGGAACAGACACCACCGGCTCAGGAACAGGAACAGACACCACCGGCTCAGGAACAGGAACAGACACCACCGGCTCAGGAACAGGAACCACCGGCTCAGGAACAGACACCACCGGCTCAGGAACAGACACCACCGGCTCAGGAACAGACACCACCGGCTCAGGAACAGACACCACCGGCTCGGCGGCGGCCATCTTGTCCGAAGACACAGGCTCGGCAGACGTGACGTGAACAGTCTCTGTGGTGGCCATCTTGTCTGAAGACATAGGCCCGGCAGACGTGACGTGAACACTCTCAGCGGCGGCCATCTTGTCCGAAGATCCAGGCTCGGCAGGCGTGACGTGAACAGGCTCGGTGGCGGCCATCTTGTCGGAAGACACAGGCTCGGCAGACGTGACGTGAACACTCTCGGCGGCGGCCATCTTGTCCGAAGACCCAGGCTCGGCGGCGGCCATCTTGTCCGAAGACACAGGCTCGGCAGGCGTGACGTGAACAGGCTCGGCGGCGGCCATCTTGTCCAAAGACACAGGCTCGGCAGGCGTGACGTGAACAGGCTCGGCGGCGGCCATCTTGTCCGAAGACACAGGCTCAGGAACAGGAACAGACACCACCGGCTCAGGAACAGGAACCACCGGCTCAGGAACAGACACCACCGGCTCAGGAACAGACACCACCGGCTCAGGAACAGACACCACCGGCTCAGGAACAGACACCACCGGCTCAGGAACAGACACCACCGGCTCGGCGGCGGCCATCTTGTCCGAAGACACAGGCTCGGCAGACGTGACGTGAACAGTCTCTGTGGTGGCCATCTTGTCTGAAGACACAGGCCCGGCAGACGTGACGTGAACACTCTCAGCGGCGGCCATCTTGTCCGAAGATCCAGGCTCGGCAGGCGTGACGTGAACAGGCTCGGCGGCGGCCATCTTGTCGGAAGACACAGGCTCGGCAGACGTGACGTGAACACTCTCGGCGGCGGCCATCTTGTCCGAAGACCCAGGCTCGGCGGCGGCCATCTTGTCCGAAGACACAGGCTCGGCAGGCGTGACGTGAACAGGCTCGGCGGCGGCCATCTTGTCCAAAGACACAGGCTCGGCAGGCGTGACGTGAACAGGCTCGGCGGCGGCCATCTTGTCCGAAGACACAGGCTCAGGAACAGTCTCTGGATCGGCAGACGTCATGTGCTTCCTCCACGCCTGCAGTACCGCCACTAAATAAAAAAGGAAGACCACTCTCTTGGCCGTGGCAGGACTGATGGTGGGCGGCTCCGAGACGATCTCAGGGATGACAGCGGGCTGCTCGGAGGGGACGGCCTCCGGGACGACAGCGGGCTCCGGGACGACAGCGGGCTGCTCGGAGGGGATGGCCTCCGGGCCATTGGGAAGGCAGGAAGTCTTCCTCCTCCTCCGGACCACCGGACTCGAGACCACCGGAACTGGGACCACCGGAATTGGGACCACCGGACTCGGGATCACCGGAACTGGGACCACCAGACTCGGGACCACCGGAACTGGGACCACCGGAACTGGGTCCACTGGAACAGTCACGGAGGGATTCTTCCTTCTCCTCCGTTTCGGGACCAGCGGTGAAGGCTCTCCTTTCAGCTGACCGCCGTCTGCCATGGTCTCCTCTGCCATGGTCTCCTCCTCCATAGTCCTTTGAGCGCACCTAGCAAAATATTCCAACAAGGAAATTGAAGATCCTTTATCCTCTCCCTGAGGAAAAATCTCACTCCGCTGTATCCACATTCTTGGCTGGTTCGTTCTGTCACGGAATAGATGATCATGAGACAAGGATACAAATGCAGAGGAAATTTATTAGTGACATTCAGACAAGGTACAAAACAAAAACTCAGGAAACTCCAGGAACGAGAAACTCGGACAAACGAACCAGCACAGGACTTCTTCTTCTTCTTCTTCTTTCCTTTTATTGGCGGTTGGCATACCAATTTGGTGCATTACCGCCACCAACTGTTTGGGGTGTGGAGCTTCAATGCGGATTCCTACTAACATGTAATAATAAAAAATAAAAAATAATAAAAAAATAATATATATATATATATATTCTTGGTTATTCTTAAATTCGATTAAATAGGTCTGTTTCTTTAAGGTATCTCATGATAGCTGGCCATGCTGATGGTTTTGATGTAGAAAAGGAAAGTAAACCCTCTACTGATAAATGTGTGTAACCTAATTCTTTAACTTGTTCTAACAGTATGATTCGTTCTGTTCTGTATGCTTCACATTCTATTAATATATGCTCTACCGTTTCTCTCCTGTCACAATTAATGCATAATCCTGTTGCGTGTTTCCCTAAACGACTGAGATTATGATTAAGACCTGTGTGTCCAATTCTTAGCCTTGTGATAACAGATTCCCCCCTTCGTTTCCAACCACCCTGCCTCCTTGTTTTCACTTGTTTCTGTATTTTATATAAAAAACGACCTTTTGTCTCCTTTTCCCATTGTTCTTGCCATAATCTATTGATTCTTGTTTTAATGATACATTTAATTTCCTTTTTACTCAATGGAACTGTCCATTGTATGTCTGACTTAAGAGTCTTTTTAGCCAAACGATCAGCTTCCTCATTACCCTCTATTTCAACGTGAGATGGGACCCACATAAAACACACTGTAATATTAAGATTCTTTAATCTATATAAACTATGAAAGATTTCATAAATCAAGTCAGGCCTACAAACAGATTTGCAGTTTGCAATACTTATTAATGATGCCATTGAGTCTGAACATCCATGTGAGTGCTAGTAAACCTCCTCTATCCATGTGAGTGCTAGTAAAATAGCTAAAAGTTCCACAGTGTACACTGCTAAATGATCTGAAGTTCTTTTTAAAATTGATTTCTGAAAATGTGGTATATATACTGCTGCTCCCGTCTTTCCTGTACTTGGGTCTTTTGATCCGTCTGTAAATATTTGAATACTATTATTATAGTTGATACCTAGATATTGTTTTACCAGATCATTTATCACACCATATTCCTTGTATTGTTTTAACATCTTTGCGATTTCTAGGTCCACAACTGGTAATGGAAATATCCAAGGAGGAATAACAGGTAATGCCACTGTACAGCTGTAATTTAATTCAACAAGTCCCAGTTGCTCAGCTTGACTGTTTCCCACCCATCCAAAACTGTTAAATTCCAGCATAGGACTACAAACACAGGGAGGCTAAATAGGGGAACAAACAAGGAGGTAACGAGACAGACAGGTGGGACAAATAAACCAATAATCAGATAACAAGATGGGAGGGGCTAGACAATAGACAGGAGCACATGGCCCAAAATAACAAAACACCCATGTGCAGCACAAGACAGGACAGGCATGTGACAATGATTAAAGTTATTCACAATGTGTAAATTACTTTTAAAGAATGTTTTAAGATGGAAGCTACAAACAGAGAAACCAACCAAACAAACCACTGAACCATAGCACCATAGCACTGAAACTGCGCTCGTTAAAATCACAAATGATTTACTTTTAGCTTCTGACCAAGGCTCAGTGTTGTATAAAGTACTAGAAAGCAATACTTGAGTAAAAGTACAAGTATCGTACTAGAAAAAGACTTTGGTAGAAGTGAAAGTTACCTTTTAGAATATTACTTAAGTAAAAGTCTTAAAGTATCTGATATATACTGTACTTAAGTATCAAAAGTAATTTTCTGATATTTAATGTACTTAAGTAATTGAAGTAAAAGTAAAAAGTTTTTTTTTTTTTTTTAAAGCAAGCGGTTAGAACTTTGGGTTTGTGAACTTTATTGTGGCTTTCTTATAGTAAAGCATATTCAGGGTTCCAACTTCCCATATCTTCTTAATCTCACTCATCAAATCAAAATCACAGTCTTTTCCAGGACTTTTCAGGCACAATTCTCTTAAGTTCAAAGAACAAACAGCATATTTTTAGAGCTGACATCAAAGAAAAAAAAAACTGAAACAGAAATTTCACTTTTGTATGAACTTCAGGTAAAAATGAAAAATAAATAATAACCTATTTCTTTAAAAAAAAAAATTAATTTTTTAAAAAAATTGCCTGATAGTAGGGAGAATATTTTGGTCATATGGTATGAGCATTTGTAGGGCTTACTCCCCAGGTCACCATCTCACACACACACACAGCAACATTAGCCCAACATTATCCTATAACCACTGAGTTTTGAGTTAATTAACATAAAAGGAAATCTCAAGTTTGACAAAACGTATGATGCTTTTAAAGACGTGAATAGCCCTTAATACTTTCTTTCTAACCTGCCACTGATTAACGTAGCAGTTCTCAAAAAATATTTCTCAGTCTAACATTAGCCTACCTGAGGAAATATTCGGCCCGGCAGTTATGCTATACCAAAAACAGTCAAGCGTGTTTCAGTATTATGGACATGTCTTTGAGAGTTCTCTGTTGAATTAAATCAAAAGGTAGGTGCGCTCGCATAGATATCGGTGCTCGTGCTTCCATGGCGGTTTCAGTTGTGCTTCCTCCTCCTTTGGCATGGCAACAAACAAGCATTACACTGGAGCGCGCGCCGTGCGGAGCGTCTAGTGCGCAATCTAGAAGCAGTGATTCGCCAAACCTCCCTTATTGCAGTCGCACACATTTCTTCTGATTTTATTTTGTAGTAACGAGTAACGAAGATGCTTAGTGGAAATATATCGGACTGGGGGGGCAGGCAGGGGCCACTTGTGCTTTTAGGGGGCACACCTTTAACATTCATCTTAACCTATTTTCAGTATTATTTCAAGTCATTTTTCACCATGTCATGCATGACTGCAATCTCTAGAAAAAGCTAATAAATAATATTAGCTAAGCTAATAAAACAATTTCTATTCAAATGAATGTTTCATTATGTTTAATTGTAGTGTGATATAATGATCAATAATAACACATTTTTAGCATCTAAGCACATCAAGGCACTTTTTTACACCTGGGGTGGGCGATATGGCAATAATATCACAATTTTTGTTTTGTTTTTCAGAAAAAATCACGATTTTATCATGATTCTTTTTCATGTTGGTTTTACTATTTTGCATGTGACTGAGCATTACAGCCAAACTAATGTCCCTATTTTAAAAACAAAGCCTTATAACAAAATATAGGTAACAAAATATAAAATAAAAAAGAATGGCAGACATTTAGGTCAAAGTGGCGAAGCTAAAATCTTTGTCACTATTTTCTTTGTTATTAAAAATTAAGAACAGACATACATAGCCTATTACACATACACAACTTAATATACAAATGAAATAAACAGTGCTTTATTTTTTCAGCTATAGGTGTATTTAACAGTAGAATTGAAGAAAGTAATTAAATGGACAAATATGAAAATAAAACACAACAGACTTAAAGTTCTCAGTCAAGAGCAGTGAATGATTTCCTCTGTGTGTTTTGTTGTTTTATTAACATTAACGGCATAGTTCTCCCCCCAAAAAGTCATAATTGACTCTCTTAAGTTGTTTTAAACCTGAATAAGTTTCTTTCTTCTGTTGAAAATAAACGTTATTTGAAAGAATGTCAGTAACCAAACAGTTGATGTACCCCTGTGACTTCCATAGTATATTTTTTTCCTACTATGTATGTCAATGGGGACCAGCAACTGTTTGGTTTTGGGTGAACTATCTCTTTAAGAACAAGCGGCAGCATGTTTATTATTAGGGCTACTGTCTCTTTAAGAACTGCACACGACGCGTCTAATATACACGCATATATATATGACAAGCAGATTTTAATTAATTTTCTCTGTTTGCTTTCACTTTAGACATAACCAACTTTGTTTATGTAAACATTGTCTGTATTTGACAGTATTAGCGCAATATTAGACTCACAAGATAACTTAGTCCAGTAACAGGCTTTTAGTGCATGTGCGCGTCGAGTGTACGCGCTCAGTAAAGCGCATGTTTGAACAGCGCATCAGCAGCGAATGACATGTTTAACCGGCAAGGCTTTAAAGCACATGGAAATAA
Organism: Leuciscus leuciscus; assembly: GCF_965113295.1. Lineage (NCBI taxonomy): Eukaryota > Metazoa > Chordata > Actinopteri > Cypriniformes > Leuciscidae > Leuciscus > Leuciscus leuciscus. Next base: position 43,512,790 of record NC_138734.1, on the reverse strand, counting down.
TGAACTTTTGTGAACTGCAGTGTCCCGTTCCTCTGCGTTAACATTTGATGTGAATATACGTCGTGCTGCAGTGTAGCCTATAGATAAAGGCGCCGCAACTGATAAAATTCGCAGTTGTAAGACTTTCCCTCTCTGCCGTGCGTGCGCGCGCTATCGGTTGGTTTGGACGCGTGCTCGCTCTAGGTTCTGGGAGATTTTTAACTAATTTGCGCCATAACTAGTGGTCCATCCAGTAGTTAAGAGCCTGAATTGTTTATAGTAATTCTGAAATTTAGTGCACATGAGTGAAAAAAAAATAGAGCACAGAAGAATGTCTATTTTTGCGTGAGATTTCTTTGTTGAGCGTGAGAGCGTGAGATTGAGGCTGAATGCGTGACTGTCACGCGAGATGCGTGAGAGTTGGCAACCCTGAACTTCTCCCGCCGTAAGCTCTGTGTCCGCCAGCCCTTCAAGAGGATTTCATACCTGAATACTCACCTGACTGCTTTGCAGTGAAGCTCCCCAGCCAAGAAGAGGATTACGTGCCTGTATACTCACCTGACTGCTTTGCAGTGAAGCTCCCCGGCCAAGAAGAGGATTACGTGCCTGTATACTCACCTGACTGCTTTGCAGTGAAGCTCCCCAGCCAAGAAGAGGATTACGTGCCTGTATACTCACCTGACTGCTTTGCAGTGAAGCTCCCCAGCCAAGAAGAGGATTACGTGCCTGTATACTTACCTGACTGCTTTGCAGTGAAGCTCCCCAGCCTGAAGCTCCCCAGCCGTAAGTTCTGTCTGTCATCTTTAGAAGAAGAGGATTACGTACCCGAAACACGCACCTTAACTGTTCCACCACAGTCCCTCCGGTCGTAAGTTCCGACCCGTCCTCCCCTTGGGAAGAAGGGAGTACGTCACCCGAAATACACACCTGAACGGTCCTACAGCAGCCTCCTCCCAGTCGTGAGCCCCGACTCGCCCCTCCCATTGGAAGACAGCGAAGCCACTCACCAGAGTACCCCCCTACACTGCACTCTGTGGGCCTCCGGCGGGTAGACCCAGAAGACTCCCCATTTTAGATCCCCTTATTCATTTTTAAACTCAATAAAATACTGTTTACTTGAAGTCTGGTCTGTCTGTCATCCTTGCCTGGCCTCTGTCCGACTCCCCAAGGGTGGTACGGGTCTCAGGGGTGGGTGCAGCCTGATTGGCCCGCCCCGACCTGTGACACTAAGCTACGTAATATGCTATCAGTTTCTGATGCAGAAAAGTTAGTTCATGCATTCATGACCTCGAGACTAGATTACTGTAAAGCTTTATTAGCTGGTTGTCCTGCATCCTCAATAAACAAGCTACAGCTAGTCCAAAATGCCGCCGCTAGAGTTCTTACGAGATCAAGAAAATATGATCATATAACACCGATTTTATCATCACTGCATTGGTTACCTAAAAAGTTCCGTATTAATTACAAGGTATTGCTACTGACTTATAAAGCCCTAAACGGCTTAGCTCCAGTCTATTTAACGGATCTTCTATCGCCCTATAATCCATCACGCTCTTTAAGATCACTAAATTCAAGGCTTTTGGTCATACCTAGGATATCCAGATCCACCAAAGGAGGGAGAGCATTTTCACATTTAGCTCCAAAACTCTGGAATAGCCTTCCTGATAGTGTTCGTTGCTCAGACTCGCTCTCCCAGTTTAAAACTAGATTAAAGTCGCATCTCTTCAGCCAGGCATTCATATAATATTTGTAATCTTACAGTTCAAACTACAATCCGGCCTCTAGCTCATAAATGCCAGAGGAGAACTGGCCCCCGACTGAGCCTGGGTTCTCCCAAGGTTTTTTTTCTCCATTAGGTCACCTGACGGAGTTTTAGGACACCATTAGGTCACTTGATGGAGTTTTTCGGTTCCTTGCCACTGTTGCCTTGGGCTTGCTCAGTAGGGGATATTTTGGGGATATTTAATTTAATTTTATCAATCAATAAATTCTACTAGAAACAAACCTTGTTGTATTATTTTAATTTAATACTATGAAGCTGCTTTGATACAATCTGTATTGTGAAAAGCGCTATACAAATATATTTGACTTGACTTGACTTGAACTCACAACTGATATCACCATTTTCTTTCATCAAGGTTATAATTATGACATTTTTAAGTATTTGTACAATTTTTGCTGCATTGATAGAATGTGATTGTATTAAATGTTTCACATTATATCTTCAGTAGCCCTTCTTATTCTTTTTCTGGGTTTACTTTGATCAACACGTGTCTCATGATCTCACGATCATGATCTGATCGGTCTGATCGATTGCTCCTGTCTGCCTCGCTGCCTGCTGTGAGTGTGTTTGTTTGATTCGGTGCGATAAGCTCCGTCTTAGCCATATATTTCTTTGTTTTGAACCATCATTTTACTACCATTTCTAGTTGTTTATACTACTACATTTTACCCAACATCTCAGATTAACCTGACATCGCTAGCTTCTGTTATTAGTACTACTAGCACAACACGCTAGTAATTCGCTAGCCTGTTAATGCGCCACCCGTGCGCTCAGCTATTTTATTTATTTATTTTTCTCTCGCGCGTCCGCGCCTTTGAGTTCATAAAAAGCTCAGGTGAGTAAGAATCACTCAACAAACACGGTGAGTAATGTCTTGTCCTGTTATTGTCACTTGCACTTCATGTCACATGTTTAGTATAGGCTTCTCTGTCGACAATATAGGATTTATATGTGATAAATGTAAGGAGACAGTTAGGTTGACAGAGAAGATTTCAGAATTAGAAACACGCATCCAAACTTTAATTGAGGATAGTAAGAGTGCTAGAGCTTTAGATGTTTTGGATGCGCATAGAATAGTGAACTCTTTACATGAGTCGGTTCTGGCTGAAGAGCCTGTGCAGCCGGGCAAATGGGTGACAGTGAGGGATCGCTCTAGTCGCGGATCTAAAAACCACTCTTCCGTTCCGATTACCATAACAAATCGATTTGCCCCGCTCAGTGAAACACCCACTGAGAATGATTGTGCCCTAGTTATTGGCGATTCTATTACACGGAACGTGAAAATAGAGACACCAACCACCATAGTCACATGTTTGCCGGGAGCCAGGGCGCCTGACACCAAAGCAAATTTAAAAGTGCTGGCTAATGCTAATCGTAAATTCTCTAAGATCATTATTCATGTCGGCACTAATGATGTTCGACTCCGCCAGTCGGAGATCACCAAAATTAATATTAAAGAGGTGTGTGAACTTGCAAGTACGATGTCAAGGACTGTAATTTGCTCTGGCCCCCTTCCTGTTCGCAGGAGTGATGAGATAGTCAGTAGATTATGTTCGCTTAACGGTTGGCTGTCTCGGTGGTGTCCGCTTAATAATATAGAATTCATAGACAATTGGAAAAGTTTTTGGGGCAAACCTGACCTGTTGAAAAGAGATGGTATTCATCCCTCCTGGGATGGTGCTGCTCTTCTCTCTAGTAATATGGCTCATAGTCTTAGAGCTCAAACATGACAATCTGGGGCTCAGGTCAGGAAGCAGACAGACTGGCTTAACCGACTGTCTGTTAGCGGCCTCGCGTCACCAAGGTCAGATAAATCCTATCACATAGAGCCTCTTTCACCTAGCTATCATCATATAGAGACTGTGTCTGTTCCCCGAATTTGGAAATCCAAAAAACGTTTAAACCCAACTAAGGTTAAAAATTTAATTGATGTTCAACAAATAAAAAACAGCTATAATACAGATGAGCAAATGCTAAAGCTTGGGTTGCTGAATATTCGATCGCTTACTTCAAAAGCACTCATTGTTAATGATATGATTTCAGATAATAATCTAGATGTGCTGTGTTTGACAGAAACCTGGCTAAAACCAAACGATTACATTACTTTAAATGAGTCCACCCCGCAAGATTACTGTTATAAACATGAGCCTCGTCTGAAACGCAAAGGGGGAGGTGTTGCTGTAATTTATAGTAATAGTTTCAAAACCACTAAGAAATCAAGTATTAAATATAGTTCTTTTGAAGCATTGGTGCTTAATGTAAAAACATATAGTGTAAACGATAAATCACGTTTGAGATTTGTGCTGGCTACTGTATACAGGCCACCAGGGCACCATACAGACTTTATCAAAGAATTTGCGGACTTTCTATCAGAATTAATATTGACTGCAGATAAAGTACTAATTGTTGGTGATTTTAATATACACATCGATAATGAAAAAGATGCATTGGGTTTGGCATTTAAAGACATTGTAAATTCAATTGGAGTTAGACAACACGTGTCAGGACCTACTCATCGTCGTAATCATACTCTAGATCTAATATTATCACATGGAATAGATGTTGATGCCGTTGAAATTCTGCAGCAGAGCGATGACATCTCAGATCATTACCTAGTCTCGTGTAAACTTCATTTAGCCAAGGCTGCAAAGCCGACTCCGTGTTACAAATATGTTAGACCTATCACTTCTGCCACTAAAGATTGCTTTATTAATAATCTTCCTGATCAGTTTCATCATCTCAGCATCCCGGATAGCTTAGAAGAACTAGATATTACAACAGAAACGTTTAACTCTCTCTTTTCCAGCACTTTAGACACAGTTGCTCCGTTGCGCTTAAAGAAGATTAAAGAAAATAGTCCAACGCCGTGGTACAACGAGCACACTCAGGCCCTTAAGAGAGCAGCCAGAAAAATGGAGCGCAACTGGAAGAAAACAAAACTAGAGGTATTTCGCATTTCATGGAAGGAGAGCTCGATTACTTACAGAGAGGCTTTAAAAGCTGCTAGATCTGCTTATTTTTCATCCCTATTAGAAGAAAATAAACATAATCCTAAGTATTTATTTGAAACGGTGGCTAAACTAACGAAAAATAAAGCTTCAAGCCCAGAAGTTTCCAAGCAACACAGCAGTAATGACTTTATGAACTTCTTCACTTATAAGATTGATAATATCAGGGACAAAATTATAACTATGCAACCGTCTACTACAGTATCGCATCAGGCAGTGCATTGTAGTCTCCCTGAGGAAAAATTTGATTCATTCGTTGCTATAGGAGAGGAAGAATTTACTAAACTCATTAAATCATCTAAATCTACAACATGTATGTTAGACCCTATACCGACTAAGCTACTGAAAGAGATGCTTCCAGAGGTCCTAGATCCTCTTCTTAATATCATTAATTCATCTTTGTCTCTAGGATACGTACCAAAAAAACTTTAAGCTGGCTATGATTAAACCGCTTGTTAAAAAAACGCAACTTGATCCTACAGAATTAGTCAATTACAGGCCAATCTCGAATCTACCTTTTCTGTCAAAGATATTAGAAAAGGCAGTATCTTCACAACTGTGTTCCTTTCTTGAAAGAAATGATATCTGCGAGGATTTTCAGTCAGGATTTAGACCGTACCATAGTACTGAGACAGCTCTCGTTAGAGTCACAAATGATTTGCTCTTATCATCCGATCGTGGTTGTATCTCGCTATTAGTGTTACTCGATCTTAGTGCTGCATTTGACACCATTAGCCGCGTTTCCACTGTCGGGCCAGGGCCGGGCCGTGCTAGTGCGTGCCAGGGCCAGTCGCGTTTCCACTGTCACTTCCGGGGCTTGATCGGGGCTTACTCGGGGCCAACGGCCAGGATTTCTGGCCCGTCGAATACCTTGGGCCAAAGCGGGCCAGCTCGGGCTAGAGGAGTGGTTACCAACAGAGGAGGAGTTTACCGTTGGGAGACGGCAGCGCCGGATGATTCTGTCAGCATTTAAGACTTAAAAATAAAATAATAAAAATAAAATAATTTAAATCGCGTTCATGTTTGAATGCCTTCTGTTTGTGATGCAAAAGACTATGCACGCTAGCCGTTACCATAGTAAACATAGTAAACGCTTGAAGATACGCATAGTAAAAAAAACAACATAGCGAACGCTTGAAGAAATCAGACCAATCTTAAAGGCTATCACAGTCATGTTTTTATTTTATCTGTCATAGCCTACGTCTCGTCTCTTTAAACCGGACTATCAAAAAATAAAGTAACTTTTTTTTTCGGGAGCTTCCTCTGTTTCTCTGACTGAAAATATCTGTTTAGCACCGAGAGAGTGCTAAAGCTCCTCAGGTCGTATGGCATATATTTGTAGAAATTATCATTTTTTTCTAAATGTGATGTAAATATGTCCTGTAACTAAGTTACCAGATAAAGAAACAGACGCGACTGAAAAAGTAAGTGTGTCCTCTTTCTTTTGTGAAATAGACCTAACGGTAATTTATTTCTGAGTGACTAATGTGCAATTTTTACATAAATTAATTCATTATGATCAATGTATCACTTTTTATTGTAAACCTGTGGTAAAACATAGATGCTTGGGTTTTAAATATTCAAGTAGCTGCTAAACAAACAAACAAACAAACAAACAAACAAACAAAAAAGCTAGCAAACGGACGCTTTTATCGTGTTTGTTTTCAACGCTGTTTCCAGTGATTTCTGATTAGTTTTCTGATAAAACTTCCATTTGTTGGTGAAATGATGGGTTAGTGTGACGTTGTCCCAGAGAGGCGTGTTACGGGCGTGTTTTAGTGAAGCGCTGTGGAGCTTCTGGCCCGACAGTGGAAACGCATGCCCGGTGCTATTGGCCCGAGGCTACTAGCCCGGCACGGCCCGTTTAAAGCCCTGGCCCGGCCCTGGCCTGACAGTGGAAACGCGGCTATTGACCACAACGTTCTTGGTGTTCGGGTCATTTTGACCCGGAGAGAATTTTCTTTTACCCCAAAAATACTAGTTAATGTTATCGCTTTGGACTGAAACTTAGTGACTTTATTCACAGATGGTATAACTACTTCTCAAATGTTTTTTGACAATTTTCTTACTTTTTTAGGGGGGATTTTGTCACCTTGTTACACTTGTGGTCTTCCCGGTCAAAAATGACCGGACTACAAGAAATTGCTTATAAATCACTTGTTATGCAATATTATCACCCAATATTGGATTCAATCTTTTTGTCAACTTGTTCTCTTTCAATTAGGACTAGTTTTATATTTCTATTTGCATCTGATTATTTGTAGGCCTCATTTATTTGACAGTAGGCATCTAATTTTTTGAGTAAAAAAAACATTATTTTTGAATAATTTTGGAAATTTTAAATAAAATCTGAAGAAAATTGGCACTGTTGATCACACTAGTCTACTTTAATATTTCACCAGGAATTTTGTTTTGAAAAACTTTTATTTTGTACAAAATGGCACATTGTCACACTTGTGGTCTTCCCGGTCAAAAATGACCGGCCTACAAAAAATTGCTTATAAATCACTCTTTATGCAATATTATCACCCAATATTGGATTCAATCTTTTTGTCAACTTGTTCTCTTTCAATTAGGACTGGTTTTATATTTATATTTGCATCTGATTAATTGTAGGCCTCATTTATTTGAGAGTAGGCATCTCAATTTTTGAGTAAAAAAAAAATATATTTTTGAATAATTTTGGAAAAATAAAATAAAATCTGAAGAAAATTGGCACTGTTGATCACACTAGTGTACTTTAATTTTTCACCAGGAATTTTGTTTTGAAAAACTTTTATTTTGTACAATATGGCACAGAGTTACACTTGTGGTGTTCCACTGGGCCATTGAGGGCCATTGTGGGCCATTGTTTCAATGGGCCATTGAAAGTGAATGGGAGAGACCAATGCAAAGAATGAATGGAACAACACAAAATAGGTATCATTTTAAAGCTTAGAATCTCAGCTTTTTAATGCATCTAATCACTTTGATCAACTCCTAATGAGAGCCGAGTTATCACTCTAAAACAGAGTGTACCACCCGCAGGCGCCACCTAGCTGCGAAATAAATAATCATAATATTTTTCAAAACTATTACCTTGATCAACTTAAAATAGGTGTCATTTGAAAGCTTAGAGTCTGAAATTTACAATGAATGTAGCCAATTTGATAAACTCCTAAGTAGTGCTGAGTTATTTGCTGATAAATAGAAAAAAACAAATTCATAATTTATAAACTACTTTTTTGTACTACATTCAGCAATATGTCAAATACATCATACAGCTCAGATAGTCCTGTGTCATATGTCATTTGAAAGGTCTCAATGAGTAGAATACAGCAAGCATAATTGTTTCAGGCTTTTTACTAAACTTGAGCGAGGTTTTTGTAAAAGAAGCCTTCAAGAGACCCATGTGTAAACCATATATGGATGATGGAATTTTTAGACACATTTCAGCTCGTAACTTCATGAAACATGCTCCGATTCTGGAAAATGACACATCATTATTTACAGCAGATGCTTACAATTAAAATGAGTCCAAACTCAACATAATCCATCACACAGAACTAAATATATTCCTCATGGAGTTCTAACACAAAAAAGACCACAGACACACAAGACTCACATAGCCAAGCAAGGTAGCTTAGACTTGGCCTTTTTACTCGTATATTCATGAAACATACATCGATTATGAAAAATGACACATCATTATTTACAGCAGGAGCTCACGATTAAAAAGAGCCCAAACTCAATATATTCCATCAACAAGATCTAAAGATATTCCTCATGGCGTTTTAACACAAAAAATACCACAGACGCACCTAGCCAAGTATATACTCATGAAGCTCTCACGTTTGGTTTTCGCTCATAACTTCACGAAGCATGCACAGATCGTAGAAAAATGTACATCATTATTTTCAGTAGACTATCACAATTAAAAAGAGCCCAAACTCAGCATAATCCATCACTGAGATCTAAAGATATTCCTAATGGAGTTGTAACACACGAACCCCCACAGGCGCTCACAGAGCCTTGAATATAGATGTAGCCTAGCACTTATGTTGCGTTTTAACTCATAACTCAATGAAGCATGCATAAATTGTGAAAAATGGCACATCATTATTTACATGAGATTGTTAAGATTAAAAAGAGCCCAAACTCACCATAATCCATCACATGCACATATGTGTACATAAACAATGAACATGCTCCTGAAAACTTTTCAGTCTCTCCCATTCACTTTCAATGGCCCATTGAAACAATGGCCCTCAATGGCCCAGTGGAACACCACAAGTGTAACTCTGTGCCATATTGTACAAAATAAAAGTTTTTCAAAACAAAATTCCTGGTGAAAAATTAAAGTAGACTAGTGTGATCAACAGTGCCAATTTTCTTCAGATTTTATTTAATATTTCCAAAATTATTCAAAAATAATGTTTTTTTTACTAAAAAAATGAGATGCCTACTCTCAAATAAATGAGGCCTACGGTTAATCAGATGCAAATAGAAATATAAAACCAGCCCTAATTGAAAGAGAACAAGTTGACAAAAAGATTGAATCCAATATTGGGTGATAATACAACATAACAAGTGATTTATAAGCTATTTTGTGTAGGCCGGTCATTTTTGACCGGGAAGACCACAAGTGTGACAATGTGCCATTTTGTACAAAATAAAAGTTTTTCAAAACAAAATTCCTGGTGAAATATTAAAGTAGACTAGTGTGATCAACAGTGCCAATTTTCTTCAGATTTTATTTAATATTTCCAAAATTATTCAAAAATAATGTTTTTTTTACTCAAAAAATTAGATGCCTACTGTCAAATAAATGAGGCCTACGATTAATCAGATGCAAATAGAAATATAAAACCAGTCCTAATTGAAAGAAAACAAGTTGACAAAAAGATTGAATCCAAAATTGGGTGATAATATTGCATAACAAGTGATTTATAAGCAATTTTTTGTAGGCCGGTCATTTTTGACCGGGAAGACCACAAGTGTGACAATGTGCCATTTTGTACAAAATAAAAGTTTTTCAAAACAAAATTCCTGGTGAAAAATTAAAGTAGACTAGTCTGATAAACAGTGCCAATTTTCTTCAGATTTTATTTAATATTTCCAAAATTATTCAAAAATAATGTTTTTTTTACTCAAAAAATGAGATCCCTACTGTCAAATAAATGAGGCCTACGATTATTCAGATGCAAATAGAAATATAAAACCAGTTCTAATTGAAAGAAAACAAGTTGACAAAAATATTGAATCCAAAATTGGGTGATAATATTGCGTAACGAGTGATTTATAAGCAATTTTTTGTAGGCCGGTCATTTTTGACCGGGAAGACCACAAGTGTGACAATGTGCCATCTTGTACAAAATAAAAGTTTTTCAAAACAAAATTCCTGGTGAAAAATTAAAGTAGACTAGTGTGATAAACAGTGCCAATTTTCTTCAGATTTTATTTAATATTTCCAAAATTATTCAAAAATAATGTTTTTTTTACTCAAAAAATGAGATCCCTACTGTCAAATAAATGAGGCCTACGATTAATTAGATACAAATAGAAATATAAAACCAGTCCTAATTGAAAGAGAACAAGTTGGCAAAAAGATTGAATCCAATATTGGGTGAAAATATAGTATAATGAGAGATTTATAAGCTATTTTTTATAGTCCGGTCATTTTTGACCGGGAAGATCCCGGGGGTTTTAGGGTTCTGAACACCACACAAGGGTTAAATAGATTAGAACATTATGTTGGCATTACGGGAAATGCACTAGCATGGTTTAAATCATACTTATCTGACCGTTATCAGTTTGTAGCAGTAAATGAAGAGATGTCTCATCGATCACAAGTTCAGTATGGCGTACCACAGGGCTCAGTACTAGGACCGCTGCTGTTCACTCTGTACATGCTACCATTAGGAGATATCATTAGGAAACATGGAATTAGTTTTCACTGTTATGCTGACGATACTCAGCTGTATATTTCTTCAAAACCTAACGAAACTTATCAATTCACTAAATTAACGGAATGCATAGCGGATATAAAAAATTGGATGACTCGTAATTTCCTACTTCTAAATTCTGAAAAAACAGAGATTCTAATTATTGGACAAAAAACTTCCTCACGTAATAACCTAGAATACTGTCTAACACTTGATGGCTGCTCTGTTAAGTCTTCGTCGTCGGTTAGGAACCTGGGTGTGCTCTTTGATACTAATCTTTCATTTGAAAGTTCCATCTTAAAAATATATCTAAATTACGCCATATGCTCTCATTGACAAATGCGGAACAATTAGTTCATGCGTTCATGACCTCAAGGCTAGATTATTGTAATGCTCTACTGGGTGGTTGCCCTGCACGCTTGATAAACAAACTACAGCTAGTTCAAAACGCAGCAGCTCGAGTTCTTACCAGAAGCAGGAAGTATGACCATATTAGCCCAGTTCTGTCAAAACTGCATTGGCTCCCTATTAAACATCGCATAAATTTTAAAATATTGCTGATCACGTACAAAGCACTAAATGGTTTAGGTCCGCAGTACTTGAGCGAGCTCTTAACGCATTATAGTCCGTCACGTCTATTGCGATCTCAAAATTCCGGCCAGTTGATAATACCTAGAATATCAAAATCGACTGCTGGCGGTAGATCCTTCTCCTATTTAGCACCAAAACTCTGGAACAGTCTTCCTACCATTGTCCGGGAAGCAGACACATTCTGTCAGTTCAAAGCCAGATTAAAGACACATCTCTTTGACCTAGCATTCACATAATACATTATAGACTTCTATAATTTAATGTTAGGCTGCATAGATTAGGTCAGCTGGAACCGGGAACACTTCCCATAAATCCTGATGTACTCGTTACATCATGAGAAGAATGGCATCTACGCTAATTTTAGTGTCTGTGTTTATCCCGAGGTTTTCCTGCAGCCTGCCGGATCCGGGCCGTATCCAGATCTGATGAAGGACCTTCGCTTGGACCGATGACAACACAGTGCTGAAGTGCCAACTAGTCTTTCCCTATGGAGGATCCTTTTACCACTCTACAGATAAGGCGTTGTCGGGAAAATTCGTTTCGCGTTCCTACCCCAAAGCAACAAAATAAAATAAAATTCTTTATCAAAATTTATAAGGAAAGACAAGTACTTTGTTTAGGCTTGGCTTGTAGGGAATTCCAAACCTGCATATATTCAAACGCACATTACTATAGAACCCGTTCTAAATGCGCATGTGACCGCCATCAGCGTTTCTCACAGGTTCGCGTTTAAAGTCTTTGTAGAGGGAATGGTGTCGTCTTAGCGGCCCCTGATTTAATAACAAATGATCGTTCCGACGGAAGCAAATCAATCAAAACTAACTTTAGATGGAAAATAACTTAACTCTGCTATAAAGCCAAAACAATCTCTGTTACCTTAAATTATACGCTTATCTCTGTGAAGCTGCTTTGAAACAATCTACGTTGTTAAAAGCGCTATATAAATGAAGATGACTTAACTTGACTCATTTTCCATTCTCTCAATATTTCTAAACTGAAAACCTTCAAACTTCAAACTTTTAAAACTACTAAACTAAAACTGGAACTAATTAAAACTAAAAACCTTCAAACTTCAAGCTTTTAAAACTTCTTCAAACTTTCTGGCAAAGCTTTTTCATGCCAACATAAAGTTTGTCGAGAAACTTTTTTTATCTAGTTCACAGAATATTCCTGTAGGCTATTTTCTTGAAAATAACAAATATAACCCAGAATGCATTGCTTTTTAAGGTATATTACTGTTTTAATGTAAAATGGTACTGTCAGAATTTTGCCTTTTTTTACTCTCAAGGGTTAACAGTGTATAGGATACCTGATAACATTTTGTTTTTGAATGCTCTAACAACAACCATTAAAGGAGACATATCATGCTTTTAAATTGTTCCTTTTTACATATAAATCATACATTTGTAGTCTATATAAAGCGGAACTGCAATGCTTGGGTCTGAATTCCTCATTATTATAGCTCCAGAAGCCCCTTTTATACCCCTTTTCTGACGTGTGTCTGAGAGCAACTCGTTTTGGTGCGGTCTCTTTAAATACAATTGAGACACTTCATACCCCGCCCCCTCTCCAGTTTGCAGAGGTTCAACTCCACCCCGTTCGGCCATTTTTGTAGTCTGATAGCAGAGATAGGATTATCTAGCGGCACATAAACTTTTTATTCACACGTTATTAACAAAATGTCAACAACGGAAGACTTGTCCAGCCAGCCTTAGTGCTACATGTTCGAGCCAGAGTCGGAGCCGGAGCGAGATAAAAATGAAGACGACGAACCTGCAGAACAACGTCTTCATATGGATGTATCGCAATGGTGTGTTACTGTATTTAACTGTTACACATGAAACTTTGGTCTTCCGACCTTTTACCACCGTGTCGATTTATTTTGATTAGTATGTGCGAGGGAGAGAGAGCAAGACAGCGTCTAGTTTGGAGACGGTGATGTCTTGTTTACACTTTCGCCTGGCTCCGAGAGAGAGTGCAAGCGCGCGCGACCGGGTCTCTCTCTCTGCTCGTTCTTTCAGTCAAACATGCGCCACAAGCGCGGCAGTTCATCTACATTAGACGGTGTAATAAAGCGCGTGGGTTACTACATCCAACAACCGAACATTTTAACTTACCCTCTCGTAACTTCTGCATCCTTTAGCTTGGACTACAAAATTGCAGCGAGAAATAATAATGGCGGATTGCTCTAAGTGTTGGGCCGGAAGTCAATGTCCTTATTTGGCAGTTCCGCTGCAAATACTGTGACGTTATAGTTCAAAAAACGTCATAGATAACAGAAAAATCGGAACAGGTTGAAAAATAAGGCCAAAACAGAATATAAAGATATCAACGATGCACCTGAAGAGAATAATTTCATCTTTTCTGTACTTCTAAACACTCCAAATATACAACAAAATGCATTTAAGGGCTAAAAAAGTGCATTTAGCATGATATGTCCCCTTTAAACATATAATTCCTAATCTAACACCTTTCAGTCAGTTCTGCTGACTACACAATTGTACTACATGTAGAATCAAATATATAATATTTATATAAGATCTAAAGTGGTATCATTTACATGCACAACATGATCGTATATCACACCCTGTATCCTCATATACTTTATGAAATATTCTGTAGATTACATGACTGCTCACATTTTTACACACATGCACAAATTCAGCTTAGAAACAACATTCTGCTCAGTTGTGTATTGGCAAGAAAATGTAGCGGCAATTTAAAAGTTAAGCAAAGGCTTTTGGTTTCGCCTGCATGAACACAAACTGTGTGACTTTAATGTAGATCAGGTGACTCTACAGAAAGTAGAAAGTGTCCGACTTCACAACTTCTTCATCACAATTCTGGAAAACATGCTGCAAGTGTGTCCAATTTATTTATTTTTTTACATGTAAATTATCTTTGCATCTGAAAGTCTTCAATGATGCCACTTGGTTTTCCACAGAAGTGTCTTTCAAACAGTCAGTTATCAAAGGTGTGTTACAGGTTTACCACTACCAGTGAAGACTAGTTTGCAAATAACAAATGTGCCACATATTAACTATCACTTTTGTTGTAAATAAACTATTTAAACTACTGTAAAGTATAATGAATTGATATTCACTGTATTGACATATTCACTGTGGTGATGAACAAACTATTTTTTTCAAACTGCAAATCAAAGACCTTTAAACTTCTTTCATTTATACATTTAGATGTATGTATCCAAACTCTTAATAGCCTCCTGTTTTGTGCATGTTCTCCATCCATCTGGTATCTTACCACTCCCTGCAAATGTTTTCTCGTAGTGTTTTTCCAGGTCTTTCTGAAATCTGCACACAAACCACTTCCAGTAGGGCAGCTCAGAGGTATCAGGGGTGATGCTCCACTTTGCACATTCTCCTCCTGCTGTTCTGTATTGTTTATATAGGACTGTGTTATCTGAGGCATCATGGCGAAATGATCGATCGTTGCTTGCTACACATGATGTGCAGACCCAAGGAGACAAGTTTGTTGTTTTCCAGAAACATACCCCTATTATTCCATACACTCTGTGGAAAGGAACACTGTGATCTCCATCATGGTTTTCTATGGTGTTGGTGCAGTTGGCTTCACAGAACGGACACTGAGCCCAACAGCACTTACAGAAGTGACTAATCAGAATCTCTTCTGGTCTGAAATCTTGGTCCAGATTTACAGGAAATGTATTTGTGTTGAATCTTCTGCTGATGTCAGACATTATAGCAGGAAGTTCTTGTGTTATCACATCTTTTAGGATGTTGAAATCCTCAACATCACGATGTGTCACTCCACTGAGGTATTGTTCAGAGAAGATCAGCTCAGCTGAGAGCTTCTGTGTGAAATTCTTCTTCCACAAACCAAAATCTCCTCTGTTCGCTTGAACACATTCAGTAGATTCACGTGCTGCTTTTATTATTTTCTGCTGCAGGAGTTCAATGTTCTCCTTCATCTTGGGTAAAACACTGACACTGAAATTATCCTTGATGTACTGACTGACTTCATCTCTGATGAAGCTCTTGAAGTAATCTCTGGGATTATGAATGTAGTTAATGTATTTGCCAAAATCCTCCTCTTTTGCCAGTACCTTCAGGATATGTTTCTCCAGACTTGATCTGTTTCCATTCAGTGCTGCAGAGTTTGATTTAATTTCATCTGTCAGATCTTTGGCGGTCTTCTTGTAGACGCTCTGCTCAATGGGCTCTTTAAGTTTCTGACAGATGATCTCACCAAAAATTGCCGCTGAAGTAGATCCCTTGCAGTATTTCTGGAAAATACTATAGTACTCTTCTCTCTTCTTCTCCAAATAGAGAACAGGATCATTGGCTTCCCTGAACATTCTCTGTTGTTCAGTGATCATCTCTGTTTCTTTCTTAAAGATGCAGTAAGACAAATCCATGAAGAATTCATTCTTGAACACATATTTTACTCCTTTCTCATGGGCTGATATTCTAGCCTTGATGTAATCTGTAACTTGTTGAATGTAGCTCTTGTTGTAGCCCATCTTGGAAATTTTAAATGACTTAATCATTTCGTTTGTCTTCTGAGCAACATCTGCGACTAATGATCTTATTTGGGCTTCATCTTCTGGAGACAGAGTTTGAGTATATCCAAGTGTTTCTTTAACTGCTTTGTAAACACCCTTTACAGCCTCAAACTTTCCTTTTTTGGACGTTTTATAAATAGCATAATCTGAGTAACTTGGCACAGTGAAAATGTTGTTGTTCTCACTGCTCTCGCTCCAGTGGTCTACAGGAGCACTTTCATACACATTACTGAGCATCTCTCTCACATCTCTCATTATATCAATGTCTTTGATTTTTGGATTGTCTGTGATGATCATCTCCATCCACTCTTTCCAAAACAAATCAAACTCTTTCTTCAGTGTTTCTTCATTGTTACCTTTGCCTTTGAATTTTAAGGCAAGTTCTTCACTTTTTTTATAGAGAGTGTCTTCATGCTTTTTCCTCTTATCATCAATCTCTTTCTTCAGGTCTCGCTGCTGGAGAACCTCATTTAATTTCCTCTTTGTTTCTCTTACAATGTTTTCCTGAACATCCTTGATTTTGAGCTCAAATGATGTTTTCCACTGAATCAGCGTATCTTTATCTGGGTCTTTCTCAAAGAATTCTGCCATTGATTTTTTCACTTCTTCACTTGTTTTCTTCAGTTCTCTTTGAAGATCAGTTTCCTCAACCTTATCAATTGCTTTATTTTCTATTTGGTTGTGCAGTTTACTCTCAGTGTCCATCATGGCGCTGCGAAGACTCCAGGACCACTTGCTGTATTCAGTCTCCAGTTTCCTGTAGGCTGAAATCTCCAGAGAATTTCTGAAGCTGAAGACGAATCGTTCATTCAGTAAAGCCTCCCAGAGATCGTTAATACGATATTGTAAGTCTTTAGACTTTATTCCATCTGATTGTGATGCATGAGATATAATAGTCTTCTTGAGGTCTTGAATATTCTCACAGTAGTTTGGGTTTGGTGGTGCCATGGGTGGGCTTCCCTCCCAGAGCTGAGCAAAATACTTCACATCATTCTGGACATCAAATCTAATAATATCACTGAAACGATCTGCATCATAGACTTCATCTTTAGCAGCGAGTTTAGTCATCTCATCCAGTTTCTCCTGCAGTCGTCTTCTTCCCTCCATGTTTTTCTCTCCAGCTGTGACGTCTGAGACGTTCTGATGCACAAACACACATCTGGGATTCAGTCTGACCTTCTTCATCCTCAGGAAGGCCTGAACAACAATCTGAAGAACTTCCTGCATCTCATATGGGTTTTCTCCAAAGATGTTGATCAAGGTCAGATGTCCAAGACCTACAACAAATGTGGCCAATTCATTGTCATGATGTGTTGTTGATTTTCCAGCCAGTTCTAGAGCACGAAGACCTTCAGTATCAACGACCAGAATATAGTCAGATTTCATTTGTGTTTTCATCTCGTCTGAGACTTTGACCAGCTGCATGAACGCTCCTCTGGTGCACCTGCCGGCACTGACGGCAAACTGGAGTCCAAACATGGCGTTCAGCATGGTGGATTTCCCAGAGCTCTGAATCCCTAAAATTGACAGCACAAAGACCCTCTGGTCTCCCAGTTTCTTTACGAGTTCATCTAGAACAGCAGAGATCCAGATCACAGGAACATGAGCAGCATCTCCATCCATCAGCTCCAGTGGAAATCCAGAGATCATCATCTCTGCTGCAAGACTCGGGAGAGAAGAGAAGTGAACCTGCAGGCCTTTCTTGTTCTCCTTCACAGATGAACATGATTCATAGATCTGACCGATCTCCCTCATGATGTGCTCCAAACCAAAGCCTGCAGCCTGAAGATCCTCAGATATTCTCTCAAGTTCAGTTTGTTCAGCTATGAGTTGTTTAGATTGATCATGTTTCTCTTTCAGTTTTAAGACTTTTGACCACTTTTCATCATATTTGTGATGTATATCAGAAAGATCAGCTGATGTATATTCATCCAGGAGGTTTCCGAGCCACTTAATGAAAAACATCTTCTCATGTTTATCATGTGAGTTCATTTGTCTAATGAAGAGCTTCATAAACTCACTGATGTTGGATTCATGCTGCTGTTTACGGATTTTCTTCAGCTTTGTTTGGTTTTTACTGTTTTCCATTTCTATTTCCTTTCCTCGAAGTCGGTGTAGTTCTTTGTTCTTCTGACTCCACTGATGCCACAGTTTTCCCTGATGAGGCAGAATTGATTCTTTGATTCCTATCAGATCTTTCTTCACCAGCAAACTAATCATCGACTGTGCTGCTTCTCTTCCTCTGCTGCAGTCTTCATTATTTTTCTCATCTACTCTGATGTCTGAGTGTTTGGACAAATCTTCAAGTCTGAAAGTGGAAGATGATTCTGAGAGACAATCATTTATAGCTCTTCTGAGATTTTCAGATACTTCTGATTGATTTCTATCTTTCATACCAATCTTGTATTTTCCTTTGCCTGTCTTAATCATAGTAGATTCATCCTCAGTGAAAAGAAATATGAGTGGCTTCGTGTTTGTGTACAGGTTTTGGATTGTTTTTGCACTTCTGGAATTCCTGTTAAGTTGTGTTAGAAGGACAACATTGACTGAGGACATTTCAGTGAGGATCAGCCGCTGTTTCTCATGGTCTCCTGCATCACCGTGTAGATTACAGAACGCAACACAGTCATTGAATTGATCCGTGTTTTTCCCAGAGGGGCAGAACCAGGCGATCTCCACCACTCCATCCATCAGGACTCTGGATCTGCTGCTGCCTGGGCAGTTCCTGTGGAAGAATGTGTTGTGTTTCTCATTGATCAGACTGTTCATCAGCTCAGACTTGGATGAAGACACAGAGTCAAACCTGAAGAATGACACCATTGGAGTTTGTGCCGTGTAGATCAGCTGGGTTTTACTGATGGTTTCATTTTTGGGGTTTCTCGTCTTCCAGCTCTTGTTGATTTGTCTGAATGTCCAGAGAGGAAACTCAATCTGTTGTGTGAATGGATTAGGAACAAGCAGAGGCAGAGCGTACTGACACTGAGATAGTTTAGTGACCATCAGCTGCTTCAGGAAATCATCAGCACAAAGAAACACAGCCATCTGAACATCCATCGGATGAATTCGATCAGATCGATTCGTTCCTTTGTTTGACAGAGACATTATTTCAAAAACATCATGAACATTTTCACTCCTGGCTTCAAACAAGTCTCCCTGTTTTGTTTGATCCTGTTTACTGGTCTCTTTATTTTTGATGTATCTTGCTCTGTAGTTCATCATCAATAGTTTTTGAAGGAAAGTCTGAACCAGCTCTTCCTCAGCACAAGACTCATTGGACTGTAAAGCATGTGTAGTTATCTGAAGAACATCTGCTGGTCTCAGGTTATTAAGACTCCCGCCTTCAAGATTAAGTTTGTGAAACAGATTATTAATTTTTTCCATGTCTTTTTCAGTATTTTCCTGTTGTAGATTATTCATTTTTTCCATGTCTTTTTCAGTATTTTCCTGTTGTAATGATGGTGTTGATCAGGACAGACTCCTGATTGTCCACAGTCCTTGTTTCCCCTGTTGATTAAGCAAATATTTAATTTATTTAGAGAAATAACTTTTATACAGAACAAATATACAGTGGAGAAAATAGTGATTGGATCCCCTGATGATTTTGCCCACCTACAAAGAAAGGAAGGGTCTATAGTTTTTAAGGTAGGTTTATTTTAACTGATAGAGACGAAATATCAACAAGTAAATCCAGAGAAAAACACATCATATAAAGGTTATAAAATGATTAGCAGTTGATTGAGTATTTGATCCCCTACCAACCAGCAATAATTCTGCCTCCCACAGAGTGGTTATGTGCCCATGTGACACAAGATCTCTGAAGATCTCAGCAGAGGAGGATTAAACAACTCCACAAACAGCATTACCAGCTTTACTTATTACTAACCAGACTGACTTTATTTCTGTTAGTAGTCTACAAAAGTTGTTATTGAGAACTAAGAGAGGTTTAACTCTATTTGATTTGAAGTCACCATAACTGATTATTGTTTACATTAGTTGGGCTCTTAACTCTTTTTATATCTTTTGTATTTTTGGCTGGTTTCTGTTTTGAAGTCTTTAAAAGTGCATCCATCCATGACAAAAGGTCTCCACACGGCTCTGGGGGGTTAATAAAGAACTCTTGAAGTGAAGCGACACATTTGTGTAAGAAAAATACGCAAGTCGACTCACGCCAAAAGAGTAACACTTGGCGATGTATGTCGTAGGAGTAGCGTAAGCTGTGATGCCTCTCGCGGTTCAAACAAGCAGGGCTGGGCAACAAACTCAAGTTCCTCCGACATTTCTCTCAAAAAGTTCTAGATTTATACTTCTAATTCGTGATTGATGTTTTGTTTTGCTCTATCCTCTGCACTTTCGGGTTCGTCATTACGTTGTGCGTCAAGTTCAAGGGTTAGTCTTTCGCCGTAAATCGATGCACACAGCTGTCTGTCGGAAGCTAGTTATTTTAGTTGATAAAGTTTTAAATATGAATATTTTTCTCACACAAACGCATTGCTTCGCTTCACAAGGTCTTTATTAACCCCCTGGAGACATGTGGAGTACTTTTATGATGGATAGATGCACTTTTATGATGGACAGATGCACTTTTATGATGGACAGATGCACTTTTATGGACTTCAAAACAGAAACCATTCACTGCCATTACAAAACTTGGAAGAGACAGGACATTTTTTAATATAACTCTGATTGTATTCGTCTGAAAAAAGAATGTCATATACACCTAGGATGGCTTGAGGGTGAGTAAATCATAGGCTAATTTTAATTTTTGGGTGACCTATCCCTTTTAAAAGCCCTTTCACACTAAACTTGACGCAATACAACAAGGCGAATCGCTGATGAATGGAGCTTTCACACCGAACGCGAAACGATAGATCTCCTTCGGCTAATTCACGCAAGGTGGCGCTGATCGACAATGCATTTTTCCTCACACTGAAAAACCCCAAAAGTTAAGCTAACTCATTTCATTTGAGGACACTGATTACCTTAATTTGTTTAATATTAGATATACATTGCAGTCAAGAAGTTAAGTGATTAATTATGTGATAAATTAAGTGATTAATTAAGTAATGACTGAGCATTAGTGACGAACACCTGCTGTTAATGAGCAAAATTACTGAAGCAAAGAGAAACACAAACTACAACTGACTTCAACCACAGCCTTAGATGAAATCAGCTGAAGATAAAAGACATTACATCTCTCAAGATCTCAGCAGAGGAGGATTTAAGAACTCCACAAACAGCATTACCAGCTTTACTTATTACTAACCAGACTGACTTTATTTCTGTAAGACGTCTACAAAAGTTGTTATTGAGAATTAGCAGAGGTTTATATGATGATGGTTTATTGAGTTTCATTTGATGTTTCACGATGGTGATCAGTGTTTGCTTTAGTTGGGTTCTTGACCCTTGATTTTATAACAACAATTTTACTATGTGTGGTGTTTTTAAATTTAATAAACTATGTGTTTATTTTATTGCAATCAACAAATTATGAAGAAAAATGAAACAAAAGCACGCACATCAGTCTCAAAAGGGTGCTCGACTAAAAAACAACAAGTGAAAAGATAAAGTATAAAGTCGGCAACACCTAAGCTCCAAAATTATCAAAAATATTTATTTTCAAGACAACTATCGCATAGCGTATGTGACGTTTCGAGCACGCAGGCTCTTCATCAGACAAATTGACTACAGATGTGCAACCCTTTATATCTCCAGGTGATCACGTCCAAACATGTTACTAATCAATACAACAATACAAAACGAAAAAAGAAAAACAAATATATATATATATAAAAAAGAGAAATACACACACACACACACACATCTATATGACAATTCAAAGAAATGGACGAATATCAAAATCTTCATTAAGTCCTCTAGGGGACAACATGTCTAATGTGAAAATCCAAAAAGCCTCACGCTGTAAAAGCAATTTATCAATGTCACCTCCACGACGTGGATACTTAACTACCTCGATGCCTATGTATTGAAGAGTAGAAACTGAATGTCTAAAAGCTGCAAAATGCTGTGCAACTGGACTTTTTGGATCATGGTGTCTAATTGCACATCGATGTTCAGAAATGCGATTCTTCAAAGGTCTACTAGTCTTACCAATGTAACATAAGCCACAAGGGCAACGCAGCATATAAATAATGTTGGCCGTCTTACACGAAATGGTGCCTCGAATTTTAAAAGTTTTTGCCGTATGAGGATGTGTAAAAGTTGATGTCGTATATGTAAAATTACACTGTTGACAGTTACCACATCTATAATTACCATGAGGTATTTTATTCAAGAAGTGAGGAGCTGGTTTTAAATCCGCTCTAACTAAAATATTTCGAAGGTTAGGTGTTTTTTTATACACTAAACGAGGTGGTTTTTCGAAGCATTTTTTAAGATTGGGATCACTCTCTACAATATGCCAGTGTTTAGATAAAACATTATTAACATCCTTGGTAACAGGCGAATATTGCATATAACAATTAACACGACATTCCGTTTTTTTTTTTTTTTTTAACTAGACTCTCTTTTTGTGACACATCTTTAAAACGACTCGCTGCAGACTGAATCCACTCTTCTTTATACGATCGATGTCTAAATCTCTCTGATAAAATATGTGACTGCTGTTGGAAATCATCATCACTGCTACAGATACGGCGAATCCGACTAAATTGAGAAATTGGTAACGAACGTTTTAATGACACCGGATGATAGGATTGTCCGTGCAAGATAGTGTTACGATCAGTAGGTTTCCGATACAAAGTGGTCTCCATGCCCGACGTGGTATGAAGAACAAGCACATCCAAAAAATTCATTTTCTCTTGATGGAAATCATTGGTAAATGTTAACGCAGTACATTTATTATTTACCAAATTGTGAAACTCTAATAGCTCCGCTTCAGTGCCACTCCACAATAGAAAAACATCGTCAATGTATCTTTTCCATAAAAGAATGTGCTTTAAAAAATCGTTAACCGGATTAAACACAAATTGATGTTCAAACATGCGACAAAATAAAGATGCAAAACTTGGGGCCATCTTAGATCCCATACTGACCCCCGAAATCTGCAAATAATACTCAGACCCAAACAAGAAATAATTATGTGAAAGTACCAATTTTGCCAAATCACTCAAACACACAGTACTAGGAGTTTGACAAAGCCGTTGATTCAGAAAAAATTCAATTGCCTCTAGCCCACCCTGAAACGGAACATTGGTATACAACGATTCAACATCCATAGTGACTAGAAGAACAGGACAATCCGGTAATTTCACATTGTTAACAAGTTCAATAAAATGCATCGTGTCTCTAATATAAGAAGGCAAAGACATCACCAAAGGTTGTAAATGAAAATCGACGAAAGCTGAAATTTTTTCTGTAAGAGACCCAATTGCTGCTACTATAGGTCTCCCAGAGGGAATATCACTATAAGGTTTATGAATTTTGGGCAGTGTATATAACACCGGTGTAATCGGATGTTCGACACACATATATTCATATTCAGCTTTCGTCAACAAACCTGAATCTACAAACAATTTTAAAGTGTTATGTACAGATGTTTTAAAATTAATCACAGGATTTGTACTCAATTTTTTATAAAAGGTTGAATTAGACAATTGTCTCTGAATTTCAACTTCATAGTGGCCTGATAAGAAAATTCTGCACCATCCAGGCCATCCTATGCACCCAAATAAAATTTAGAAACACGGACAACCCTATTTTTTCCTAAATTACATTTATTGGTCTAAATCCTTAGGCTGGGGCCGTGTAAAATAATTAAAGGCTTTCTCTTGAACGTACACTCACTTCCCTTTTCCTTCTCTTCATTTTCCCTAATACCTCTCTGCCTCTCCCTTACACCAAGGATCATCAGCCTCATACACTAAGTAAAGTGGAGTACTAGTGTTATTGGAATTTAAACTAAAACATGACCATATATATATACAGCATATATATAATGTATGTATAAAGTGTGCGTATTTTTCTTGTACCTGTCTCTCATTTACTTGTCACTTCTTCTGGCCTCATGTTACAAACTGAACTGTCTCCACCTTGGTGCATCCAAGGCGACATCTATGTATATATCTATACCCGCCCGCGCCGTCAGATCATTTAGACGTGTGCTGTTTTCAAGAGATAACAACGATATAAATACTGTTCGTTTTCTCACACAAACCGCTCGTTTCGTGTCTTAGGCCATCAATGTGTACTTACGATGGGGAATTGTTTCATTTGGACGATGGGGAATTGTTTTAATTTGGACTCTGTGCTTGTGTTTTGAGCCAGTGACCATCGACCTGCATTATATGACTGACAGACAAGAACGGTTTGACCTAAAAATATCAAAATTGAAACTACTGCGGAAAAAAAGACACCTACATCTTGGATGCCCTTGAGGTAAGCTAAAACATATCAAAAATTAATTTCAAAGTGAACTATCCCTTTAACTGAGTTTCTCATACAGGTTTGGAACAACATTAGTGTAAGTAAATTATGACAGAATTATCATTTTTAGGTGAACTCCCTTTAAAGTGCATTAACAACATAACACTCTCAATAACGGATGAGACAGTGGTTCAATGCAAAGAGAGATTTTTGCTTTTAAGAAATTGTTTTTAAGGACTACAACAAACGACTGATAGGACCTACACTGTTTTTTGACTACAATGACTTTTTTTCTTTTTTTTTTGCCTTTGCAAACGTGTCTTATAAACACTTTACGGCAGACAAAAAAGCTAATGTAATAAAATTAAAGGTCAAGACAAGAGCCCAACTAAATCAAACTGTTCACCTGCAAATTAAACAAATTAACTTGACTTTTAATTTAGTGCAACTGTGCTGCTAGCATTTTACAGATCAATTACCAGATGATTTTTTACAGTGAAAGCTGTAAAAATAACAGTACTTTGTAGGTGAAGAAGATCCTGACAGTTAATTACGCCAAATTTACACTGAAAAAAGTTTTAAAACATGTATTATTACATGCATAATCTTTTTCTGATATATATAATATGTATATCATATATATATATATATATATAAATATATATATATATATATACAGTGCTATGCATAAGTTTAGACACCCATACTAAAGTTGACTAAAAAGAGGTATAAAAAATCATCTTTTGGAAACTCAACTTAATGCCTTAATTTAAAAAAATAGGAAAAATCCAACCTTTAAGGACACCAATTTTCTTTGTGAATGAATAATGTATCGTAAATAAATAAATGTTCTTCCTTAAAATACAGGGTGCATAAGTTTGGACACCCCTATGTTAAATTCCCATAGAGGCAGGCAGATTTTTATTTTTATTTTTTATATATATATATATATATATATATATATACATGGGCGTCTGTTTGAATGCGTCATTGTACCCAGCACATATACCGCATGGGCGTCGGTTTGGTTTGAAAAGTGCTGGGTACAATGACGCATTCAAACAGACGCCATGTATATATAAGAATGATACTTTTAAACATAACACTAAACCGCCAATAGGTGTCGCCAGACGGCCGTCTTAATGAGCGAGTCAATGATTCATTCGTTCAAACGATTCGTTCAAATGACTGAGTCATTCCTGATTGAGACAGATGTTTATGGATTGATCATTGAATATTTGAGTCAACCGATTCGTTCAAAACGAATTCATATATACTCGTATATATATATATATATATATATATATATATATATATATATATATATATATATATATACCCAGCCATGGGCGTCGGTTTGAATGCGTCATTGCACCCAGCACATATAGCCTATAGCCTATACCGCATGGGCGTCGGTTTGGTTTGAAATGTGCGCGAAAGAGAAAAAAAAATGAATGCGTCATTGTACCCAGCACATTTCAAACCAAACCGACACCCATGCGGTATATAGGCTATAGGCTATTCGGTTGTTAAGTCGTGACGTAACCACTCTCCGATAATTCTCTTTCCGGGTCCAAAGTCCAGGTCCTCTCTACCGCTTTCGCTAGTGTTTTGGTTATTATTGAGTGTTTTTACAATGCCGCAGTGCTGTGTCCCGTGTCCCGAGCTAACTCACTTCAACCTCGTAAATCTTCTTTTTCATTGATGCCTGGACTCTACCCTTAATTATGCCACCTGAGTGATGAGCTACACTAACCATTCTGTTGGTGTTAAAGGAATTTAAACCCTTTTTGACCGCCAAGGGTGCCTCACTAAGAAGGACGTGATCGTAAATAAATGTACAGGTTCCACCATTGTTATTTCTGGACGAGAGGAGCGCTTGGACCCGGAAAAGGCTAAACGTCACGCGTGACGTCAGACTTAACAATCGGATATGTGCTGGGTGCAATGACGCATTCAAACCGACGCCCATGCGGTATATAGGCTATAGGCTATATGTGCTGGGTGCAATGACGCATTCAAACCGACGCCCATGCGGTATATAGGCTATAGGTGTGTTCGACATCGGCTGCGGCTGGATGTATCCGATCGGCGAGAGTAGCCGCGTGCAGGCGGGGAGGAGCTGCAAACGGAGATGTGAAGTCGGACACTTTCTGGTTCCCGTAGTGACCGCTCACGTGGTGTTTGCATACTTTACCACAGCTGAAGTGAAATAAATGCAATATTTGCCAAATAATGTTTCAGAGACATTTTCAGCCTATATACCGCATGGGCGTCGGTTTGGAAACCGTCGGTTAAAAGCTACTATCAATTAAGGGGTGGGAGTGGCGCAATGGATAAGACACATGCCTTTGGTGTGAGAGACCCGGGTTCGAATCCACTGTGAGACACCAATGTGTCCCTGAGCAAGACACTTAACCCCTAGTTGCTCTAGAGGCGTGCGACCTCTGACATATATAGCAATTGTAAGTCGCTTTGGATAAAAGCGTCAGCTAAATGAATAAATGTAAATGTAAATGAAGTGGAGTCTACGTTTTTTAATCAGTTTTACTTTGATAAACATGACACAATATAACATCACAACTACATGAAAAGAGTGTTTACTGTTATAAAAAACTGATTTGTGCGCTTTAGAGGAACTAAAGGTGTTTGAATAAACACGCAACACATGTGATCGTTGTCATGCAATGGATTTGGCCAATCGTGGAACAGCTGTGTCGTCATCAGAGCTCCTGCAGCCCAGTGCAGTCGCTCTTGAGAAGCTGCGCTGGCTGAGTTCTCCGGCTACTCTCGAATCGCTCTCGCGATACTTTGATGGCATACGTCACAGTCACGTGGCGTCGGCGCTGGATCAAGTCGGACAAAATTTCTAACCGGCATGCACTGCTTCAAGTCAGCCGCCGATCGGTCTGCACAGAGCTGCATGAAGTCGAACAAGCCTTATATGTGCTGGGTCATGGGCGCCGTATAGGGGGGAAAAGTTAGGACGATTCCAAGGGTCCCTGACTGACAGGGGCCCCAACAAATAAGTAAAAACTAATTTAAAAAAATATATATATTATACACTATACAAATCATCATCATTAAGTATATTTCAAATAATTATACAATGAATGATGTCTTTGATTTTACTTATTTTGGCAATAAAAGTTAAATATCCCCATTGATCAAAAAGTAAACTTTCATTTTGACCGACCACCCCCCTGTATCTGCATGAAATGGTTTGGTCCTGCGTTAGCGTGCGCGGTGTTTGTGTTTAGTTAGTTGTAGTTGCAGACAGTTAAGCCCTCATTATGCTTCTGCGTCAACTCCACGGCGTAGCTACGCCGTCACTTCACCGCCAGAACGCTAGGGGGGTGGTGTGGTTCGCGAATCTCTTTCCTAGTTTGTTTTGGTTCCATGCGCCGGTTCCGCTTTTTCATTTCCGACAATGGCGAGCGAAAGAGAGAGAGTGTTGTCGCAGCTGGAGCTAATCAACGTTGAACAACAAATGATTTTATTGCAAATGTTTAATCGTAGAAGAAAAAGAAGACGTCAGCGAAGGTGGTCTGTACGACCAGTGCACGAAGACAGGGGAAGGATTGGCGAATTTGTTACGGTTGTTCGACCGCTGAGGGACTTGGACGAAGAAATGCACTTTAAGTATTTTCGGATGTCGAAAGGTCGATTTGACGATCTTGTTCATCGTTTAAAGCCGTTAATACAGCATCAGACTACACACAGTATGCCTATTGACCTCGCTCAGAGACTGGCAGTGACTTTAAAGATTTTATCTTCGGGTGCAAACCAACAGATCACCGGGTTGGGCTACAAAATGGGTTCGACCACGGTGCCATGGCAGGATAATGTAGTGTCCCGTGGCAGACTTGGTTAATTACTTGATATCCATGATGTACCCGTGAACATTGTATTGTAAATAAACAACAAACTTTTTTTTCAAAACAAACATTGATTTGATTGATTGAAGTTTATTTCTAGCAACAACAAAAAAAAGAAAAGAATATATATAAATATATACATATACACTACCGGTCAAAAGTTTTAGATCGGTAAGATTTTTAATGTTTTTAAAAGAAGTCTCTTCTGCTCACCAAGGCTGTGTTTAGTATATAAAAAACAATAAAACAAAACATATTTTATGACAATTTAAAATGACTGTTTTCTATTTTAATATATTTTACTCCGGAAATGATGTATAATCTGACCAATCACAGCCCCTGCGGTCTGCGTCACCGCGACGCGTAGTTAAAATTTTTCCGTCGATTCGACGCAGAAGCATAAAACAGGCTTTAGTCGATGCGACGCGTCAGCAACACAGAGACCACAATGTTGCATAGTAAAAGAAAATCTGGTTTTCAAAAAAGGAAAGACAAAAGAAAGGGTGTCAATCTGTAACCCAGTTTTTCACCAAGAAAGGTGAGTAGCCTTTAGTCTGTGCGTGGTATTAACCTGTTGTCCATACATAGTGAAATAAGCTAGCTAGTGTTAGCCTACATTTCATCAACATTTAATCAGTGCAGGGAAACGTTTAGCAAGATATTCATATTAAATCATTGTCCATGCCCCTGCAGACTTAACAACAGACGAGTCAGCAGCACCCCAGTCTCCCCATAACTACCCCCCCTCCCTGTCCCAGTGAAGAAGGTGAGCAACACTGGGGGCAGTCATGGCCTAGTGGTTAGGGAGTTGAACTGGTAACCCAAAGGTTGCTGGTTCGATTCCAGAACTGGTGGGAAATGACTGAGGTGCCCTTGAGCAAGGCACCTAACCCCTTATCGCTCCCTGGGCGCCACACAAAGGCTGCCCGCTGCTCTGGGTGTGTGTATCCACGTTTGCAGTGTGTGTGTGTTAACTACTCACTACTCTGCTCCTAATGTGTGTGCATTAACTTGGATGGGTTAAATGCAGAGGTCAAATTCCAAGTATGGGTTACCATACTTGGCCATCACGTGTCACTTTCACTTTCACTTTCACTGTGGTAATGACTTAGCATCATTCCAGGGAGTCTGTGTGGGGTTCCCTGACTGTCTCTCTTGCTCTTTTTACCATAACAAAAAAAGAAAATGAAAATTTATTAATGACAGAAATCAAACACAAATTATTTTCTCACATAATGACCATTATGACATAAAACAACAACAACCTCCTGTCTGTACTGGATGCAGTTAGAAACAATGAGTAGCTTACCTCAACCTGCGTGTGTTACAGACAATATTAAAATAATCCAGTTTGATGCGTTCATTTAGACTGAATTTTGCCCATTAAATGACATCTATAGATACAGACTTTATTATTCCCATCATTCCAAACCTCAAAACCTATTGATTTAGTGATCACTTGATCTGTTTTGTAGCACTATAATAACCCTGGTGTGGAAATTCCGTTTTACACGTCAACTTTATTTTGTTGTTGGCATAGCCTATATGTGCAGTTAAGTTAAAAAATCTGCTGTTTTCATTGTTTTGATATGATGATGTTAGTTTATTTTAATTAAAAAGTTAATATATGTTTAGTTTTTTCTTCTTTTTTTTAAATCTGTCATTAATTTTACAATAAAAATACATTGAGACTGTAAAGGATTGCCTTAAGGACATTTTTATGTTGGCTTTTAATCTTGTATCAAATAGTGAACTGCATACTGTATGCAGACTTGCATTTACACAGCATAAAATATTGTGCTAGTACTAGTATTGAACTACAAGAAGCAAAACAGTTGCAAGCCTTTGATTAGGGTTATGTAAAGCTTTTGATGGGACAGTTAGGTCCTAGAGATGTGGTGACAACAGCTGCGCGGAGGGGGCCCAATTAGATTTTTTTGTCATGGGGCCCAAAATTCCTGGCAGCGCCCCTGTGCTGGGTACAATGACGCATTCAAACCGACGCCCATGCGGTATATAGGCTATAGTCTATATGTGCTGGGTACAATGACGCATTCAAACCGACGCCCATGTATATATATATATAGGCTATGTACATAATAAATATATATATATACATGGGCGTCGGTTTGAATGCGTCATTGTACCCAGCACATATAGACTATAGCCTATATACCGCATGGGCGTCGGTTTTTGACAGTACCAGTCAAAAGTTTGGAAACATTACTATTTTTAATGTTTTTGAAAGAAGTCTCTTATGCTCATCAAGCCTGCAGTTAAAAAAAAACAAAAAAAAAAAACAGTAATATTATGAAATATTATTACAATTTAAAATAATGGTTCTCTTTTTAATATATTTTAAAATGTAATTTATTTTTGTGATGCAAAGCTGAATTTTCATCAGCAAGTACTCCAGTCTTTGGTGTCTTATGATCCTTCAGAAATCATTCTAATATGATGATTTGATACTCAGTTATTATCAATGATGGAAACAGTTGTGCTGTTTAATATATTTTTTTGGAATACTTGTTTCAGGATTCATTGATGAGTAAAACGTTAACAGCATTTATTCATAAAAACAGCATTTATTCAAAATAAAAACATTTCTAACAATATAAATCGTTACCATCACCTTTTATCAATTTAACGCATCCTTGTTGAATTAAAGTACTAATTTCTTAAAAAAAAAATAGTTATTGTTCCCAAACTTTTGAACGGTAGTGTATATTGTTTGTTACAAAAGATTTCTATTCTAAATAAATACAGTTCTTTTTAACTTTTTATTCATCAAATAATCCTGAAAAAAGTATCTCAGGTTATAAAAAAAATATTAAGCAGCACAACTGTTTCCAACATTGATCATAAATCATCATATTAGAATGATTTCTGAAGGATCATAAGACACCAAAGACTGGAGTACTTGCTGATGAAAATTCAGCTTTGCATCACAAAAATAAATGACATTTTAAAGTATATTAAAAAAGAGAACCATTATTTTAAATTGTAATAATATTTCATAATATTACTTTTTTTTTAACTGCAGGCTTGATGAGCATAAGAGACTACTAAAAATAGTAATGTTTCCAAACTTTTGACTGTTACTGTATATATATATATATATACATGGGCGTCGGTTTGAATGCGTCATTGTACCCAGCACATTTCAAACCAAACCGACGCCCATGCGGTATATATGAAGAGTTCAGATGCAAAAGCCTCTAAGTGCCATCTGAAATTTTCTTCTAGAATGATCATTTTTATCAAGCTCGTATATTTAAGTTCAGTAATTTCACTTAAATGGCAATGCAAATTATCTATTAATTGTCATTTAAGTGAAATTACTGAACTTAAATATATGGCTTTTGCATCTGAACTCTTTATATATATATGACGCATTAATTTTTTCTCTCTCTTTCGCGCAGGTCATGTTTTGAAAGACGATGTCCTGTAGCTTACTAATGTAAATAAATACAAATGTAGGCCTATACAAAAATGTGATGATGTCCGACTCGTTTTATGAAGAAGCCTTAAGTTTTCAAAAAGCATTGGATATATGACCCACTATTTATATACACACACACAGTAATGAATGAGTAATACTGGTAATAATGAGTAATGAAGTCAAACCTGAGTGTGGAAGTCTTCCCTCTCTGTATCTTCAATTCGGTTAGGAGCGAGTGAATGTTCTCTGGCTGCTGTCTCTATTTATAAGGTTGTGACGTGGAATGCTGTTGTCTTGTTTATTTATTTTTTTATTCATGTGACGGAAGAAAGAAAGTGAAAGTGTTTTAGTGTCAGCTGATTTGAGCTGAGGTTAACTCTTGTATGTACATTTTTCTTTTTTTATTTCTGTCTTTTTATGTGTTTATGTTAATAATAATGCTTGTTTTTAATTATATATGTGACAGTGATAGAAAAGTTATTTGAATTAAATGTTGAAAAACTTGTTGTCATATTTCATTTTACAATTTTAACTCCGGTCAATTTTAACATTGAGCTCATTTTGTTGTAAATTTGGAGTGCTGTCAATACAGAGAACAATGACAAAAATCGGTGTTGCCTACACCGTCTCATAAATCCTCTTTTTAAAATGTGCACCCTGTTGACTTCAATGGGCCATATTTTAAACCTGCTTTTACAAGTGCAAGTTTACATTACAAGTGCACAGGTCATGTGAGTGATTCCTTTAGAGTTAACACGGGTGAATCTGACTGCAGTAGATGTGAAGGATATTAATAAAGTTAATTCGGCCAGCGCTCATACCTGTGTTTACATCCTGTTTTCGGTTGAAGTCCAAAGTAGGTGATTGTCGAATTCACGCGCATATGTTTAGTTACCTATGATCACGCGCGTGAACTCGACAATCGACTACTTTGGACTTCAACCGAAAACAGGATGTAAACACAGGTATGAGCGCTGGCCGAATTAACTTAATTTTAACGGATGGTGTAGCAATATTGTTGTCCAGGTGGAAATCGGGAGAAATTCGGGAGAAAGGTCGGTCCGGGAGATTTTCGGGAGGGGCTTTGAAATTCGGGAGTCTCCCGGAAAAATCGGGAGGGTTGGCATGTATGTCTACGAGTGCTCTAGAGTAGGCTAATCGTAAGTGCATCGTAAGAAGACAGAGTTATGAGGTAATCTGCAGGACAACCGGCAGATTACACCTTTAACTTTATTCAAATGCAATGTGATAAGGTTATGAATGTACTTTATTGTACACTTTATTACTATTTTTTTTGGTTAAATGAATGTATAAATTAAACAATTAAAAAGGTCAAAAAAGAAAAATAGAAATCTAAAAAAAGAAAAAAATAGAAAAAAATAGAAATAATTTAATCTAATAATTTTAATCAAAATTAAATTATTGAACATTAAATGATTGATGCACGAAAACCAGCCATGTATTGGGCATTTCTTGGTTGGCCATCATTGGTCCCACCACCTGTTTTATTAAATGTTGTCCTCTGCAGAGCCCTTTTCCTTTTAGCAAGGCTGGCAAAGTCTTCCTGACCTCCAAGTCCAAGTTCCAAGTCTTCCCACTTCTTCCTGACCTCCTTCCCTGATCTTTTAATGCCCCTATAGTTACAGTCAGTTATCTAGCAAAATCCTCCCAGATTTTTTATTTTTGTTTATTTGAATGACTTCCCTTAAACCTCCTGAAAATAATATGTTTGTATAGCTCCACCTCCTCTAAAATTACCTTAATCTCCTCTTAAAAAAAAAAAAAAAAAGGTATTTTCTTTTTTTTTTGGTTCAGCCATTTTGCTGGTGTCTCCACTCGTAGGTTTGTGCTTTTATAGATTATTGACCTCGTGGAAAATGCACATCAGGTGAAAACAGTTATGGTTAAACATTTAAAATTGCAAGCGTGTGCTGCAATTACAAGCCATTCTACAAGGTGACATTTCAGCACTTGACAAACGGACAGCGACTCTTAAGTAGCACTTAAAGCACAGCTGCGAACGATCGTGCTAAGTGCATATTTGTGAAACGCACGTGAAATGAACACGAACGTTCGTAAAGTCGCTCGCAGAAAATCCTCGTAAGTGCTAAGATCCATCGTTATCTGGAAACGCACCCCTGTTCAGTTCCTGCACGCACTGAATCGTCTGAAGTGATTTCAATTCACACTCGACTCGGAATCGTAACAGGAAGATTGAACATCAAGAGCGTTGGATGAAGTGGCCGTGGACCTAACGTTACAGTAGGATACAGTCAAGTGAAAGCAAATCTTCAAATGCATCATATTTTTGCCAGCGATGAAGATCTTTATTAGTTGAACATCTTCGTAAGCTGTCTGTGAATGAATGATTCCACAGGACGATATATTCGATTTCATTTCACTCAGTTAATTAGCCTGACTTCGTCATACTCATATTCTAGTCAGAGCAACGGAGTAAATGACGCATGTTCTTCGTTCATATTTTCAACCAACAAAATGTCGCAGTCGCAGCTCTCTGTTCCTCTTTTAAAATGAATGCGCTGTGGATATCTTCTATAACAGACGCGATGGCGGAATCTACACATGTTTCATAAACAAAGTTCGGCTAAATGGCTACCGAGCCCACAGCCCTCTCCTCGGACAGCACGTCATATACGCATTTATTCTATCTGACTTATTTGTGTGAACTCGTAAAATCTCATATACGCATTTATTCTATCTGACTTATTTGTAAGTGTGAACTCGTGAGATCTCAATTCTCCAGCGGCAGTCATCTTTGTTGTAAACTAATTCAAATCAAGCGCTCTTTGAGTCAAGTCAAGTCAAGTCAAGTCATCTTCATTTATATAGCGCTTTTAACAACGTAGATTGTTTCAAAGCAGCTTCACAGAGATAAGCGTATAATTTAAGGTAACAGAGATTGTTTTGGCTTTATAGCAGAGTTAAGTTATTTTCCATCTAAAGTTAGTTTTGATTGATTTGCTTCCGTCGGAACGATCATTTGTTATTAAATTAGGGGCCGCTAAGACGACACCATTCCCTCTACACAGACTTTAAACGCGAACCTGTGAGAAACGCTGATGGCGTTCACATGCGCATTTAGAATGGGTTCTATAGTAATGTGCATTTGAAAATACGCAGGTTTGGAATTCCCTACAAGCCAAGCCTAAACAAAGTACTTGTCTTTCCTTATAAATTTTGATAAAGAATTTTATTTTTTATTTTGTTGCTTTGGGGTAGGAACGCGAAACGAATTTTCCCGACAACGCTTTATCTGTAGAGTGGTAGTGGGATCCTCCATAGGGAGAGACTAGTTGGCACTTCAGCACTGCGTTGTCATCGGTCCAGGCGAAGGTCCTTCGTCAGATCTGGATACGGCCTGGATCCGGCAGGCTGCAGGAAAACCTTGGGATAAACACAGACACTAAAATTAGCGTAGATGCCATTCTTCTCATGATGTAACGAGTACATCAGGATTTTTGGGAAGTGTTCCCGGTTCCGGCTGACCTGGGCCGGGTTTCCCGATAACGATGTATCTTAGCTCTTAAGAGCGCTTTCTACGTGCAAAGTTACGAACGCTCGCAGCAATTCCACGAGCGTTTCCCAAAAATGCACTTAACATGAACGCGCGAGAACGCGCTCTACGTGCTACTTAAGAGTCGCTGTCCATTCGCGAAGTGCTGAAACATAACCTTATATGGAATCGTATTCTGAACGTTTAACCTAATAATTGTCATCTGTTGTGGATTAGCAATCAAGACAAGTTTATATAAAGCACCTACAGGCGGAGGCACTGACAAAATGACAAAAAAAAAAAAAAAAAAAAAGACGAAAAGATACCTTTCAAAAAGATTAAATTAATGTCCTTTTAGAGGAGATAGAGCGAAACAAAGATGTAATTTTTAGCAGATTTAAAGGATTTCTTTTCTTTTATTTTTTTTCATTCATTTAATTTTGATAAAAATTATTAAATTATTATTATTATTATATTAAATTATTAAATTATTTCTATTTTTTGGTTTTGTTTTCTGACCTTTTTAATTATTTAATTTATACATTAATTTAACTAACAACAAAAAAAGAGTAATAAAGTGTACAATAAAGTACAATCAAAACCTTATATTATAATCACATAGGCTACATTTGAATAAAGTTAAAGGTGTAATCTGCCGTTTGTCCTGCAGGTGTCCTCATAAATCTGTCTTCTTACGATGAACTTGAGGATGTACGATTACTCCAGAGCACTCGTAGATCTACGAAGATTTTCAAGTGCTACTTAAGCTACGATGCTTTTGGGAAACAGACCTTAATATTAAGATCAGTCGTACGATCATTTTTACGATCAACTTAGGCTTACGATGCTTTTGGGAAACGCAGCCCTAATCTATGCAGCCTAACATTAAATTATAGAAGTCTATAATGTATAATGTGAATACTAGGTCAAAGAGATGTGTCTTTAATCTGGCTTTGAACTGACAGAATGTGTCTGCTTCCCGGACAATGGTAGGAAGACTGTTCCAGAGTTTTGGTGCTAAATAGGAGAAGGATCTACCGCCAGCAGTCGATTTTGATATTCTAGGTATTATCAACTGGCCGGAATTTTGAGCAATAGACGTGACGGACTATAATGCGTTAAGAGCTCGCTCAAGTACTGTGGCTAAACCATTTAGTGCTTTGTAAGTAATCAGCAATATTTTAAAATGTATGCGATGTTTAATAGGGAGCCAGTGCAGTTTTGACAGAACCGGGCTAATATGGTCATACTTCCTGCTTCTGGTAAGAACTCGAGCTGCTGCGTTTTGAACTAGCTGTAGTTTGTTTATCAAGCGTGCAGGGCAACCACCCAGTAGAGCATTACAATAATCTAGCCTTGAGGTCATGAACGCATGAACTAATTGTTCTGCATTTGTCAATGAGAGCATATGGCGTAATTTAGATATATTTTTAAGATGGAAAAATGCAGTTTTACAGATACTAGACACGTGACTTTCAAATGAAAGATTGGTATCAAAGAGCACACCCAGGTTCATAACCGACGACGAAGACTTGACAGAGCAGCCATCAAGTGTTAGACAGTATTCTAGACGTTTTTTGTCCAATAATTAGAAACTCTGTTTTTTCAGAATTTAGAAGTAGGAAATTACGAGTCATCCAATTTTTTTATATCCGCTATGCATTCCGTTAATTTTGTGAATTGATAAGTTTCGTTAGGTTTTGAGGAAATATAGAGCTGAGTATCGTCAGCATAACAGTGAAAGCTAATGCCATGTTTCCTAATGATATCTCCTAATGGTAGCATGTACAGAGTGAACAGCAGCGGTCCTAGTACTGAGCCTTGTGGTACGCCATACTGAACTTGTGATTGATGAGACATCTCATCATTTACTGCTACAAACTGATAACAGTCAGATAAGTATGATTTAAACCATGCTAGTGCATTTCCCGTAATGCCAACATAATGTTCTAATCTATTTAAAAGAACGTTGTGGTCGATGGTGTCAAACGCAGCACTAAGATCGAGTAACACTAATAGCGAGATACAACCACGATCGGATGATAGGAGCAAATCAATGTGACTCTAACGAGAGCTGTCTCGGTACTATGGTACGGTCTAAATCCTGACTGGAAATCCTCGCAGATATCATTTCTTTCAAGAAAGGAACACAGTTGTGAAGATACTGCTTTTTCTAATATCTTTGACAGAAAAGGTAGATTCGAGATCGGCCTGTAATTGACTAATTCTGTAGGATCAAGTTGCGTTTTTTTAACAAGCGGTTTAATCATAGCCAGCTTAAAGTTTTTTTGGTACGTATCCTAGAGACAAAGATGAATTAATGATATTAAGAAGAGGATCTAGGACCTCTGGAAGCATCTCTTTCAGTAGCTTAGTCGGTATAGGGTCTAACATACATGTTGTAGATTTAGATGATTTAATGAGTTTAGTAAATTCTTCCTCTCCTATAGCAACGAATGAATCAAATTTTTCCTCAGGGAGACTACAATGCACTGCCTGATGCGATACTGTAGTAGACGGTTGCATAGTTATAATTTTGTCCCTGATATTATCAATCTTATAAGTGAAGAAGTTCATAAAGTCATTACTGCTGTGTTGCTTGGAAACTTCTGGGCTTGAAGCTTTATTTTTCGTTAGTTTAGCCACCGTTTCAAATAAATACCTAGGATTATGTTTATTTTCTTCTAATAGGGATGAAAAATAAGCAGATCTAGCAGCTTTTAAAGCCTCTCTGTAAGTAATCGAGCTCTCCTTCCATGAAATGCGAAATACCTCTAGTTTTGTTTTCTTCCAGTTGCGCTCCATTTTTCTGGCTGCTCTCTTAAGGGCCCGAGTGTGCTCGTTGTACCACGGCGTTGGACTATTTTCTTTAATCTTCTTTAAGCGCAACAGAGCAACTGTGTCTAAAGTGCTGGAAAAGAGAGAGTTAAGAGTTTCTGTCGCAATATCTAGTTCTTCTAAGCTATCTGGGATGCTGAGATGATGAAACTGATCAGGAAGATTATTAATAAAGCAATCTTTAGTGGCAGAAGTGATAGGTCTAACATATTTGAAACACGGAGTCGGCTTTGCAGCCTTGGCTAAATGAAGTTTACACGAGACTAGGTAATGATCTGAGATGTCATCGCTCTGCTGCAGAATTTCAACGGCATCCACATCTATTCCGTGTGATAATATTAGATCTAGAGTATGATTACGACGATGAGTAGGTCCTGACACGTGTTGTCTAACTCCAATTGAATTTACAATGTCTTTAAATGCCAATCCCTTTTTCATTATCGATGTGTATATTAAAATCACCAACAATTAGTACTTTATCTGCAGTCAATATTAATTCTGATAGAAAGTCCGCAAATTCTTTGATAAAGTCTGTATGGTGCCCTGGTGGCCTGTATACAGTAGCCAGCACAAATCTCAAACGTGATTTATCGTTTACACTATATATATTTACATTAAGCACCAATGCTTCAAAAGAATTATATTTAAAACTTGATTTCTTAGTGGTTTTGAAACTATTACTATAAATTACAGCAACACCTCCCCCTTTGCGTTTCAGACGCGGCTCATGTTTATAACAGTAATCTTGCGGGGTGGATTCATTTAAAGTAATGTAATCGTTTGGTTTTAGCCAGGTTTCTGTCAAACACAGCACATCTAGATTATTATCTGAAATTATATCATTAACAATGAGTGCTTTTGAAGTAAGCGATCGAATATTCAGCAACCCAAGCTTTAGCATTTGCTCATCTGTATTACAGCTGTTTTTTATTTGTTGAACATCAATTAAATTTTTAACCTTAGATGGGTTAAAACGTTTTTTGGATTTCCAATTTCGGGGAACAGACACAGTCTCTATATGATGATAGCTAGGTGAAAGAGGCTCTATGTGATAGGATTTATCTGATTTATCTGACCTTGGTGACGCGAGGCCGCTAGCAGACGGTCGGTTTAGCCAGTCTGTCTGCTTCCTGACCTGAGCCCCAGATTGTCATGTTTGAGCTCTAAGACTATGAGCCATATTACTAGAGAGAAGAGCAGCACCATCCCAGGAGGGATGAATACCATCTCTTTTCAACAGGTCAGGTTTGCCCCAAAAACTTTTCCAATTGTCTATGAATTCTATATTATGTTGCGGACACCACCGAGACAGCCAACCGTTAAGAGAACACAATCTACTGACTATCTCATCACTCCTGCGAACAGGAAGGGGGCCCAGTAGCACCTCAATGCAGTACACAAGATCCGAGGGGAGGAGTCGGATCTTATATAAGGGGTGGAGATTGGTAGGTTTAGGGGTGGAGATGGGTAGGTTTAGGGGTGGGTTTAGGGATCAGGGGGTGGAGATTGGTAGGTTTAGGTATGTAAGGTGGGAGGAGTTGAATTTTATCCAACTCCTCCCCCCGGAATTTATGCTCTGCAGTGAGGACCATCTCAGGGGGCCAGAGCAAATTACAGTCCTTGACATCGTACTTGCAAGTTCACACACCTCTTTAAAATTAATTTTGGTGATCTCCGACTGGCGGAGTCGAACATCATTAGTGCCGACATGAATAATGATCTTAGAGAATTTACGATTAGCATTAGCCAGCACTTTTAAATTTGCTTTGATGTCAGGCGCTCTGGCTCCCGGCAAACATGTGACTATGGTGGCTGGTGTCTCTATCTTCACGTTCCGTGTAATAGAATCGCCAATAACTAGGGCACAATCATTCTCAGTGGGTGTTTCACTGAGCGGGGCAAATCGATTTGTTATGATAATCGGAACGGAAGAGTGGTTTTTAGATCCGCGACTAGAGCGATCCCTCACTGTCACCCATTTGCCCGGCTGCACAGGCTCTTCAGCCAGAACCGACTCATGTAAAGTGTTCACTATTCTATGCGCATCCAAAACATCTAAAGCACTAGCACTCTTACTATCCTCAATTAAAGTTTGGATGCGTGTTTCTAATTCTGAAATCTTCTCTGTCAACCTAACGGTCTCCTTACATTTATCACATATAAATCCTATATTGCCGACAGAGAAGCCTATACTAAACATGTGACATGAAGTGCAGGTGACAATAACAGGACAAGACATTACTCACCGTGTTTGTTGAGTGATTCTTACTCACCTGAGCTTTTATGAACTCAAAGGCGCGGACGCGCGAGAGAAAAACAAATAAATAAAAATAACTGAGCGCACGGGTGGCGTGTTCGCTGGCTAGCGAATTACTAGCGTTTTGTGCTAGTAGTACTAATAACAGAAGCTAGCGATGTCAGGTTAATCTGAGATGTTGGGTAAAATGTAGTAGTATAAACAACTAGAAATGGTAGTAAATGATGGTTCAAAACAAAGAAATATATGGCTAAGACGGAGCTTATCGCACCGAATCAAACAAACACACTCACAGCAGGCAGCGAGGCAGACAGGAGCAATCCGGTGTGCACAACGGTCCAAGTTATTTATTTAAGAAATGTACATACAAATCACACAGTTAGCTAATAACGTATTAATTTAAACAATGCATTAATTTAAGGCAGAAACAATGAGCTCATTGAGGCAGGGAATACATCTTAACAATTGATTAAGATATATAGAAAAAAATAGCATTGGTGCATGTTGATTCAGAGTTTGCTTCATCTGAAGTCTTCATAATACGGTTAGGATCCAAACTGGACCTGACATATTCTCTAGTTACCTCAGGATGGGCATCCCAAGATAAAACAGAAGCAAGTCAAAAATAATTAGCGTCACTGCTGTTCATAACATTAAGCATAGATAATCATGTGCATTTGATCTGATATCTGGAGTATACGGTTTTGAGATGCATTATACAGTATGAGATATGCGTCTTTAATCTAGATTTAAACTGGGAGAGTGAGTCTGAGCCTTGAACATCATCAGGAAGGTGTCACGGGGACACACAGGAAAATAGGTCCAAAAGCAGTGTGATGGTAATGATTTATTAAAGCGTAATCCAATTCGTCGTCATCCAGGCAAGGTTCAAAATCCATGTTAGCGAAACAAAACAAGAAACAAAACAAGAAACAAAACAAGAAACAAAACAAGAACCTGACCTCAGACGTGTGGTGACAATATGATGACTCCGTGACAAATACTAACCAGACAGGGTATAAATACACAGAAACTAATGATGTAATGAGGAACAGCTGCGTGCAATGATGAGTGATGAGAACAGACAAAGGATTGTGGGAAATGCAGTTCCAGAAGTAAAGGTGACAGTGAGGGAAAGAGACCTCTAGTGGACACCCGGGGAAACACAAACCAGACACTGTGACAGAAGGCTATTCCAGAGTTTAGGAGCCAAATGGGAAAACGCTCTCCCACCTTTATGGACTTAGATATTCTAGGTACTATCAGAAGCACAGAGTTTTTATGATCTTAAAGAGCGTGATGGATTGTAGATAGAAGATTAGTTAAATATCAGGAGCTGAACCATTTAGGCCCTTATAGGTCAGTAGAAAATACTTTATAATTGATACAGAACTTAATAGATAACCAGTGTAAAGATGATAAAATTGGTGTTGTATGATCATATTTTCTTGACCTGGAATCACCACACTTAAAGGATGTACACCCAGATTGTTTTACTCTATTGCAAATAAACAAACCACAGATATGACACAAAAATATTTTGTTTAATAGCTTAACATTCTGGCTTCATGAAACATACCTCAATCAAATGGTATTGAGGGCTTACTTTTTTTTTATTAATGGAATCACTCAATGTTAAGGAAAAAGCCTTGCCTACGGGGCATTTGAGGTGAGCAGCGCCTCTGTTTCATGACAAACTCCATCCAGAAGAGGGCGCTGTCTAATGGATTTGATGGAGTGGAGGAGACATGCTTGTTCTGTAGGATGGCTCTATAAGCTCTGTTTCAGAAAAGATATCCTCACTGACAGCACTTAAGGACAGTATCTTTGCAGCCCTTCTCTTTTAGTTGAGATTGTAATATTGCTTTAAAAAAGTGTCAGTCCAACCACTTTAACATCATGATAAATGGCTAAACTCAATAGGTTCCTCCATGAGCTACAAATACTCTAATGTCTGGATACTAGAGTTTAGAGGAGGGTCTCCATGTTCCTTTCAATGGAAACACCAGCACTTTTCCACAGACACCTGACAGGCACAAACATGTTATATTAAAAATATTAAAGAAAGACACGAGATCTGATCACTGTCCCATTATTAGCTACAGGAAGGATGATATTCCTATTCTTTAATTATCATATAATAAATAATCAGTAATATCACTAAAATAATATTTCACCAGCCATTATGCATGAAAAAAATGAACAGCGTAACTTACCGTTGGTCTGTATAACACAATGATATTACTTTGCAGTGTTGAAATTATGTTTTTATTCAAAATAAATGCTTCTGATCTCCATACTATACTGTGTGTTTAAAATTCTCTGGGAAAATGTGCAAGTTCTGCATGTGAATGTTCTTGCTGTGAGAGAGTTCATCAACTTTGACATCTTTCTTCATGATGTGTTCATGTTTTAGTGTTTTTTCTCTTTTTATTCATTCTAAATACAGCTACTGTCCTCTTTCTCATCTTAGATCCCTTATATTTACACATCACTTTCTTACTGGTTATTTCATGTCACTTTACAGCCATCCTGTAACTTAAAAAAATGGAGTAAACCCGTTGCCTTAAAATTATTAAGTAAATAAACTTCAGAAATGTGGAATTGTCAAGTTCACATAACTTATTTTTTCAATTAAGCATTGAGTTTATTTACTTAATAATTTTAAGGCAACAGGTTTACTCATTTGTTTTAAGTAAGTGAACTGAACACTTTTTACAGTAATATATTGTGCCAAAGGAACAAATGTGGCCACAGACTCATGCTGGTCACAAAAACAAACACAGAATCAGTCACAGGAATTCATTGTTGGATTACTTCCTGAACTCCCCAACCCATTTCCACTAATATACTTGATATGTATACACCAGTTTACAGTGTTGTCGTCCAGAGTAATGAAGAGTGCATGATCATGATGTTGTTAAAAAACTGGAAATCTTTATTAGAAAATGAGAATATCACTACAAATTTTGGTCTGAAACTAAACTAAAATTTCAATATCACCATATGTTATACAAGCTTGTTGATAAACAAATGAACAATAATAATATGACAATTTAATGGCAGCTTCCCATTGTGACAACATGCCCCATTGTATTTTTATATTTTAGTTTATTTGTACTTAGTGCAAATAGCAGCTGCCAATAAAAACATAAAATGACATACATGAATTATAATAAAATGATTATATGACTAAATTAATAAATGATGTAAACTGAATAATAATAATAATAATGATAATATGAATAAATGATAAATCTAATGACAACTACATAAATGATAAATGATTATAAATGATTATGAAATTAAATATAAAACAAAGTGTTAGGGAATTTTCAGTTAAAGACTAGGACCAGATATGATTAATGAAGACCAGGAGTTAGAAGTGCAGTCAGTATAAGACTAGAGTCAGAATTATAATAAATTGAAGATATTTTTTTACTGAAGATAGTTTGCAGTTTCATCAGGCAGAAATCAGCTTCAAGACTCACAAGGAGTTCGTAGGCCGTTCCCGTTCCAGATCACACTCCTTCAAAAGAAAAGGAAACATCACCAATGTAATGCTTGCTTTCTTAAAGTAAAACACAGGTTGATATTGAAAACCCTTCGATCCTTCAGAGAAACGCTGAAATGAAGCAGGCCTTCCTCTTAACATGCTCTCTGTGTGGAAGATGTAGCTAAAACAAATCAACAGCTAATATATTCATTATTTTATGTCTATCATTAAAGAGTAAACATGCATGAAAATATGCATGCGAATAGACGATGAATTACAGCTTTCACATGCACATGTTGACTCGTGTTATCTGTAAGACCTTCTGTAGCCCTGCCCGTTTTCAGCAGTGCGCTCTGGTCTGTATTTCCACAGCGATCTTAAAGGGGTCATTTAATGCCATTTTTGTACAAGCTAATATGATTCTTTAGGGTCTAAATTAAAAGTTTGTAATATACTTTAATTAAAAATTCTCATTAGTATTGTAAGAAAACACTAATTTTACCTGGTCAAAAACAGCTCTGTTTTCAGCACGCCGTTTAAGTGCATGTGTCTTTAAATGATAATGAGCTTTGCTCACCCCGCCCCTCTGTTCTGTGCTTACACCGTTTGTTATAACCATAACACAATAACCATAACGCGTCGTTCATTATAAACGTGGGATTATGAATTATATTGAGAACATTGTACATAGAAAACATGACGTAATGTGAAGCGTGCAAGCGATTTGCAAAGATTAATATAAATATTAATATAAAGGTTAATAAAACGGTACACTCACTTCAGTTCTTCTGGAGGTGCAGCAGGAGCACGAATAGTTGCCGATCCTTTTTTCAGGAGCAGCTTCTTAGCAAAACCAGCTTTACTGACCCTTGTGTGTAAAGCAGTCTGGTGTGTGAAATGATTCGCGCAAACATGACAGCATTG
Organism: Leuciscus leuciscus; assembly: GCF_965113295.1. Taxonomy (NCBI): domain Eukaryota; kingdom Metazoa; phylum Chordata; class Actinopteri; order Cypriniformes; family Leuciscidae; genus Leuciscus; species Leuciscus leuciscus. The sequence continues at coordinate 43,468,231 of NC_138734.1, read as the reverse complement.
ACGTTGATCGTGGGGAATATTCCCTTCGAAAACAAAACTCAGCCACTGCGTCTTCAGCGGTTCGGATTTAGGAACATCATCAAAATGATGCTGTGTTCCTTATTACTCCCAAGAACAGAACACCACAATCGCTTAGACGCCATTCTGCTCATAGACAGTGCTCCAGCGTATCAACAATGACGCGCGGACTATGATTGACAGATCGCTCACGAGCGTGGGCGGGTCTGTGTTGAAACGCTGCTGTCAATCAACAATCGTGGGAGGGGCGTCGATTTTGTGACCTCACACAGTCGAACGGCTTGATTTGAGAGAGGGGAAAACATATAAGAAGATTAAAAAAAAAACACTGGATGGATTTTTATCATTTTATGATGGTTGTGTACAGGCACTGCCAACACACATTTCAATACAATCAACTTGTAAAAGTGCATGTACCATTATATGACCCCTTTAAGAATTTATGAATGAACTGCCCATTTTAAAATCTTCCCGGTCTGACATATGTTAAGACATCTGCTTTAAACATCACAATGCTCGCGATAACTCGTTAACTCTACAATAAGTAAATCCACTTCACCAGCTAATTTCTCTTCCACAGCGATGCCATAGAGATATACTGAACTACCGCTAAAACGGAAGTTCAAAGACAAATATTCTAAAGATGGCGGCGCATCCGTGTCTCTGGCTCATACGGTCTACAGGACTGAACTCTTTGTTTTAGTATTAGTGTTCTTGAATGAGCGTTTGGTTTAACTTCATCTTTGTTAATGCATATTTACTGTAGCTCTGGCAAATGTGGCCGGTTACTCGCACGTTAAAAGACAGTTTGAAGATGGTTTAAATGAATAAACCATCCCACCCCCTCTATATTTAGATGTTACTAGAGATGCACGGATCAATCTATCACTATTTTCTCTTAGTGTAAATAGAATCTATCGCCTTTTTAAACTTAGTGCAAAGATTATATTACAGTGCTGATGTCTTTGATCTTCAAATTATCTGATGATAGCCTAAATAAAATGAAGCCCTTTATGTTGCTTCCGTTGACTTGAACTCAGTTGAACTTGCATAAATTAAACCAAATTATGGAAAATTTAGTTAAAGCTGTCAAGTTATTATTTCAAGTATAGGTTCCTTTATGTTTTATGACCTCTAGGAGGAAGAGGAGAGCGGGGCACAACCTGACACTTTCTGAATTTCTCAGTTTGTGTTAATTCACTTTGGGTTCAGAGTATTTTTTTTTTTTTCTCATTACTTTCACACGTTTAGTACAATTATGTGGTTTTGTTTCATTAATACGGTTTATACTTTTTTTTCTTGATTTACCCTGAAAGAAGGGAATAAGTGAAATGTGACAACACATGCCCCATAGGTGGGGTATATTATAACATGACCATATTACAGAATAAAATGTTTTCTGATCTAATCAAAAAAATATACAATTTAAAGACAAACTAAAATATTTTCTCAATAAAATACATCAACTTTTTTCATATAAAATAGGCCTAATGGCATTTTTATTAATTCAAAATAAAGTAATTTTTGAGTTTGACAACATACACTGCGAAACACAGCTATACAGCATAGTTCAAAACATATAATAATAATTAATAATTTCTGACTCTTAGTCTTTATTCATCTTTTCTAATGGTTTCTCAATAGAATTCATAAAAGTGTAGAATAGAATAGCATAGTTCTAATAGCGGCTCATTGTAACGCAGTGTGACAACATGCCCCGCCTGAACAACTGGGATTTAAACTCTGCGAGTGTCTTCTCCTGGTCAGATCAGCATTAAAGGACTATCTCAACTGTGAAATAACAGATATAAGATTAAAATAATAGCAGCTTGTCTCATTTTAAATAAACGCTAAATAAATGTAGTGATATCTTCCAAAGATTTTTTTTTTTAACTTTGGCGCATTTTTTCCCCTTTCTCTAGGCTATATTGTTGATATGGCAACTAGTAAATACACTACGTTTAGTCATGCTAGCATGTGTGGAAGGTTTTAAATATAGGATTATATTTTCCTTGATCGTTTCCCTGAAGAGAGATAGCCGGCGTTGCTGTTGTTGTTGAAAATGAAAGTAAAATAGTGACGCGCTCGTTCGTTGCGTTTCACCTGAAATGCGAGTTCATGTTTTCATTAAAATCAACACATTAATGATTTATCTCTCATATCCACTCGCGATTTTTGGAATGCTATTTTTTATTACTCGATCAGCCGCGGATCGTATCAGAAATGAACCAGCTGTGCCAACCAACTCCAGTCTCCCGTTATTCACAAAACACAACATGCACTTTCTAAGCTGTTTAAAAAGAATAAGCTTGAATTTTATTATTATTTTGTTTACCTCACATCTTTGGCAGACCTTTATTGATGTCTTTTCTAAGTCTTCTGTTTTCTAATTCAAGGTCTTGAATTCTTGCTCTCAGATCTTCAATTTCTTCCTCACTGTCATGAAACTCCTGCAGCTGATCTGGAAACCTGTCACAGAATCTTTGCAATTCCTCCAGACTTCCAGAGACATTGATCACATCCCGAACCTGCTGGTAAACATGTCTGATACTCCACTGAGCGAAGAGGTTTTGATGTCCATCTCTGAACATTTGCATCCACTGGCAGCCATTCGTGGGTCTGAAGAGCAGAACATGCAGACGGCCTCGTCTATAAACCCTGAAGAGAACATCTGGATGTTGGTTCAGCTGGGTGTCTCTGTGTCTCTTTTGTTCCATTTCAGTCATGCTTCCAACATTCAGTCCTTCATACATGTCTCTGACCGCTGCCATTTCTTCTACTTTTCCCTTACGACATTTGTTCTTCTCCATTACAAGACAGATTCTTTCACAATGACAAGTCAGGGAAGAAGGCAGGAACTTGCTCAGCGGAAACCCAGCACAGATTTGCCAAGATGAAAATGAATCAACATGTTCATGTTTTCCAGAAGGGTTTAGTCACGTGACTAACAGTATCTCCGTTCGCAGTGAACAAAGTACAAACCTCAAAACACAAAGCTCAAAGTGTCAATATATCAGATTTTGTGGATGTAGCAACATTATAGTCAAAGGTGTTTAGACAGGAGAACAGAGAAGAGAGAACAGAGGGTGGGATCAGGAAAAACTAAAAAGAGGAAATGGGCAAAATGAATCACATTTGTGTTCATGCGTCTCTATAGCACGCATTGTGTTTGTCTTGCAATTTATACGCGAAATGAGTTTTTACGTGCATATGATACGCACTTTATTGCGTGTAATACACACGCACCCCACACCACTACTAAACCTACCCTTTACCTACTCATGCGTATCCTATGCACGTAAAAACTAATGTTCGCGTAAAACTTGCACGATAAACACAGTGTGCTATAGAGACGCATTTAGTGTGACTGGGTTGGGTTTTTTTTATGCAAACTGCCTGTTTGTCTTGTTCAATAGGCTATACATTACTTTCATTAGGTCACATACGCTTTTGTTAAAGTTTATTCAATTCTAGCTTTTTATTCTGACATTTAACCATCAATAAAAGTTCATTAAAATGTCAGGTTGAAATAAATGATGAGCAAAATGACAAAACGCAGCAGTGTAGGTTTTATTTTTAAAATGATCTCAGGAACAGAAAACAAGAAGAGAACAATAATATATATTAAGATTTTTCTTTTTTGTAGGCAAGAATTTATGGTTTATATAGAAAGTGATATATAGAAACTATATAGAAATACAGGCTTTATCCAGAAATTGATTTTCAATAAACACGCATATGCAGATACATATAAACTAGTGTGACAGATTTAATCACAGTTGTCTGGCTTAAGTGTGACAGCGAAGAGAAACACAAGAGTTTAATATTTGGTCTGCTTTAAATCTGGTCAAAAGATGCAGATCTTGAGATCTTCGATGTCTCCCGTCAGATGAAAACATGATCTCTGTGTGGAAGAGATAAAATACAGTTTTCTCAATTGCTAAAACACAATTTCTGAAACCTTGCTCCATTTTCTGAAAACATTAAACACAAAACCTCATCTTCAAGCACTATTCACAAAACCTCTGACTCCTCTCGCAAAATGAAACTTTCGCCTCAGAACAGTTTTACCGGTGTTCAAAATCAAACACTGCTCTCAAATCATAAACAAAGTGATCAAAATGATATACACTATCAAGCAGTCAGTAAACAATACACCAAAAAAACAGAAAACACATTGTTCGAAACATACAGTGGGTACGGAAAGTATTCAGACCCCCTTAAATTTTTCACTCTTTGTTATATTGCAGCCATTTGCTAAAATCATTTAAGTTCATTTTTTTCCCTCATTATTGTACACACAGCACCCCACATTGACAGAAAAACACAGAATTGTTGACATTTTTGCACATTTATTACAGTTTTTCTCGATTGTTTACACACATTTTCTGAAAGCATGCCTCATATTCTCAGAACTCTACACACAAATCCAAAAAAACACACACAATGGGCAAAACCCCTCAATTCTCCTGCAAAATGAAACTTTACATTCAAAACAATGTTATTTCTTCTCAAAATGGTATTTTGTTTTCAAATGACACACACAAACCATCATATGAATAGACATTTATAAGAACCAGTTGAACACTGATGTGCTCAGTGTAAAACACTATGATGAATGTAAAACACTTCTTCTCCATTCATCATAATGACTTAGGCCTTTTTTTTGTTCAGTGTTACACTTACTACAGACAGTACATACATAAGTGTGTTGTAAAATATTTGAGAATATTGTTTTTTATACTCAGAACACACAAATACATGATAACAAATATATTTTATTTTCCCCACAAAAACAATGTACACCGTGTACATCCCAACCAACACAAAGTTGCACATACAGTGATCTACATACAAAACAACAGAAGAATTTACTGTATACAGTTACAGTAAAAAATAAATAAAAATAAAAATCCAATGTTGGCATCCATTGCTCCACTGAAGAGCTCACCTGTGGCCCTTTTATGCTAAAGCTCTGATTGCTAATTGTAAAACTGTGTGACGGGTGTTTGCCCATGTGATGAGTCAGTGTGCATATTTGAATGGCAGTGTGTTCCTTGTGAAAACAAGAGATTTTCTGCATGAAAATTGTGCCAAAAGCAGATAATTGTGTGTAGTGTTATGAGAAAAGTGTGTTTTAGAAGTACAATTTGAGTGTAAAGCAGGAATTGTGCTTGTAGTTTAGCAGAACTGGTTCAGGGGGTTGGTGAATGAGTTACATGTTGTGGTCATTGTGTCTCAAGTACCAGAAAATGTGTGTAAACAATTGAGAAAAACTGTAAAAAAGAAAACCTGAAATATCACATGGTCCTAAGTATTCAGACCCTTTGCTCAGTATTTAGTAGAAGTACCCTTTTGATCTAATACAGCCATGAGTCTTTTTGGGAAAGATGCAACAAGTTTTTCACACCTGGATTTGGGTATCCTCTGCCATTCCTCCTTGCAGATCCTCTCCAGTTCTGTCAGGTTGGATGGTAAACGTTGGTGGACAGCCATTTTCAGGTCTCTCCAGAGATGCTCAACTGGGTTTAAGTCAGGGCTCTGTCTGGGCCATTCAAGAACAGTCACGGAGTTGTTGTGAAGCCACTCCTTAGTTATTTTAGCTGTGTGCTTAGGGTCATTGTCTTGTTGGAAGGTGAACCTTCGGCCCAGTCTGAGGTCCAGAGCACTCTGGAGAAGGTTTTCGTCCAGGATATCCCTGTACTTGGCCGCATTCATCTTTCCCTCGATTGCAACCAGTCGTCCTGTCCCTGCAGCTGAAAAACACCCCCACAGCATGATGCTGCCACCACCATGCTTCACTGTTGAGAGTGTATTGGACAGGTGATGAGCAGTGCCTGGTTTTCTCCACACATACCGCTTAGAATTAAGGCCAAAAAGTTCTATATTGGTCTCATCAGACCAGAGAATCTTATTTATCACCATCTTGAAGTCCTTCAGGTGTGCTTTCATGTGTCTTGCACTGAGGAGAGGCTTCCGTCCGGCCACTCTGCCATAAAGCCCCGACTGGTGGATGGCTGCAGTGATGGTTGACTTACTACAACTTTCTCCCATATCCCGACTGCATCTCTGGAGCTCAGCCACAGTGATCTTTGGGTTCTTCTTTACCTCTCTCACCAAGGCTCTTCTCCCCCGATAGCTCAGTTTGGCCGGACGGCCAGCTCTAGGAAGGGTTCTGGTCGTCCCAAACATCTTCCATTTAAGGATTGTGGAGGCCACTGTGCTCTTAGGAACCTTAAGTGCAGCAGACATTTTTTTGTAACCTTGGCCAGATCTGTGCCTTGCCACAATTCTGTCTCTGAGCTCTTCAGGCAGTTCCTTTGACCTCATGATTCTCATTTGCTCTGACATATACTGTGAGCTGTAAGGTCTTATATAGACAGGTGTGTGGCTTTCCTAATCAAGCCCAATCAGTATAATCAAACACAGCTGGACTCAAATGAAGGTGTAGAACCATCTCAAGGATGATCAGAAGAAATGGACAGCACCTGAGTTAAATATATGAGTGTCACAGCAAAGGGTCTGGATACTTAGGACCATGCAGTTTTTCTTTTTTAATAAATGTGCAAAAATGTCAACAATTCTGTGTTTTTCTGTCAATGTGGGGTGCTGTGTGTACAATAATGAGGAAAAAAAAAGAACTTAAATGATTTTAGCAAATGGCTGCAATATAACAAAGAGTGAAAAATGTAAGGGGGTCTGAATACTTTCCGTACCCACTGTATAGTTCTCAGGGAGAAGTAAATATTTAATCTCCGTCATTGTCTTTTGATGAACGAAAACATGTTCTATCACAGTAGCTCAAAATTGATCAGAAATTTCTACTCTGCTTTGCTCTTTGCAAATTGTTTTTGTTCTTCCTCCTCCTTGTACCCTATTTTTACAGTACTGTACCCTGCATCTCACAAACTTGTCCTTTGTCTCTGTGATACTGTAATTCTTGCTTTTTGTTGATATGAACCTGCAACCAGTCAAAATCTATTGAGCAGTCAGTGCTGTTACAGTTTTTTCCAACTGCTTACACACGTTTTCAAAACTATGTCTCCTTTTTTCCTGCTTACACTCCTTTTTATAAGTGTAGCATTTTGATTGGTCGTGTTTGGAAAAGGAAAGCAAGTCACTTCCTGTTAGATTTTTGTGTTTTAGGTAGAGAATTGTGTGTAGTGTTTTGAAAAAAGTGTTTAATGCAATTGAAAACTGAGTCAAAGGCTGAGAAATAGCTTATTTTGTAAAGTTTTGCACTTTGAGTGAGAGGTTTCCAAAATCGTGTGACATGAAAAGATTTTGTGTGTAAGCAGTTGGAAAAAACTGTAACAAAGGGAAAGCACAATGTTCAGGGCCAAACAATTTGATAGGTATTTACTTGTGTAATTGGCATGATACATTTTTACCTGATAATAAATAAATGTTACATCTTGATTTATTCTGAAGTTTTCTGAAATCATTATTTTAGTAGACTATGAGGAAGCTGGCGCTACCGCAGCTCTGTGTCCAGGATAGATCAAACTAAAGGCGCATATGAACGGAGCAGTAGGCACGTCATCTGAAGACCTTTTCATTTCTGTCTATCACTGACTTGGCAAGTTGTAAGGAAGTGAGTAAATAAACGACACTTTTTTGTATGAGTGAGCAGAAGGCAACCGACTTAAGAGGCATTAGCAAACTCTACACTCTCTGACCAAGATCAGACTGGCGAGGCTGTGTCCGTGAAATCCACATAAACCTGGGGCGTGTGACTCTTTGTGGCATCGGAATGATCAATGAATGAATAATTGAAAGTATGGGATACTCAGAATAATCAAAGATCTAAATTAATTAATAATCAATATTTATGACTATTTTCTAATAAGAAACATGATCTAAATTTGATTATGATTTGAAATTGGAGTCAGATTAAGCGTAGAGCTAAAGTAATACTGAACTTCACTGGAGCACTGAAAAGACATACACGCATTATCCCTTCGCCCAGACCGTTGGATTCCGTCTTTGGGCCTTTACAATGTCATAAATCATGGTCTCTCACTGAGAGAAGCTGGGCAGAGAGTTCACCCCAATATAAACAGATCCACAGTGGCTTCAATTATCCGCACATTTCAGAGGGATAAACCTGTAAGTAACTATATCATTCTACTTCTACAATGAGAGTCCATGTTTGACATGGGTCTAGATTTCTACAGTAAATGTTCCTGCTTGTCCAAACATTTTTCAGAATTGAAGTTAGAGAACATTCAGGTGGACGAACAAGACTTCTTTCAATTGAACAAGAGCATGCCATTGTTAACATGGTGGTCCAGAACAACACCCTCCGCCTCAAAGAAATTCAGCAAAGAATAACACAGGACAATCAACTGTTCCACAATATCCACCAATGCAATCTCTCCACAATTGATCATGTTCTAAGGAGAAATGCAATCCGAATGAAGCAAGTATACAAAGTGCCCTTTGAGAGGAACTCCGTTAGAGTGAAGGAGTTGCGATTCCAGTTTGCTCAAGTGTATGCAACCCAATTACTGCACTTTTACTGTCAAAACAAAGATATATTTTTCCTGAATTTTAAGTATGTGTCCATAAACTATTCCATGCCACTGTAAGTGAAAAGATTTAGGCATATCTATGTATACTGCTGCTTCAAAGTGTGAACTCAAACTTCAGCAACAGTTTCACAGTAGTTTTGACTGCAATCAGAAGAGAAGAGGGAGAAATGTGATTGGCCAGTCAATGTCCCTGGCCAACGAGGAGGCAACAACACTCTCTGTGCCACAATTTCTACAACTGGTGTTGTGGCACACAATGCTATCTTGGGACCATACAACACAGCATGGCTTCTACATTTTTTAAACCTCCTCAATGAAATCCTCTTTCCGCAGGGTGATCAGGAGCAAATGGTGCGAAATTTTGTAGTTGTTTGGGACAATGTCCAATTCCACCATTCACTAGTTCGCACTAGTGCGAGAGTGGTTCACGAGTTCACACTTACATACAATTTTGAGGGAGTAAGATTTAATGCGTATTTGGCGTGCTGTCCGGAGGGAGGGCTCCGAGCTCGGAATTCAGCCCGAACCCAGAGCACTCCCCCCGCATGTAAGTGTTTAGAACTAGAAGTGTGGAGAAGGGGTGGTGGGGGGATGCTGCAAACTGTCAATGGATCGAGGTAAGACTGCTGAGTCTATATATACCCTCTTATCATTGATTGCTGTGTGAGTGCTCCACTCGTGTTAATTATCTGAATGTGCTCCTCCCGAACTTAGTTAATAAAACTTCATTTTGAGAATCACCCACATTTCAGGATGGTGTTCCTTCCACCATATTCTCCTTTCCTGAATCCAGTTGAGGAATTCTTCTCCTCTTGGAGATGGAAAGTACATGATCGCAACCCTTACAACCAAGTAAGTCTTCTTCAATTGATGGAAGAGGCCTGTGGAGATATTGGGGCACAAGCATGTCAAGGATGGAAACAGCATTCAAGGCGTTTTTTTTCCCACGATGCATGACTCGTGAAAATATTTGCTGTGATGTTGATGAAATTCTCTGGCCAGATGTAATTGAGAGGCATGATCAATAAATTAATTGATTCAATGAATGCAGTACATTTTTTTTTAATTATTATTATTTACCTATGTACTTATTTGCATCATTTTTATTTTTTTTTTGTGGGGTGACAACTCATTGTTATACACCTGAACTCCTCATTAAAGAACTTAATGAAAAACATGTATTTTCATTTATTTCTTTGTGTATCTTCAGCTGAATTTGTTATCAAATCAACAGAGAACACACATTTAGTTTTGATGTTACAGTTTTTTTCAATTGTTTACACGCAATTTTGAAAATCGGGTTCTTTTTTTCAAAACAGAATAACAATTATCCAAACACCACACTCAATTTGCATAATTCCTAGATTGTTTGCAAAATGACACACTTCAGTCAAAACATAAACACATATTTGTGAAAATGCTATTAGTTTTCATTTGACCAACACAGTCCTCAATGATCAGACACTATTGCAGCCAGTTACACACAGCTGTGATAAATATAAAACACATTTGTAAAAAAACTAATTTTAGGAAATAGCATGTGCTAGATTTTTGGCCAGACATTGTTATGTAAGGGATAATTTAGATGACAAAAAAAAAATAGTGACATACCCACAACATTCTTCATGATTAGTTTGAGATATAGGGAGAATGTACACAAATAGGCCTACTATAAACTTACAAAGCACTGCACAACACTGATGCTGTGACTGAATATTTCAAGTATTTATTTCAATACTTACACAGTATTTCTTACCATAATCAGTTACAGTAATCAACCAACAATGAAATCAATGAAACAAAATAAAATATGTAGACAAATAAAAATTACTGCATGAAGTACATACACTTCGACTCTGAAGAAAAACTACTGTAAAAGCAACAAGAATACTGTAACTATTCATCATCTCTCCGTCTGGCTGGATCAGGCCATAAGATTTCATCCACATCACAGGCTATGTCTTCAATGGCATAAGTCCTTCCCTACCTCTTCCTCTACCTAGGCCTCTTCCTCTACCTCCTTCTCCTCTTCCTCTACCTCCTTCATCTCCTCTTTGAGCTCCCCCTCTCATTCTCACTCTTCTTTTTCTTCTAGCTCCTTCCATCTTCGTTGAAGACAGGTGAATTCACCTGCTACCTTTTATAGCACACGTTTTCAAATTAGCACATGTGTGCTTCCACACCTGGTGGTTGTGTTTATCCAATTCATTCATTAGTGTGGTCATTGGCAATCCGGTGCTTTGTAATGACAAGGAAGTAACCTCACAATCCTTATCTGTGTCTAAGGTGTGAAAATGTGTGTAGAGTTTTACAAATCACTGTGTGTAATGTTTTGCAAAAAGGGTGAAGCAGACATTGTGTGTAATGTTGTGCAAATCTGTGGAGGTGTTTTGCTCCTTGGAGTAGAATTTTGCAAATTGTGTGGAAATTTTTATTTTTGTGTGTAAACAATCGTAAAAAACTGTAATAATGAATTTTAATAAATGCATTACTAGAATAAAATGCTGTGTTTCATTGTGCAGTGAATACTTAACTGTTTCGCCAACATAAGCGTGTGTTTAGTTTGCTGTGTTAACTGTTTTGAGAGCTGTTACCTGAGTTTGGAGAAATGTACCAAATTGATTGAGAAAAACTGTAAAGTTATGCACAATGTGTAGATGACTTTTAAAGAATGTTTTAAGATGGAAGCTACAAACAGAGAAGCCAAACAACTCACATTTGTCTGATATCATAATTTTTTAAATCAATTTTTTAATTATGATATTTTGAAGCATTTGTATATTTTTTTCTGCATTGATAGAATGTGATTTTATTAAATGTTTTACCTTATATCTTCAGTAGCCCGTGTTTATTCCTGGTTTACTTTGAGTCGTTGTAGTCTTGCTCCCAGATCTTCAATGTCGTTGGCAGGGTTATTTATCTCCTCCAAATGTTTTGGAAACTCGACACAGATTGTGTTGATTTCATCCCCTCGACGCGAGATTTTAATCACATTTCGGGGTAGTGGTGTAAATTGTCTGTGAGTCCACTGAGTCGTGATGTTGTTATATCTGTTGAGCAATGTCATCCACCTGATGGGATCCGCAGTGGGTCTGAAGACCAGAGCACATAGCTTTTCATAATCAGGTGGATAAACTGGACTATACACTTTGAAGAGAACATCAGGATTTGCATCCAGCTCAGCTTCTCTAATTAGTTTCCGTTCAGGGATACTCAAGCCTGAAACATCCCGCGTCCCGTACATGTTTCTGACCAGAGGTCGTTCTGCCATTTCTAGTCTGCGCTGGTGTTTGAGGATTGTGAAGCTCCTGTTTTAAACCTCTTGTTTACCAGCTCATCCTTATAAACCAGTATAGTGGAGATAGCGTGGGTGCTTGGGTGCGGCCGCCCCAGGCCCCCGTGCCAATTAGGGGCCCCTCAAACGCCGCCGATCTTGCGTCACTGGACAGGAAAGGTGTTCTTCTTGATAGCATTCACTGAAAAAAATTTGGAGTAGGATTTACTTGAAAAAAGCTTGCTAAGTTTTTTCACTCAGAAAATGCTAGTAAATTTACAAAGTTTGCCAAGTAAAAACCTAAACATATTTATCAGTAGCTTTAATTAGAAATCTTTAAGTTAAATTTACTTGGAATATGGAATTAAGTAAACTTTACTTAACCTAGTTAAGTGAAAGTAACAAAGATAATAAGTAATTTTAACTTGGCTAGTAAAAGGTTGATTAATATCGATTTGGTTGAAATTTCCTTTGCATTACATTTCACTCAAACAATAATATTGAATTATACCAGTCATTTATAGTATGTGCTTTGCTTAGATTATCTAAGTAACTTATACTACATCATGTCAGATGTTGAGACTCATATGAATGCAAAGACCTCAATACTTGGTAGACAATACACAGTGACGGTAACATTTGATGGATCATTTTTGTGTTTGATTGTGTCATTTTGAGCAGAAAATTTACTCGAAATGTCACAAAATGGCAAGTTACTAATCCTGACAACAAAAGCAATGATAAAACAGTGTAAATACAGCTGGAAAACAGTGAAAAATGAACCTCATTAATTATTCAAGGTCCAGTGCATGATGGGAACCCCAGTATCAGAAAAGTTGAGTAATTTTTACTTAATTTTATTGAGTAGATATTTACGCTTTCATTTCTACTCGCTTGAATTAAGTACTGATATGGAATTTACTTCGTTTTTTAAATTCTTGCCTGAACTAACTTTTTCATGTAAATGACATTGTTTTTTTTCAGTAGTATTTACTTCACCAAAAAATCATTTTTTACAGTGTTCTTCAAGCGCAAGACGCGAGAGAGCACGTCTGCATGCCCGCTGTTTTCTGTGCTGCGCACTCACAAAGCACGAAAAGAGCCGCCTCTCATATAGAGCACGGACACATACTGCGCTCGTTAAAATCACAAATGATTTACTTTTAGCTTCTGACCAAGGCTGTATCTCAATACTAGTTTTACTTGATCTTAGTGCTGCGTTCGATACTATAGATCATACATTACTCTTAGATCGACTACAAAATTATACTGGTGTTCAAGGACAAGCACTAAGCTGGTTCAAATCATACCTATCTGACCGCTACCATTTTGTCTATTTAAATGGAGAAAAATCGATCATAACTCCAGTAAACTATGGAGTGCCGCAGGGATCTGTATTAGGCCCTCTGTTATTTTCAATATATATGATGCCACTTGGAAATATTATAAGGAAACATGGAATTAGTTTCCATTGTTATGCTGATGACACTCAAATATATATTTCATCACGGCCGGATGAAAACGCAAAATTTTCCAAATTGACAGAGTGTGTTAAAGATATAAAAGATTGGATGACCCGTAATTTTCTTTTATTAAATCCAGACAAGACAGAGGTAATACTTATCGGTTCAAAAAACCGCCCACAAAACCTCGCACAATACAACTTTAACATCATAGGATGTCCTGTTACTTTATCCTCTACAGTAAAAGACCTGGGTGTTATACTCGATTGCAACCTGTCTTTTGAAAATCATATTTCATATGTTACAAAAACAGCCTTTTTCCACCTTAGAAACATTGCTAAGCTACGTAATATGCTATCAGTTTCTGATGCAGAAAAGTTAGTTCATGCATTCATGACCTCGAGACTGGATTACTGTAATGCTTTACTAGCTGGTTGTCCTGCATCCTCAATAAACAAGCTACAGTTAGTCCAAAATGCCGCCGCTAGAGTTCTTACTAGATCAAGAAAATATGATCATATAACACCGATTTTATCATCACTGCATTGGTTACCTATAAAGTTCCGTATTAATTATAAGGTATTGCTACTGACTTATAAAGCCCTAAACGGCTTAGCTCCAGTCTATTTAACGGATCTTTTATCACCCTATAATCCATCGCGCTCTTTAAGATCACTAAATTCAAGGCTTTTGGTCATACCTAGGATATCCAGATCCACCAAAGGAGGGAGAGCATTCTCACATTTGGCTCCAAAACTCTGGAATAGTCTTCCTGATACTGTTCGTTGCTCAGACTCGCTCTCCCAGTTTAAAACTAGATTAAAGTCGCATCTCTTCAGCCAGGCATTCATATAATCCTACAGTTCAAACTACAATCCGGCCTCTAGCTCATAAATGCCAGAGGAGAACTGGCCCCCGACTGAGCCTGGGTTCTCCCAAGGTTTTTTTTCTCCATTAGGTCACCTGATGGAGTTTTAGGACACCATTAGGTCACTTGATGAAGTTTTTCGGTTCCTTGCCACTGTTGCCTTTGGCTTGCTCAGTTGGGGATATTTTGGGGATATTTAATTTAATTTTATCAATCAATAAATTCCTCTTGAAACAAACTTTATTGTATTATTTTAATTTAATACTGTGAAGCTGCTTTGATACAATCTGTATTGTGAAAAGCGCTATACAAATAAACTTGACTTGACTTGACTTGACATACACAATTATATCTCATAAATGATGTTTTATAAACAAAGTTCGGGAGGAGCACGTTCAGATAATCAATCCAATCTACTTGTCATCAAACAATTACGTCTACTCTAATCAGCATGACAAGAAGCGCTCACCTAACATTCCTTGACAGTTTTTCAGCATCCCTCCACCACCCCGACTCCTCACTCTTGGCTCATTCTTTTACAGCCAGGAATACGGGGGGAGTTCTCTGGGTTCGGGCCGAATACCGAGCCCGGAGCCCTCTCCTCGGACAGCACGCCAAATACGCTTTTATTCTATCTGACTTATTTGTAAGTGTGAACTCGTGAATTATCCTTCTAGGTAATTTATAGCATCAAATAAACATGAATAAACATTAAAAGGATTGTTGTTTCAACCACGGAAATTCAACCTTTTTTCAAGTTCAAATATCCCCGTAAACAGTCCTGTCTTAAATGGTAAATGGTAAATGGTAAATGGACTGCATTTATATAGCGCTTTCACAGACCTATGGCCACCAAAGCGCTTTACACATTGCCTCACATTCACCCATTCACTCACTCATTCATACACCGACGGCGGTGTCAGCCATGCAAGGCGCCAGCCAGCTCGTCGTCTTGCTCATGGACACCTCGACACTTGGTCAAGTGGAACCGGGGATTGAACCACCAACCTTTCTTTCTTTAAATGGTTGAGAAAGAAAAACAGTAGCCTAAGCCTATGTCTATTGAATCAGTGCACTGACAGCATATACTCGCTGCTACCATTAATGTTGATCAGAGAACAAAAGAAAAAGAAAATCACTCACTGAACTTTTCTAACTTTAATTAGCTTAATATTTTATGTGCCTGTTGTTCGGTGATGACTGCTCCAACTGCAACATGCGACCTTGAGATGCGTTCCCTGTCAAACATAATTTATCCTTATTTTTGTAATTTTGTTAAACATTTTTTCTGGATTTCTTGACCTTTATATGATTATTTATTTATTTATTATTATTCGTATGCTATTCAATTAAATGTTTCACATTATATCTTCAGTAGTCCTTCTTATTCTTTTTCTGGGTCAACACGTGTCTCATGGTTCGTTTGTCCACATAACTCTGAAACTGTTATGTTATATGTTTTATTGTGTTTGTGTTCATGTTCCTGGTTTATTTGTCATTTCTCTTTGAACCCACATTTAATTAATCCCACATGTATCTGTGTATAAGTACTTCCTGTTTTGTTCATTCCTTTGTCGTTTCTCATCGTCAAAGGATAGAGAAGAGGAGAGAGAAAGAGCCAGAGAGTAAAAGAGACTGCGCAACTGTTACAATCTAATTTTATCCCTTTCTTGACCATGTCATAATATAATGATATGATATGAAATAATGATATGATATGAAAAATTTCAGTCTGGATTCAGGTCCCATCATAGCAAAGAAACTGCGCTTGTTAAAATT
Source organism: Leuciscus leuciscus (assembly GCF_965113295.1). NCBI lineage: Eukaryota > Metazoa > Chordata > Actinopteri > Cypriniformes > Leuciscidae > Leuciscus > Leuciscus leuciscus. The sequence goes on along the minus strand of NC_138734.1, from coordinate 43,452,295 downwards.
ACTAATGACTTTCTTCTAGCTTCTGACCAAGGCTTTATCTCAATAGTTTTACTTGATCTTAGTGCTGCGTTCGACACTATATAGATCATAAAATACTCTTAGATCGACTACAAAATTACACTGGTATTCAAGGACAAAAGACATTAAGGTGGTTTAGATTGTATATATCAGACAGTTACCATTTTGTCTACTTAAATGGGGAAAAATCTGAGATAATGTCAGTAAATTATGGAGTGCCTCAAGGATCTGTGTTAGGCCCTCTGCTATTTTTAATATAAATGCTGCCACTTGGAAATATTATAAGAAAACATGGAACTAGTTTCCACTGTTATGCCGATGATACTCAGTTATATATTTCATCACGACCAGATTCATTCTCTAAATTATCTAAGTTGACAGAGTGTGTTAAAGATAGAGATGGAAAGGGTAATAAAATATTCTACTCAAGTAAAAGTACTATTACTTCAATGAAATTTTACTTAAGTACAAGTAAAATTACTGGTCTAAAAATCTACTCAAGTAAAAGTAAAAAGTATCTCATTTAAAATTTACTCAGAGTAAAAGTTACTCTGAAGTTTCTCACGGCATAATAACAGTCTCAGAAAATATCACGGTTTCACGACATCACGTATACGGTCTTAAACAATTATTAAATAAAGAAACGGCATTATTAAACTATGGTTATTATTATCAGAATGACAGTGAAAATGAATGAAAACAGGTGTTTTGGTTGAACAAATGCTTTATTATAACAAACTTGAAACTAATTGTTTGTTTTGTTTATTAAAAAATCAATAATACATCTAATCAACTAATTTCAATAATTGATTATGAATTAGATTAACATCTTATTTTTATCATTAATTTATTAAAATGTTTAAGATAATTCATTTCTTTTTATGATTTAATACAAATAAATATATTATCAAAAACAGTGGTAATCAAAAGAATATCTTAACATTTATATTACTTTAAAAAAAAAATTATTAAATGTAAAATTAGAGATTTTAAAATCCACTTAAAGAAGTAGAAGCACACACACACACACACACACACACACACACACACACACACACACACACACACACACACACACACACACACACACACACACACACACACAAACTACTCAATTACAGTAACGCAAGTAAATGTAATTTAGTTCCTTCCACCTCTGGTTAAAGATTTAAAATATTGGATGACCTGTAATTTCTTCTAATAAATTCAGATAAGACTGACGTATTACATATTGAACCAAAAACCTGTACACAGAATCTCTTAGAATATAATCCGTCCTCTACAGTTAAAGACCTGCGAGTTATATTAGACAGCAACTTTTTTTTCGAAAATCATATTTCATATGTTACAAGAACAGCCTTCTTCCACCTCAGTAACATTGCTAAGCTCCGGAACATTCACTCAGTTTCTGATGCAGGAAAGGTAGTTCATGCTTTCATGACCTCTAGACTAGATTACTGTAATGCTTTACTAGCTGGTTGTCCTGCATCCTCAATAAACAAGCGACAGTTAGTCCAAAATGCCGCCGCTAGAGTTCTTACTGGGTCAAGAAAATATGAACATATTACACCAATTCTATCATCTCCACACTGGCTACTTATTAAGTTCCATATCAATTACAAATTACATTGTTAGCTAACTGTGTTATTTGTATATGTATATGTCTATATGTATTGTGTAAAGCGCTATACAAATAAATGTGAATGGAACTGAATTCCATATGACTCCAGTCCAGTCGTAGTTAAGGGCGCTTCATTTGTTCATGATTAGTTCATATCTTCACTAATCATGAGTTCATGTTGAAGTAAGTATTATTTCAGGTACTGGTACATGATTTTTCATGTACCTTTATTGTAAAATGCTACCATGTTGGGATCAGTTTTTTTTAATGAATTCTGTCCTCAATACTAAAATTTCAGGTTTATTTTAGGTTATTTTAGTAATAGGCTATTACTAATATCTTTTAACTAAACACGTGAACACACACACACACACACACACACACACACACACACACACACACACACACACACACACACACACACACACACACACACACACACACACACACACACACACACACACACACAGGATTATATTTGTTAGATAGTTAGATTTGTTTTTGTAATCAAGACTTTAAGGTTTATATAGGCATTTATATGTAGAAATTATATAGAAATACAAGCTAATACAGAAATGTACTTTTTATAAACACACCCAGAGAAATATAATCTAGAGTATAAAGTGTGAAAGTTGGTTTAGTGATAGAGAAGATATTCATATTTTGTCTGCTTTAAATCTGGTCAGATCTTGAGGTCTTCATGGACTCCTGATGAAAACATGGTCTCTGAGTGGAAGAGATGAAAGTAATAAAATTATAGTCATGATCTCATATTATTATAGAGTAAACATTAATGGAAATATACAGAAAAACTGAATATTTGAATTATTAGATGATGAATGTTATTAGAGGATTAATCACAACTCTTACATGAACATAAACATGAATATATATATATAAAAAAAGTCAATATTTTTCCTACATTTTGTTTATTCATGACTAAAGTTGGGTTATTTAGCACAGTGATAAGTAAGACTTCCTTAAAATGGAAGCAGCAAACAGAAAAACCAAACAAACAACTAAACTCACTGTCTGGAAAAACTGATTAATGCATGACATTATGAATAATTTGTACAATATTTTTTGTACCTTATGGTTATAGCTGCTCTTCTTGTGTCTTTTCACATATGGAGATTTTGCAAATTTGGCAGCGCTTCATCATCATCGTCATCATCAGTGTCATTAATATCATGCAGATTATCTGGAAAATCTTGGAAAGTCCCCTCAATGGTAATCTCAAATCTTGGTGGCTGTGTTTCTTTTCGAATCCAATCAGGGCTGAGGTTTCCATATGCCTCTCTAATCAATCTTATCCAGTCGTTGACATCTGCAGTGACTCTGAAGACCAGGCTGTGTAGATACATCATTGTTTGTTCATTTCTTGGATCATACAATTTGAAGAGAACATCTGGATTGTTGAGCAGATTATCTTCTCTGATTTGTATTAGTTCTTGATCAGTCAATGTAAGTTCCCTCCTTAGGTACATTTTTCTGACCAGACGTTGTGCTGCCATCTGTTCTGATTGAGTTTCGTCATCAGTGTCATCAATGGTATTAATCTCATGCAGTTTATCTGGAAAATCTCTCATAAATTCTCTCAAATTCTGCCAAGTCCCCTCGATGGTAATCTCAAATCTTGGTGGCTGTGTTTCTCTTGGAGTCGAATCAGCTCTGAGGTTTCCATATCCCTCTCTAATCAAACTTATCCAGTAGTTGACATCTACAGTGGGTCTGAAGACCAGGCTGTGTAGATACATCATTGTTTGTTGACCTCTTGGCAAATACAATTTGAAGAGAACATCTGGATTTGTGTGCAGCCTATGTTCTCTGATTTGTTCTAGTTCTTGATCAGTCAATGTAAGTTCCCTCTTAAGGTAAATTTTTCTGACCAGAGGTTGTGCTGCCATCTCTAGTCTGCGCTGGTGTTTGAGGATTGTGAAGCTCCTGTTTAAACCTCTTATTCACCAGCTCACACTTATAAACCCCAGTGATTGCACAAGCCAAACAGAAGACGATAGCAACTATTGTTCAGTCCAGCACATATTTGATTCGGTTTCCAGATCAACATGTCACTATGGTTTGGCCACTTAACTCTAAAACTGAAACCATAGTGATTATGGTAATACAATAGTACTATAGTAGTGAATGATAATCATATTCATCTATCATGTGAACTATAATCCAAAGCACTTCAAAGAGTACTGTGGTAATGCCACTGTACAGTATATAGACAAAGAAAAAACATGTTAAAATATCTTGACCGCGCGCAATAATCATCCTGTTCCCATGAGTTTTTCAGCCATTTGTTTGATTTCACGAGTTCACACTTGAAGCGAGGCTACATGAAGCAAGAGCATTTCTTTTTTATAAATAGAATTTATAGGAAATGTCTTTAAACCGACTTCTAAACAAAAAAAGATAATTTGTTGTAAGATGTAAGAAAAATTGTTTGTTGTTTCAGGAAATCTGTCACCTTCGTTGTGATAACTTTCAAGTTAGAAGAGAGAAAAAAATCAAAAAGCTTTCAACATTTTCAACTCATTTCTCTGGATGCAGACAAACAAATAAAGTTGATATGAACACAATTAATGATGGAAACCGGCACAACAACATTCAGATGAGTTTCATACCCTCATGAAGAGTAGCTCCCTTTCAGCTGATTTACTGTAAAGTTCATTAAAGAGAAGTCAGGAGACTCAACAGCAATCTTAGTGCAGTAACAGCCTCAAACTATTGCTTTACAGGTGTGGAAACAAGTACAGCTAATCTACTGGAATGAGGAAAGACAATCTCCAAAACTGTGTGCTGAGATTTATTAAAAATAAGCATTGCATTTTCTTACAAACTTGCAAAAAGTGTAGAGGATAAAATACAAATGAATTGAGTAAAGTTTAAGTCAGGCTAAATAAAGTTCAGAGCTGCTTTTATTAAGAATCAAACTCTGAAAATGTTGCACGGCTGCTACATGAAAGCATAAATGATCCGGTTATTAATTTTTCACACTGATTTTCATAAGTGAAGTCATACAGAAGCGGTCACATGTTGTGTGTTTCCCTTTATAGAATCAAATATCAAAGATGCTCATTTACGTAAAGTTTAAAGTCTGATATGTTGAAGAAAAGGAGTGTCTTTATTATAATCATCATCATCATTATCATAATCTCAGAATTTCTGGCTGCTGATGGGACTGAAGGGTTTGGAAGTTTCCTCGGCCATGAACGCCTCAATCTCCTCCACGGTTCGAGGAACGCAGGTCAGAAGCTCCACGCCGTCAGCCGTCACAGCGATATCATCCTCAATGCGCACCTGAGACACATATATACTGTATGTATAATGTATGATTTATATGCATACAATCATAGCGTATAATATGATATATTTACGAATCATCAACAAAATTATTAGCAAAATTATGTGAAGTTAAAGGAAGGACCACTTATGAATTGATGTAAATTCGTAAATCTCCATCAAGTGAATCTAACCATCTAACTATCTAATCTAATTTCTTTCAAACAAATCTTTCTAACAAATCTTTCTTTCTATCTATCTGTCTTTCTTTCTTTATAACTAATCTTGATGATCCATCCATCCATCCATCCATCCATCCATCCATCCATCCATCCATCTATGGTCATGTTAAAACATGCTAAATCATAGCAATGTGGTAAACCATATAGAAACATGGTAAATTATGTTAAACCATGCTAGAACTTTAAAACTTTAAACTTTCAAAGTTTCAAAATTTCTGGCCAGGCTTTTTTAAGCCAACTTAAAGTTTGTCTACAAACTTTACCTTCTAGTTGAAGATCTGCTATTCCTGCATTCATCACATCAACTTCCTCTCCCACTTCTACATCGACATGCAGATTTTCCCGAAACTCATCACAGAATCTGTTCAGTTCAGTTTCATCACCAGAGAGACTCAGTATATACTTTTTATCTTCATGTTTGTAATTCCACTGAACAGAGATGTTTCGATAAAATTCTCGAAGTATTCTCATCCAAAAGCCTTCATTCGTGGATCTGAAGACCAGACAACTCAGACGTTCCTCTTGAAAACATTTGAAGACAATATCTGGGTGTCGCTCCAACTGTTGTTCTCTGTATCTCTTTTTTTTCTTTTTTTTCCCTTTTCTTTCTTTGTTCCGCACTTTCTTCTGGGTATTCTACAAATGTCATCCCGTCATACATGTTTCTGATTTCTCTTGCCATCTCTAGTCTGCGCTGGTGTGTGAGGATTGTGAAGCTCCTGTTTAAACCTCTTGTTCACCAGCTCACATAAACCCTAGTGATTGCGCAAACCGAACAGAAGACGACAGAAACTGTTGTTCAGTCCAGCACATATTTGATTCATTGCCCAGATCTACACGTGTCTGTCTGGACTGGTTGTCCACATGATTCTGAAACTGAAACCATGGTGCATATGTAATACCATGGTGTTTTAATACTGTATTTGCCACAAAATGATAACCAAAAACATTCATGTCATCTACAGTAATCCAAAGCACTGCAATAGGACAATTATAGGAGGATAGGATAGGCTTTTTACACACGTTAACCCGAGACATTCTAAACCCATCTAAACTTTTTCATGTTTCTCACTGTTCAGTCTTTATTCTGCATGGGGTTTAAATGGGTTAATGAATCCTGGATTTGTTTTGAGTTTGTCTGAAAGTCCCAGATATTGATTGATTGAAAGAGGAAATGGACAAAATCCATTTTATACATTTCAATTTCAAGTTTGAAATGAACTTTTTAAAAAGGCCAATTTGGCTACTAAATTTTTAAGTTACTGGCCATTCAGAACTTCTACTAGCCAAAAATAAATAAATAAATAAACCAGATTAAATCACAGCTTATCTATCTATCTATCTATCTATCTATCTATCTATCTATCTATCTATCTATCTATCTATCTATCTATCTATCTTTATACAAATATAAATATAAATATAAAATATTATATATTTTGTCATCCAGCATCTCCTTCCTTCCTCTTTCATCCTGATCCTATTCACCAAAAATGTGTTTTAGCTGGACAGATCAATACAGTACAAAGAACGTAAAAAATATAGGAAAATAATATATTTTCTGTTAACCAAATGCCTTTTAATCTTCGCTATTGCTTCAACACAAATGAACAAGCGCGCCGTTATTTGTTGTGTAGTGACGTGTGTGTTCAAGTACGCCAGATATGAGCAGATTCTGCGCATGCGCTGTATTTAATATATCATGAGGACTCACGAGTTGAGTATTTGCGCTTAATCTGCGCAGATTTGTCTTACAGGAACTTCCCCAGCAAAGTGAGTATATATAAGTAACACGCCAAAATGGCCTGTGATTTGACAGCGTTTCCTGCCACCGCTGATTTTTACCTGAATTCGGCGGGTGTTAATTTCAAACCCTGGACAAGATGAATCACATTTGTGTTCATGCCATTTAAACAACACAAAGACAAATAGGCAGTTTTAGCATAAAACCCCCACATTCATTCCAATGCATTCCCTTTACTTTCATTAGGTCACATATAGCCTACTTATGTATTCAATTCTCAAAATCATTTGATATAAGTATGTATTTACTAAAGCAACAGACACAAGCTTTTGAGGCAGTTTGTATGTATTTAAACTGACAAATAAAAGTTCATCAAAATGTCTGAGCTTAAATAAAATACTTGTAATGTGTAATTAAAGATTGTGGCTTTCAATAATGGTCAAGTATAAAATACAGTGACCCATCGTGAATCAGTGTCACAGTGAAATAAATGATGAGTAAAGGTTGAAAATGCAGCAGTTTAGGTTTTATTTTACAATGAACTCACAGAACAATACATGTATATTGGAGATAGGTTATGTTTCATTGTGTTTGTGTTCATGTGTTTCCTTTTGTTCAGTTCGTTCCTATAGTTACTAAATTCTCTTTGTTCCCACATTTAATTATTCCCACATGTATAGTTCAGTTCTCTGTATAAAAGTTCATTCGTTTGTTGTTTCTCATCGTCATAGTGGTAAGAGTTTCTTCCTTTGTGTATTCTCATTATTATTAAAGTGTTTATCTTGGATTACTGGGATTACAGTTTTTCTCGATTGCTTAAACACTATAACCAGGCCTTTGAACTAAAATTTCAAAACCATAATGCCATTTATCAAAAAGCACACCCATTTCACTAAACTATAAACACTATTCCCTGTTTTGACACATGAGTCAGATTTGTTGAACTGTCACTGCAAAACTCTACACACAAATTGCTTAGACCATGTTGTCATTTAGAAAGCACTAGCATTCAATACTGTTCACTCAAGTCAGCACAGCTTCAGCTCAGTTAGACACAATTATCCAGATGGAAACACTAAGAGTCAAAATTTAACACACATCAATCAGAACCTTCAATAGATATATAAAAGGGCCCAAATCAGTTTATTGAGTTTTGGAACAATGGATCCAGAAAGACATGAAGGAAGAGGGATAAGAATGAGGAGGAGGAAGGGCAAGGACAAGAAGACAAGCAGTCTCAGATGAAATTCAAGCCACTCTAGTTGCCCATGTCTTTATTTACATTTACATTTATTCATTTAGCTGACGCTTTTATACAAAGCGACTTACAATTGCTATATATGTCAGAGGTCGCACGCCTCTGGAGCAACTAGGGGTTAAGTGTCTTGCTCAGGGACACATTGGTGTCTCACAGTGGATTCGAACCCGGGTCTCTCACACCAAAGGCATGTGTCTTATCCATTGCGCCACCACCATACCTTTATCAATGGTATGACTATGAGGGAGGCTGGGCTACGAGTAAGGCCAAATTTGAGTCGCTTTACCGTCGCCTCGAGAGCCTTCAGGGAGGTGTGGTGGCAAACAAAATTCTATCACTGAATAAGAGACAAACATTTCCAATAGTCTTTGATGAGGTTTATTTTCTTGCAAGAAAAGGCCAGCAGTCGTACAGTCAGACAGTGTGGCTGCAGTGTGACAGTGAAGGGAGGGCATCCTTTCTCCTTTATAGTCTTGACTCCCAGAATGTTATCTTTCTAGGCAAATGATGGTATTTCAACCATATGTGGAACATTGCAACTCTTAGACGTGTCCATCATATTGTATCCTTGAGTGGAGGCCCTCCTGTTACGTCCCAACACTCTTTACCATTCCAATACAATTTGAATACCATATTAGAAAAAGGTTTGTGTGTGCTCTTTTACTGTCATATGTTGGTCGAGCCGATCTCATGAAAGTGCGTATCTATAGCACAAATGATAATATCTCGTATCATTTATACGCCAAAACGAGTTTTAGCGTAAATATGGTACGCAGTTTTCGCGTGCATATGATACGCACTTTATGGCGTGTAATATGCACGCCCTCCTCACCCCTAATCCTACCCAAGGGGTTTGCAAGCAGTGCGTATCATTTGAACGCTAAAACTCGTTTTGGCGTATAAATTATACGAGAATTATCATTCGTGCTAGATACGCACTTTCATGAGATTGTGTTGGTTGGTCACACACATCTTACTATAAGTAAATATAAAAAAAAATGTAGAGGAGAGAGTAAAAAAAAAAAAAAGAGTAAAACAGGAAAAAATAAATAAAAAATTTGTGTGTGTGTGTTTTATGTGTATGATTAAAAATGTGTCAATGTATCCATTGGTTGTGTCTTTTGTGTTCATCATGTGAAAAGGTTTGTGATGGGGGAACCACAAGCAACATAACTTACCAGTTTTGGAAATGTTGTTTTGAATTTATTGCACCAGTGTGTTAGAGTTAGACTATGTTGTAGTGTGTGTGATTTTGAGGGCTTGTGTGTCCTGTCTGAGGGCAAAGTTGGGTTTTTCAGCAAGAGTGAATGGTTTTGAGTGTAGAGCTTCATTTTGACCTGAAAATAGGATGTTTGGGGAATTGGGTGAGACGTTATGGATTTGTGTTTACTGTTTTGAGAATATGAGGCATAGTTTCAAGAAATGTGTTTAAGCAATCGAGAAAAACTGTAAGACACAGTCTTAACATAATGGCTTTTTTTTACGCAACTGGCCCCTGGATATAATTAAATAACTGTACACAAAATATTGATTTGAGTTTTAATATTTTATCAGGTCACCAAATGCAAAACTTCCACAAGGAATTTTTTTTCAAGCATACACACCATGGAAAATATTCATTGTAGTATAAAGTGTGACCGATTTCACAGTTTTGTCACAGTTGTCTATCTTGAATATAACAGAAAAGAGAAATACAAGAAATGTATATTTGGTCTGCTTTAAATCTGTTCAAAAGCGTCAGATCTTGAGGTCTTCAAGGGTTCTCGTCAGGTGAAAATACGAGCTCTGTTTGGAAGAGATTAAACAAATAAACCACTTCTCAGTAAAACAGAACAGCTGTTTTTATGAAATAACTCGTACACATTAATAACAGTGATTCATACAGAACTTAGTCTTCTTTAAGTATGATGTGAGTTTTCTCAGCATTCATTTAACTTCTTGAATATTTCTGGTGCATGGTGGCAAAACCACATTTTGTTAATTTGTGACTAAAGTTTGAGTGGGGAGAACAACTTTTAGAGACACTTTTAATATGGACAGATAACAGATAAACCAAACAAACACCACTTAACACTTAATTCATATTTGTCTGATATGAATACGATTATTTTATGAAGATTTTGAACCATTTCTACAATATTTGCTGTTTTGAAAGAATATGATTGTATTGAATGTTGTACCTAATGTTTGTCTCAGCTCTTGACGTTGTTGTCTGAGTCTTCTGTTTTCTAATTGAAGATCTGTCATTCTTGCAATCAGCGCTTCATCTTCCCCCATGGCATCGCCATCCAGATTTAGTTGAAACTGATCACAGAATCTTCCCAATAAATCCGCTATACCAGAGAGATTCATCACATGCCGAATCGGCTGGTTAACCACATGTTTGAAAGTCCACTGAGAAGAGATGCCAGGATAATGATATCGAAGTATTCTTATCCACCAGCTGTCATTCGTGGGTCTGAAGAGCAGAACATGCAGATGTTCTTCACAAAAAATTTGGAAGAGAATATTTGGGTGTTGGTTCAGCTGTAGTTCTCTGTGTGCTTTTCTTTCTCTTTTTTCCCTGTTTGTTCTTTCTGTTATATATTCTCCTTGTCTTTCTCTAAATTGAAAATTGTCATACATGTGTCTGACTACTCCTGTTGCCATTTCTAGTCTGCGCAGGTGTTTGAGGATTGTGAAGCTCCTGTTTAAACCTGTTATTAACCAGCTCACACTTATAAACTCTAGGGATTATCCCCTAGTGATTAGATTAATTTCTCAAGTTACATGTATCCATGGTGTCTGCGTCCACCGGAGGTCTGAAGAGCAGAACATGCAGACGGTCTCGTCTATAAACTCTGAAGAGAACATCTGGATGCTTCTGTGTCTCCTTTCTTCCCTTTCAGTCATACTTCTAACATCTGATCCTTCATGTCTCTGGCATTTTGTATTAATGGTCATGTATAACATACAGTGACCCATCGTGAATCAGTGTCACAGTGAGATTTAAATAAATAATGAGTAAAGGATCAAAACGCAGCAGTTTAGGTTTTATTTTTACAATGAACTCAGGAACAGAAAACTATAACAGAACAATACATGTATATTGCAGATAGGTTATGTTTCATTGTGTTTGTGTTCATGTTCCAATGTTTCCTTTGTTCAGTTCGTTCCTATAGTTACTAAATTCTCTTAAGTATTCCCACATGTATAGATCAGTTCTCTGTGTAAAGGACTTCCTGTTTTGTTCATTCGTTTGTCATTTCTCATCGTCATCTGTAGTGGTAAGAGTTTCTTCCTTTTCTCATTATTATTAAAGTGTTTATCTTGGATTACCTGGATTAATTCCACCATATACTTTGTGCATCTGTTCAAAATCTGCATGTAAAATATTTTTACTGTGTCACTTTTTATTTACATGGATTGCATCACTCTATCAAGAGGTAATACATAAGGAACTTGCGATTAAAAAAAACATAAGAACATTATCAAAATATTATGAGACCGGGGCTAGTTGTCCCAGAGGGAAACTCTACAGGACTATCTCAGTATGAAGTATCATATTAATATTGATATCATATTAAATAAATGCTTGTTTTCACATGTTGTGTTAGTAATAGACTATTATTTAGTAATACACTATTACTAATAGCTGTTGTGTAAAATAAGTACATAATAAAACTACACTGACACGGATGGATGGATACAGTGTGACATCATATCCTGTCACTGGGGTGTCCTGCAAAAAAGCTTACAGTTTTTCTCATTTGCTAAGACTCGCTTAATGAAACTGGGATCCACTTGAACTTCATCCTCACATTCTTAACACAGCAGAAGTCTTCCCTGGCAAATGTCTTAACACTTTTTCATTTGTTTCACACATTTTTCACACCCTTTTGTCAAAACATTTATCACAGATCTCACTGAAAGACCCCAAACTCTATTGGATGAACTTGAACAAAAGGAAAGCATCTATTCACAGCTGATAGAAAGTATATGCATAATTATGAATCTCTAATGCACCTGTGTGAAACTTCAACTCTTCAATCATTAATCAGTCCTCAGTCATCGATAAAAGATGCTTGATATTTGCAAGCATGGATCATAGAGGCCAAAGGCACATTATTATTGACCATGTGATCAATCATGGCTTGTCCTGTAGAGAGGCTGGACGAAGGGTTCAACACATTCTGAGTCGAAACACGATGGCATCTCTCAGGCTTATTCAGAATGAGAACAGTTACTGTACGCCATGGTGTATTTCAGCTTTACTGTACTGATGCAGGACAATCTGTCTACAGTAATGCAGATGTTTCATCAATCCCATTTTTGTGACTGTTGAAGGGCCAGTTGTTCAAAGGTAAGCTGATCGGATTTTGGTTATCGGATTGGATCAAATCTTGAAAATGGGTTGTTCAAAAGGGAAAGAAGGAATCTGAAATCAGATTAGATCATGGAATCCAATCCTAGTTTTAATCTGGATCAAACCTTCAGTTTGTGTTGTTCAAAAATTGTCAGTAGGATTTGGATAACTTTGATCCAAAAAAAACAGGATTATCCTGATCCCAACAGGGGTAGGATTTCAAGGTGGATTCCAGGAAGAAAATGCAGTAAAACTTTGGTCAAATTGGTCAAAAATACAACATTTGTATCATGTAATATACACACACACACACACACACACACACACACACACACACACACACACACACACACACACACACACACACACACACACACACTCATATTTTTATTTTGCTTTTGATTAGCTTAACTGTTAAAATAATACATTAGAAGTAGACATTAGGCTATATATTAAGCCTTTCGGTAGCCTACTGTAAAGTAAAAAAGAGATTTGGCGCCATTAAATAATCCCCAAACAGCTGTAAAAATCAAACAAAAATATTAGGCTATATTTAATTCAAAGTGTGTTATCACTGTTTCTAAACTACATTGGCACAATCATAAGAGATGAACCAGTCAAAAGATTTTTGCAAGCGAACGTTTTTTGGTGAACGCTATACAAAACTTTTCTGAGCGAACGCAAAAGCATATATATAAAAAAAAGCATATACCCTATCTCATATTTTTTACATGACCATGTCCCTTTGGGGGTTCCGTAGAGCACCAGTAATCCAGATTTGGTAATCGGAAAATGTTTACATCCAGATCAGGGTGATCCAATCCAGTTTTGCTTTGAAAAACCGGCACAAAAGTAAGATGGATTAGCTGATCCTGGACTGTCCAGTCTGGACTGTCTGTACAATGTTTTGTACCTAACTTGGAGGTTCTAGGGAGTGGATGCCCCTTTCTTTTATTTTTTTGTAATTATTTTCTCCTGTTTAAACTAGAGAGGGAGTCAGGGAATTAGTTTGTTGTTGATTTCCTTTTACTTTCTTTAAGGTAAGTGTAGATTTGATCCCTACAGTTAGAGGCATTTTCTATATGTATTTTCTTTGGGCTTTTCCCCCACTCCTGAAGTCTTTAAACTTCCTTACTTGTGTTACATCAATACATTTTGTTGTACCACATTTCTGCTGTTTTTGGTGTAACTTTTGGAGCCATTTGTTTTGTTAATTTTAGTTACTTTAATGTTGCTTTCCCTTATCTTAGACTGGGTGGATCGTAACACAAGTAACAAGAAAGCCTTTCATTTTCTTCTTAAGGAAATCAAAATTAAGATGTTTTTTTAAGAAAATATCTGAGCGCTTAAGAATTTAAGAATTGCATTGAGGAACATTCTTAGAATTTATCTTAATTTTCATTAATCCAACCCAATATACTTTCAAATAAAGGAAAAAAATAAAAATCTTCAGCAGTCAAAATAATAATACATTTATTACTCAAATAACTAAAATCAAAGTAGCCTATGTAAATAATAGTGACCGAAAATTTGTTAAACAAATCAAAACTTTTTTATTTTATACCTTTTACACACTTCTTAAAGTGTGGCTCAGGCGGCAGTGGCTCAGGGGTTCATGTAGATTGTCTACAAACCGGAAGGTTGGTGGTTCAATCCCCGGTTCCACCTGACCAAGTGTCGAGGTGTCCTCGAGCAAGACACCTAACCCCAGCTGCTCCCGACGAGCTGGATCGCCTTGCATGGCTGACACCGCCGTCGGTGTATGAATGAGTGAGTGAATGGGTGAATGTGAGGCAATATTGTAAAGCGCTTTGGTGGCCATTGGGTCTGTGAAAGCGCTATATAAATGCAGTCCATTTACCATTTACCATTCTCAACCAGCTTCATTAGGAGCATACTGTGATGCTTTTCTAATATTATTGAATCGGTTAAATCTCAGACTCACTCAATAAAAGTGATTTGCTCTGATCTAGTGGCGGTTTTGACAGCTTTTTTGCCTAGTAACTGGAAAAAACGCCATTATTGTTGATTATTGCTTGTGATATTGTAATAATGATTACTGCCGATTAAAAGAATGCATTAAACATTTTATTTAATTTTTTTGTGGAGGGAAAATGTCATTCTTTTATGACAAGAACCGTTTATGAATTAATCAATTGCTTTTTACGCATTAGAAAATCAAGACATTGTTATTTGAGTAGCATGAAAAAATAAAAGGATGATGAATTAATATCTTACATCGTATCTGCACTTTTCAACTCATCTGATTGGGCATTGCATCATTAGATCAACAGAGTCGTGTGTGATTGGCTGTAATGCTCAACGCTGGGGGAAAAATTTAAATAAAAAGTAATCTTGCATGAGTTATTGTCTAAAGTGACAATCGTAATAGATTTATTTTGATTGTGTGGGGGAATGTTTTACCCTCTTGTAGAATTTGCATTTTTGTCCGTTTTTGGAGGGAGCAGGGCAATTGTGTCTCATAATGTAGTAATTAAATGTCCTCATTACCTTCACCTGGTTACTGTGACATCACACGTCAATCACTTTTGCTGTTCTTACAATATAATTTCCTTACTCCATCAGCTGCCATTCTATGTACTATTACTTGAGGTCGCACCTCAAGACTTTTGAATAGTTTTTATCCAAATGCTATAAAATACCTGAACTCATGAGCATTTAGACTGCTCTGAATTTTTAATGACTATATTTGAGCTATTTTATCATGTTATCTGTTCTCTTTTATAATGTATTTATGTATTAATGTAGTTTTGTCATGTGTTACCACCATGGGAAGTGCAATTTAAATTTCGTTGTTATATGCAATGACAATAAAGGCAATAATAAGGCAATAATATTTAACTAAACTACTAAACTAAAACTTGAACTAATTAAAACTAAAAACCTTCAAGCTTTTAAAACTTCTTCAAACTTTCTGGCAAAGCTTTTTCATGGCAACGTAAAGTTTGTCTACAAACTTTTTTAATCTAGTTCACAGTATATTCCTGTAGGCTATTTTCTTGAAAATAACAAATATAACCCAGAATGCATTGCTTTTTAAGGTAAATTACTGTTTTAATGGAAAATGGTATGATACTGTCAGAATTTTGCATTTTTTTACTCACAAGGGTTAACAGTGTATAGGATACATGATTACATTTTGTTTTTGAATGCTCTAACAACAACCATTAAACATATAATTCCTAATCTAACACCTTTCAGTCAGTTCTGCTGACTACACAATATTACTACATGTAGAATCAAATATATAATATTTATATAAGATCTAAAGTGGTATCATTTACATGCACAACATGATCGTATATCACACCCCGTATCCTCATATACTTTATGAAATATTCTCTAGATTACATGACTGCTCACATTTTTAAACACATGCACAAATTCAGCTTAGAAACAACATTCTGCTCAGTTGTGTATTGGCAAGAAAATGTAGCGGCAATTTAAAAGTTAAGCAAAGGCTTTTGGTTTCGCCTGCATGAACACAAACTGTGTGACTTTAATGTAGATCAGGTGACTCTACAGAAAGTAGAAAGTGTCCGACTTCACAACTTCTTCATCACAATTCTGGAAAACATGCTGCAAGTGTGTCCATTTATTTATTTATTTTTGCATGTAAATTATCTTTGCATCTGAAAGTCTTCAATGATGCCACTGGGTTTGCCACAGAAGTGTCTTTCAAACAGTCAGTTAAATAAAGGTTTGTTACAGGTTTGCCACTACCAGTGAAGACTAGTTTGCAAATAACAAATGTACCACATATAAACCATCACTTTTGTTGTAAATAAACTATTTAAACTACTGTAAAGTATATTGAACTGATAACATATTCACTTTGGTGATGAACATAAACTATTTTTTTTCAAACTTCAAATCAAAGACCTTTAAACTTCTTTCATTTATACATTTAGATGTATTTATCCAAACTCTCAATAGCCTCCTGTTTTGTGCATTTTCTCCATCCATCTGGTATCTTACCACTCCCCTCAAATGTTTTCTTATAGTATTTTTCCAGATCTTTCTGGAATCTGCACACAAACCACTTCCAGTAGGGCAGCTCAGAGAGATCAGGGGTGATGCTCCACTTTGCATATTTTCCTCCTGCTGTTCTGTATTGTCTAAATAGGACTGCGTTATCTGAGGCATCATGGTGAAATGATCGATCATCGCTTGCTACAGATGATGTGCAGATCCAAGGACACAAGTTTGTTGTATTCCTGAAAAACCACCCTGATATTCCATTCATTCTGTGGAAAGGAACACTGTGGTCAGTGTGGTCTGATTTATCAGCGTGGTTTTGTTTATCATCATGGTTTTGTTTATCATCATGGTTTTGTTTATCATCATGGTTTTGTTTATCACCATCATGGTTTTGTTTATCATCATGGTTTTGTTTATCACCATCATGGTTTTGTTTATCATCATGGTTTTGTTCATCACCAGCATGGTTTTGTTTATCATCATGGTTTTGTTTATCACCATCATGGTTTTGTTTATCATCATGGTTTTGTTTATCACCATCATGGTTTTGTTTATCATCATGGTTTTGTTTATCATCATGGTTTTGTTTATCACCATCATGGTTTTGTTTATCATCATGGTTTTGTTTATCACCATCATGGTTTTGTTTATCATCATGGTTTTGTTTATCATCATGGTTTTGTTTATCATCATGGTTTTGTTTATCACCATCATGGTTTTGTTTATCATCATGGTTTTGTTTATCATCATGGTTTTGTTCATCACCAGCATGGTTTTGTTTATCATCATGGTTTTGTTCATCACCAGCATGGTTTTGTTTATCATCATGGTTTTGTTTATCACCATCATGGTTTTCTATGGTGCTGGTGCAGATGGCTTTACAGAACGGACACTGAACCCAACAGCACTTACAGAAGTGATTAATCAGAATCTCTTCTGGTCTGAAATTGTGGTCCAGATTTACAGGAAATGTATTTGTGTTGAATCTACTGCTGATGTCAGACACTATAGCAGGAAGTTCTTGTGTTATCACATCTTTTAGGATGTTGAAATCCTCAACATCTTGATGTTTCACTCCACTGAGATCTTGTTCAGAGAAGACCAGCTCAGCTGAGAGCTTCTGAGTGAAATTCTTCATCCACAAACCAACATCTCCTTTGTTCGCTTGAACATATTCTGTAGATTCACGAGCTGATTTTATTATTTTCTGCTGCAGGATTTCAATGCTCTCCTTCATCTTGGGTAAAACACTGACACTGAACTTATCCTTGATGTACTGACTGACTTCATCTCTGATGAAGCTCTCGAAGTAATCTCTGGGATAATGAATGTATTTCATGTATTTGTCAAAATCCTCCTCTTTTGCCAGTACCTTCAGGATATGTTTCTCCAGACTTGATCTGTTTCCATTCAGTGCTTCAGAGTTTGATTTAATTTCATCTGTCAGATCTTTGGCAGTCTTCTTGTAGACGCTCTGCTCAATGGGCTCTTTAAGTTTCTGACAGATGATCTCACCAAAAATTGCAGCTGAAGTAGATCCTTTGCAGTATTTCTGGAAAATACTATAGTACTCTTCTCTCTTATTCTCTAAATAGAGAACAGGATCATTGGCTTCCCTGAACAGTCTCTGTTGTTCAGTGATCATCTCTTTTTCTTTCTTAAAGATGCAGTAAGACAAATCCATGAAGAATTCATTGTTGAACACATATTTTACTCCTTTCTCATGGGCTAATATTCTCTTCTTGATGTAATCTGCAACTTGATGAATGTAGCTGTTGTTGTAGCCCGTCTTTGAAATGTTAAATGACTTAATCATTTCGTTTGTCTTCTGAGCAACATCTGCGACTAATGATCTTATTTGGGCGTCATCTTCTGGAGACAGAGTTTCAGTATATCCACATTTTTCTTTAACTGCTTTGTAAAAATCCTTTGCAGCCTCTATAATCTTTCCTTTTGTGGATGTTTTGTAAATAGCATAATCTGAGTAACTTGGCACAGTGAAAATGTTCTTGTTCTCACTGCTCTTGTTCTCACTGCTCTTGTTCTCACTGCTCTTGTTCTCACTGCTCTTGCTCCAGTGATCTACAGAAGCACTTTCATACAGATTACTGAGCATCTCTCTCACATCTTTCATTATATCAATGTATTTGATTTTTGGATTCGCTGCGCTGATCATATTCATCCACTGTTCCCAAAACTTATCAAACTCTTCCTTCAGTGTTTCTTCATTGTTACCTTTGCCTCTGAATTTTAAGGCAAGTTCTTCACTCTTTGCATAGAGAGTGTCTTCATGCTGTTTCCTCTTATCATCAATCTTTTTCTTCAGGTCTCGCTGCTGAAGAACCTCATTTAATTTCCTCTTTGTTTCTCTCACAATGTTTTCCTGAACATTCTTGATTTTAATCTCAAATGATGTTTTCCACTGAATCAGTATATCTTTATCTCTGTCTTTCTCAAAGAATTCTGCCATTGATTTTTTCACTTCGTCACTTGTCTTCTCCAGTTCTCTTTGAAGAGTGGTTTCCTCAACCTCATGAATTGCTTTATTTTCTATTTGGTTGTGCAGTTTATTCTCAGTGTCCATCATGGCGCTGCGAAGACTCCAGGACCACTTGCTGTATTCAGTCTCCAGTTTCCTGTAGGCTGAAATCTCCAGAGAATTTCTGAAGCTGAAGACGAATCGTTCATTCAATAAAGCCTCCCAGAGGTCTTTAATACGATATTTTAAGTCTTCCGACTTTATTCCATCTGATTCTGAGTCATGAGATATAATAGTCTTCTTGAGGTCTTGAATATTCTCACAGTAGTTTGGGTTTGGTGGTGCCATGGGTGGGCTTCCCTCCCAGAGCTGAGCAAAATACTTCACATCCTTCTGGACATCAAATCTAATAATATCACTGAAACGATCTGCATCATAGACTTCATCTTTAGCAGCGAGTTTTGTCATCTCATCCAGTTTCTCCTGCAGTCGCCTCCTTCCCTCCATGTTTTTCTCTCCAGCTGTGACGTCTGAGACGTTCTGATGCACAAACACACATCTGGGATTCAGTCTGACCTTCTTCATCCTCATGAAGGCCTGAACAACAATCTGAAGAACGTCCTTCATCTCAGATGGGTTTTCTCCAAAGATGTTGATCAAGGTCAGATGTCCAAGACCTACAACAAATGTGGCCAATTCATTGTCATGATGTGTTGTTGATCTTCCAGCCAGTTCTAGAGCACGAAGACCCTCAGTATCAACAACCAGAATATAGTCAGATTTCACTTGTGTTTTCATCTCGTCTGAGACTTTGACCAGCTGCATGAACACTCCTCTGGTGCACCTGCCGGCACTGACGGCAAACTGGAGCCCAAACATGGCGTTCAGCATGGTGGATTTCCCAGAGCTCTGAATCCCTAAAATTGACAGCACAAAGACTCTCTGGTCTCCCAGTTTCTTTACAAGTTCATCTAGAACAGCAGAGATCCAGATCAGAGGAACATGAACAGCATCTCCATCCATCAGCTCCAGTGGAAATCCAGAGATCATCATCTCTGCTGCAAGACTCGGGAGAGAAGAGAAGTCAAACTGCAGGCCTTTCTTGTTCTCCTTCACAGATGAACATGATTCATAGATCTGACCGATCTCCCTCATGATGTGCTCCAAACCAAAGCCTGCAGCCTGAAGATCCTCAGATATCCTCTCAAGTTCAGTTTGTTCATCTGTGAGTTGTTCAGATTTATCATGTTTCTCTTTCAGTTTTAAGACTGTTGACCACTTTTCATCATATTTGTGATGTATAACAGAAAGATCAGCTGATGTATATTCATCCAGGAGGTTTCCGAGCCACTTAATGAAAAACATCTTCTCATGTTTATCATGCGAGTTCATTTGTCTAATGAAGAGCTTCATAAACTCACTGATGTTAGATTCATGCTGCTGTTCACGGATTTTCTTCAGTTCTGTTTGTTTTCTACTGATTTCCATTTCTATTTCATCTCCTCGAGATCGGTGTAGTTCTTTGTTCTTCTGACTCCACTGATGCCACAGTTTTCCCTGATGAGGCAGAATTGATTCTTTGATTCCTATCAGTTCTTTCTTCACCAGCAAACTAATCATCGACTGTGCTGCTTCTCTTCCTCTCCTACAGTCTTCATTATCCTTCTCATCTACTCTGATGTCTGAGTGTTTGGACAAATCTTCAAGTCTGAAAGTGGAAGATGATTCTGAGAGACAATCATTTATAGCTCTTCTGAGATCTTCAGATACTTCTGATTGATTTCTGTCTTTCATTCCAATCTTGTATTTTCCTTTGCCTCTCTCAATCATAGTAGATTCATCCTCAGTGAAAAGACAAATGAGTGGCTTCCTGTTTGAGTACAGGTTTTGGATTATTTCTGCACTTCTGGAATTCCTGTCAAGTTGTGTTAGAAGGACAACATTGACTGAGGACATTTCAGTGAGGATCAGCCGCTGTTTCTCATGGTCTCCTGCATCACCGTGTAGATTACAGAACGCAACACAGTCATTGAATTTATCCGTGTTTTTCCCAGAGGGGCAGAACCAGGCGATCTCCACCACTCCATCCATCAGGACTCTGGTTCTGCTGCTGCCTGGGCAGTTCCTGTGGAAGAATGTGTTGTGTTTCTCATTGATCAGACTGTTCATCAGCTCAGACTTGGATGAAGACACGGAGCCAAACCTGAAGAAAAACACCATTGGAGTTTGTGCCTTGTAGATCAGCTGGGTTTGACTGATGGTTTCATTGTTGGGGTTTCTCGTCTTCCAGCTCTTGTTGATTTGTCTGAATGTCCAGAGAGGAAACTCAATCTGATGTGTGAATGGATTAGGAACAAGCAGAGGCAGAGCGTACTGACACTGAGACAGTTTAGTGACCATCAGCTGCTTCAGGAAATCATCAGCACAAAGAAACACAGCCATCTGAACATCCATCGGGTGAATTTGATCAGATTGCTTCGTTCCTTTGTTTGAAAAAGACATCATGTCAAAAAAATCATGACCATTTTCACTCCTGGTTTCAAACAAGTCTCCCTGTTTTGTTTGATCCTGTTTACTGGCCTCTTTAATGTTGATGTATCTTGCTCTGTAGTTCATCATCAATAGTTTTTGAAGGAAAGTCTGAACCAGCTCTTCCTCAGCACAAGACTCATTGGACTGTAAAGAATGTGTAGTTATCTGAAGAACATCTGCTGGCCTCAGGTTATTGAGACGCCCGACTTCAAGATGAAGTTTGTGAAACAGATTATACATTTTTTCCATGTCTTTTTCAGTATTTTCCTGTTGTGGATTATTATTTTTTTCCATGTCTTGTTCAGTATTTTCCTGTTGTAGATTATTATTTTTTTCCACGTCTTGTTCAGTATTTTCCTGTTGTAGATTATTATTTTTTTCCACGTCTTGTTCAGTATTTTCCTGTTGTAGATTATTATTTTTTTCCACGTCTTGTTCAGTATTTTCCTGTTGTAGACTATTATTTTTTTCCATGTCTTCTTCAGGATTTTCCTGTTGTAGATTATTAATTTTTTCCATGTCTTCTTCAGTATTTTCCTGTTGTAGATTATTATTTTTTTCCATGTCTTGTTCAGTATTTTCCTGTTGTAGATTATTAATTTTTTCCATGTCTTGTTCAGTATTTTCCTGTTGTAGATTATTAATTTTTTCCATGTCTTCTTCAGTATTTTCCTGTTGTAGATTATTAATTTTTTCCATGTCTTCTTCAGTATTTTCCTGTTGTAGATTATTATTTTTTTCCATGTCTTCTTCAGTATTTTCCTGTTGTAGGTTATTAATTTTTTCCACGTCTTGTTCAGTATTTTCCTGTTGTAGACTATTATTTTTTTCCATGTCTTCTTCAGTATTTTCCTGTTGTAGATTATTAATTTTTTCCATGTCTTCTTCAGTATTTTCCTGTTGTAGATTATTATTTTTTTCCATGTCTTGTTCAGTATTTTCCTGTTGTAGATTATTAATTTTTTCCATGTCTTGTTCAGTATTTTCCTGTTGTAGATTATTAATTTTTTCCATGTCTTCTTCAGTATTTTCCTGTTGTAGATTATTAATTTTTTCCATGTCTTCTTCAGTATTTTCCTGTTGTAGATTATTAATTTTTTCCATGTCTTGTTCAGTATTTTCCTGTTGTAGATTATTTTTTTTTTCCACGTCTTGTTCAGTATTTTCCTGTTGTAGATTATTATTTTTTTCCATGTCTTCTTCAGTATTTTCCTGTTGTAGACTATTATTTTTTTCCATGTCTTGTTCAGTATTTTCCTGTTGTAGACTATTATTTTTTTCCATGTCTTGTTCAGTATTTTCCTGTTGTAGATTATTAATTTTTTCCATGTCTTTTTCAGTATTTTCCTGTTGTAGATTATTAATTTTTTCCATGTCTTCTTCAGTATTTTCCTGTTGTAGATTATTAATTTTTTCCATGTCTTCTTCAGTATTTTCCTGTTGTAGATTATTATTTTTTTCCATGTCTTGTTCAGTATTTTCCTGTTGTAATGATGGTGTTGATCAGGACGGACTCCTGATTCCCCACAGTCCTTGTTTCCCCTGTTGATTAAGAAAATATTTAATTTATTTCGAGAAATAACTTTTATACAGAACAAATATACAGTGGAGAAAATAATGATTGGATCCCCTGATGATTTTTTAAGTTTGCCCACTTACAAAGAAAGGAAGAGTCTACAGTTTTTAAGGTAGGTTTATTTTAACTGATAGAGATGAAATATCAACAAGTAAATCCAGAGAAAAACACATTATATAAAGGTTATAAAATGATTAGCGTTTGATTGAGTATTTGATCCCCTACCAACCAGCAATTATTCTGCCTCCCACAGAGTGGTTATGTGCCCATGTGACACAAGATCTCTGAAGATCTCAGCAGAGGAGGATTAAAAAACTGCACAAACAGCATTACCATCTTTACTTATTACTAACCAGACTGACTTTATTTCTGTTAGTAGTCTACAAAAGTTGTTATTGCGAACTAAGAGAGGTTTAACTCTATTTGATTTGAAGTCACCATAACTGATTATTGTTTACATTAGTTGGGCTCTTAACTCTTTTTATATTTTTTGTATTTTTGGCTGGTTTCTGTTTTGAAGTCTTTAAAAGTGCATCCATCCATGATGAAAGTGCTCCACACGGCTCTGGGGGGTTAATAAAGATCTGTTGAAGTGAAGCGATACATTTGTGTTAGAAAAATACGCATGTCGACTCACGCCAAAAGAGCAGAGGTGTCAAAAGTATTCACATTCATTACTCAGGTAGAAGTATAGATACTAGGTTTTAAAAAGACTTCTGTAGAAGTTGAAGTATCAACTCAAGCTTTTTACTCAAGTAAAAGTATAAAAGTATCAAAACTACTTAAAGTATAAAAGTAAAAGTAATGTAAGGAAGAAAAAAAATTAATTCTCTCTCTCTCTCTGAATCAATATTTGACGTGATTTGCCCCGATTTCTCCCTCGCTTACCGCATCTAGGTTTCCTTCGGAGGACTTTTGGCGCTGCGCACAACCAAATGTGACTACAGCCTCTCACAAGTTAGAAAGACACCACAACGCCAATCAGTTTAGCGATGTGTATTCAGGAGGCGGGAGTCAGGTCTAAACCGTTTGTGTAATTGGTCAATTTTTTTTTTTTTTTTTACGACGACAAGCAGGAATGAAAACAAGCCGAAATTAAATAGGAGTAACGAGGCTATTTTTAAAATGTAAGGAGTAGAAAGTACAGATAATTGCGTCAAAATGTAAGGAGTAGAAGTAAAAAGTCGTCTGAAAAATAATTACTCCAGTAAAGTATAGATACCCCAAATTTCTACTTAAGTAAGTTAACGAAGTATTTTTACTTCGTTACTTGACACCTCTGCAAAAGAGTAACACTTGGCGATGTATGTCGTAGGAGTAGCGTAAGCTGTGACGCCTCTCGCGGTTCAAACAAGCAGGGCTGGGCAACAAACTCAAGTTCCTCCGACATTTCTCTCAAAAAGTTCAAAAAGTTTTGAAAAAGTTCAAAAACTTCTAATTTGTGATTGATGTTTTGTTTTGCTCTATCCTCTGTGCTTCCGTGTTCGTCATTACGTTGCGCGTCAAGTTCAAGGGTTAGTCTTTCGCTGTAAATCGATGCGCATGGCTGTCTGTCAGTGCTAATTATTTTAATGCGATGCGCACTGGCTCTGTGTCAGTGCTAGTTATTTTAGTCGATAAAGTTTTAAATATGGATATTTTTCTTACACAAACGCATTGCTTCGCTTCACAAGGTCTTTATTAACCCCCTGGAGACATGTGGAGTACTTTTATGACTTCAAAACAGAAACCGGCCATTCATTGACATTACAAAACTTGGAAGAGCCAGGACATATTTTAATATAACTCTGATTGTAATCGTCTGAAAAATCATATACACCTAGGATGGCTTGAGGGTTAGTAAATCATAGGCTAATTTTAATTGTTACACAAACGCATTGTTTCGCTTCACAATGTCTTTATTAACCCCCTGGAGACATGTGGAGTACTTTTATGATGGATAGATGCACTTTTATGATGGATAGATGCACTTTTATGGACTTCAAAACAGAAACCATTCACTGCCATTACAAAACTCGGAAGAGACAGGACATATTTTAATATAACTCTGATTGTATTCGTCTGAAAGAAGAATGTCATATACACCTAGGATGGCTTGAGGGTGAGTAAATAAAGGGCTAATTAAAATTTTTGGGTGAACTATCCCTTTAAAAGCCCTTTCACACTAAACTTGACGCAATAAAACAAGGCGAGTCGCTGATGAATGGAGCTTTCACACCGAACGCGAGACGATAGATCTCCTTCGGCTAATTAATGCAAGGTGGCGCTGATCGACAATGCATTTTTCCTCACAGTGAAAAACCCCAAAAGTTAAGCTAACTCATTTCATTTGAGGACACTGATTTCCTTAATTTGTTTAATTTTAGAGATACATTGCAGTCAAGAAGTTAAGTGATTAATTGTGTGATAAATTAAGTGATTAAGTGATGACTGAGCATTAGTGACGAACACCTGCTGTTAATGAGCAAAATCACTGAAGCAAAGAGAAACACAAAAACTACAACTGACTTCAACCACAGCCTTAGATGAAATCAACTGAAGATAAAAGAAGACATTAAATCTCTCAAGATCTCAGCAGAGGATTAAAAAACTGCACAAACAGCATTACCAGCTTTACTTATTACTAACCAATTACTAATTACTGACTTTATTTCTCTAAGATGTCTACAAAAGTTGTTATTGAGAATTAGTAGAGGTTTATATGATGATGATTTATTGAGTTTCATTTGATGTTACCACAATGGTGATCAGTGTTTGCTTTAGTTGGGTTCTTGACCCTTAATTTTATAACAACAATTTTACTATGTGTGTTGTTACTAAATTTAATAAACTATGTGTTTATTTTATTGCAATCAACAAATTATAAGTCAAGTCAAGTCAAATATATTTGTATAGCGCTTTTCACAATACAGATTGTATCAAAGCAGCTTCACAGTATTAAAGTAAAATAATACAACCAGGTTTGTTTCTAGTGGAATTTATTGATTGATAAAATTAAATATCCCCAAAATATCCCCAACTGAGCAAGCCAAAGGCAACAGTGGCAAGGAACCGAAAAACTCCATCAAGTGACCTAATGGAGAAAAAACAAAACCTTGGGAGAACCCAGGCTCAGTCGGGGGCCAGTTCTCCTCTGGCGTTTATGAACTAGAGGTCGGATTTAACTGTAAGATTAAAAGTATTATATGAATGCCTGGCTGAAGAGATGCGTCTTTAATCTAGTTTTAAACTGGGAGAGCGAGTCTGAGCAACGAACAGTATCAGGAAGGCTATTCCAGAGTTTTGGAGCTAAATGTGAAAATGCTCTCCCTCCTTTGGTGGATCTGGATATCCTAGGTATGACCAAAAGCCTCGAATTTAGTGATCTTAAAGAGCGCGATGGATTATAGGGCGATAGAAGATCCGTTAAATAGACTGGAGCTAAGCCGTTTAGGGCTTTATAAGTCAGTAGCAATACCTTGTAATTAATACGGGACTTTATAGGTAACCAATGTAGTGATGATAAAATTGGTGTTATATGATCATATTTTCTTGATCTAGTAAGAACTCTAGCGGCGGCATTCTGGACTAACTGTAGCTTCTTTATTGAGGATGCAGGACAACCAGCTAAGGGACTGTTCGTTTTTTATTTAAGGGGCCACCGGAGGAGTTTTGAGATCTGTTGTCAAAAAAGACATGACCCTCCCTTAGCCAGCAATACATTTTTCTATGACCCTCCAAAATGATTGTGAAAAAAGGCATGACCCTCCCCGATAATTTATAGCCTACTTCTGTAGCCTATACTGTTTTTTTACAATAAACTCTTGCTTTCTCATCTTACTAGGGCTGTAACGATAGACCAAACCTACGATTCGGTTCGTATCACGATTTTTGATTTTAGATTTGAAAAAAAATCATGTTCCCTATCGTTCGGTCACTACGACGTACGTCGTGGTGAACGACAAATAGGAATCTCGCTAGAGAGGCCAATCTACTTCGAGTGAAACTAAACGAGCCAATGCATATTGGCGTGCAATCATTTGCATCAGCTGTGCAGCCTCGCAGCGCGGGTATTTAACGAGCAGCTGGTGCGATTGCACTTCAGCTTTTTGCTTCGGAGCCGAGCGTTTCGATGCTGTTTAATCTACTGAGTGATCAAACAACGAGCAAGCTCTTCAAGATGATCTCTCGTGTCTGGTGCGGGCGATACAGCGCAGCAGCGGGGTCGACTTTCTTTTTCTCTCTTTGTTTTTGTGTTACTGAGCAAAACAAAAAAGCTGTTTTCACAGCTGGTAACGGTGCGCCAAGAGCGCTGAATAGCCGTTCTTATGGCTGGTAAGACCGCCGTGAAGGGAGACAGCGCACGACAGGTTGCATTCCTGTCTGTGTCCGCTGCGACCGTTCCCCTGCGTGCTTCAGTACCAAGGAGAGTATTTCCCTGAAAGAGCTTACATGGGTGTGAGTTGCGTCTTTCTAAAGATGACATTCCACCCGTGTGTTTCTGGTTGCGGTCGTTTCCTGTCCTCACTGACGGCCACGATCACTGTCTCGCATGCCTGGGAAACATGTGAGACTGTGTTCGTGGGTGGTTCATGTTCTCGCACGGGAACATGACCACGTCGACACACCGGTCAACTCTTCTTTCTCCGGAAAGTTTGAGTCCCCTCTGTTGTTGGCCAGCCGCTGCTTGTGTGTAAAAGCACAGCTGCAGGTCTGCTCGACACTCTGGGGGACCGTCGAGATCGGCGAGAGCTTCCGCGGGGAAAACCCTCTCGCTCCTCAGCGTGTCGTGTGCCGTCGAGCTGCCGGGCTGCAGCGCGGGTTGTCACGGCAACCCAGCGCTCGCTCGGCGCTCTAGGTGCGCGGTCTCCTTGTCTATCCTTGTCTAGGGGTGGTGGTGGCGCAATGGATAAGACACATGCCTTTGGTGTGAGAGACCCGGGTTCGAATCCACTGTGAGACACCAATGTGTCCCTGAGCAAGACACTTAACCCCTAGTTGCTCCAGAGGCGTGCGACCTCTGACATATATAGCAATTGTAAGTCGCTTTGGATAAAAAGCGTCAGCTAAATGAATAAATGTAAATGTAAATGTATTCTCCGTTGTAGCGCCCTCCCTGGTGGCCACCAGGAGAGGTCTACTTCAGTAGAATGGCTTGGGTGATCTGAGAGCTGAGGGCTTCTCCTTCGGGGAACCAACCCCCTAGGGCCCCTCCCTCTCTAGCGCATCACAAGTTGTGCAGCTTCTGGATGGGATTGCTGGTCCTTCAAAATTGGAGGAACCTAGCGTTTCATTCAGGGCTCCAGCTGAGGGCAGATGTCGATTGCCGCATCGGAGAGAGGGCCTGTTTTGTTCTGGAAATGAGGGTATGCTGAGTTCCCACTGTAATAGTGTGTGTGCTTATGCTGAATCAGATTCAGAACTGACAGCCATGCTTTCCCGGGTCTTTCTCGGATGTGCATTGAAAACTTAGGAGTATGGAGCTATATTGGTGCCAAAATATGGAACGCCAAAAGTGCCAAATTCTGCATAAGTTTTCACCTCTCTCACTACCCTCGATGGTGGGGTGGCTGTGCCTCTGGCGAGCCACCTCTGCCCTGCATGCGAGGCCAAGGCACTCTTATTGCACGAGGGTAGTTCTGAGCCGGAGTTGAGCTGCGCTTGTCGACTGACCGTGTTCAAGTCACAGCGCAGGCCCTCGGGCAGACGATGTCCACCTTGGTGGTCCAGAAACGCCCCTGGCTGTCCTTGCAGAGGTGCGAGACGTCGTCAAAGTACGCTTTCTCGATGCTCCCATCTCACAAGGTGGCCTTTTCGGCGACACTGTTGAGAATTGGCCCAGCAGTTCTCCGCAGTTAGCAGCAGACTGAAGCGCTTTCCCCGACGTACCACCAGAGTGCCTCGTGGGCCGCCCCTCAGTCTACTCGTCGCCAAGGGTGTCATCCCCTGCAAAAAAAAAAAAAAAAACACTCCGGCACAGCCTGCTCTACTGTGTCCGCTGCAGGAGGATGACACCGCCCGTCTCAGCCACTGTTTAAGTGGTCGGTGAAACAATCACCCCTGAGATGGGTGACCCGGAGATGGGTGGAGCTGCTCTCACCCGGTGAGGGCCGGGGAACGAATCTTTTGAGTGTTCCACCACTGGAGTCACAGTGGTACCTAAATTCAAAAAAAAAAAAAAAAAAGAGCAGTTCTTCTATCCCTGGGTCTGAAAAGGGCCAAGAGAGCAGTGGGAGGAGAGAATCCTCACCATTCTCATTCACCTCTTCTATCGCCAGCAGGCAACAGTGTGCGGTTCGAGAACGCAACCAAGCCGCCTCCTGCACCTCCTGCCTCGTGGAACCGGGTAAGTGTTGCACAGCACACTCAGACTCCGCTGCGGGCCGCCTCCCAGAGAGAGCCTCCCGAGCCGAGCCCCTGTGTTCCACCTCACTGCCCCACTCCGGGTACGCCTACGGTCCCTTTGGTCCCGTTTGTACGGTCTCTGCGAGCCTGGTTATTGCTCCCCAGTCCGTCTCGCTGGCTCATTCGGACCATTAGGCTCGGCTATGCGATTCAGTTCGCCTGGCGTCCCCGCAAGTTTCGGGCCATCCACTCCACTACAGTGAGAGCAGCCGATGCCCATGTCTTGTGCGCGGAGATCGCAGTCCTACTGGCGAAGGACGCGATAGAGCCGGTCCCTCCAGCCGATATGAGGACAGGGCACTACAGTCCCTACTTCATTGTACCCAAGAAAGGGGTGGGTTATGACCAATCTTGGACCTGCGAGTTTTGAATCGGAGCCTTCAACAGCTATCCGTTCAAAATGCTCACGCAGACATGCATTTTCGAATGCATCCGTCCCCGAGACTGGTTTGCAGCGATCGACCTGATGGACGCGTACTTTCATGTCTCGATTCTTCCTCGACACAGGCCGTTCTGTGCTTGCGTTCGAGGGTCGAGCATATCAGTACAAGGTCCTGCCCTTCGGCCTGTCCCTGTCTATCCGTGTCTTCACGAAAGTCACAGAGGGGGCCCTTGTTCCCATGAGAGAACAGGGCATTCGCATCCACAACTGTCTTGACGACTGGCTCATACTGGCACACTCTCGAGATCAGTTATGCGAACACAGGGACCTCGTGCTCAGGCACCTCAGCCAGCTGGGCCTTCAGGTCAACTGGGAAAAGAGCAAACTTGCCCCCTTGCAGAGGATCTCTTTTCTCGGTATGGAGTTGGATTCGGTCGCTCAGACAGAGCGCCTCACAGAACAGCGCGCTCAGTTGGTGTTGAACTGCTTGAACACGTTCAAAGGCAGGACGGCGGTCCCACTGAAATTCTTTCAGAGGCTCCTGGGGCATATGGCAGCAGCGGTAACCCCGCTTGGACTGCTCAATATGAGACCGCTTCAGCACTGGCTTTTCGGCCGAGTCCCGAGATGGGCGTGGCATCACGGCACTCACAGGGTGACAATCACACCGGAGTGCCGCCTGACCTTCAGTCCGTGGTCAGACCCCTCGTTCCTTCGGGCAGGAGTCCCCTTGGAACAGGTGTCCAGGCATGCTGTGGTTTCACAGATGCCTCTCCCACCGGCTGGGGTGCCACGTACAACGGGCATGCAGTGTCAGGGGTGTGGACGGACCCCCAACTGCATTGGCACATCAACTGCCTTGAGTTGCTTGCAGCACGTCTCACTCTGAGCCGCTTAAAAAAGCCGCTTCAGGGCAGAGACGTGCTGGTCCGTACGGACAACATTGCGACCGTTGCGTACATCAACCCACAAGGTTGTCTACGCTCCCGTCTCATGTCGCAACTCGCCCGCCATCTCCTCCTCTGGAGTCAGAAGCATCTGAGGTCGCTTCGAGCCATGTATGCCCCCGGTGTGCTCAACCGTGTGGCCGACGGGCTATCACGAGCTGTGCTTCGGGAGAATGGTGACTCCACCCCCAGGTGGTTCAGCTGATTGGAGAGAGTTCGGGGAGGCTCAGGTAGTCCTGTTTGCCTCCTCAGAGACCTCCCACTGCCAGCTGTTTTACTCCCTGACCGAGGGAACACTCGGCACGGACGCACTGGCTCACAGCTGGCCCCGGGGCCTTCGCAAAAATGCGTTTCCCCAGTGAGCCTACTTGCACAGACTCCGTGCAAAGTCAGGGAGGACGAGGAGCAGGTCCTTCTGGTGGCTCCCTATTGGCCCACCCGGACTTGGTTCCCAGAACTCATGCTCCTCGTGACAGTCCCTCCCTGGCCCATTCCTCTGAGGAAGGATCTTCTGACTCAGAGACGGGGCACCCTATGGCACCCGCGTCTGGACCTCTGGGAACTCCATGTCTGGTCCCTGGTGGGACGCGGAGGTTCTAGGTGACTTACCCTCAGAGGTACTTAACACCATCACTTCTGCGCGAGCGCCGTCTACGAGACGTGCGTACGCCTTGAAGTGGAACCTGTTCGTCGAGTGGGTTTCCTCTCGCAGAGAGGACCCCCAAAGATGTTCGATAGGGTCAGTGCTTTCCTTCTTGCAGCAAGGGTTGGAGTGAAGGCTGTTTCCCTCCACCCTCAAAGTACACGCTGCCGCTATTTCAGCTTATCATGACCACATAGATGGCAAAACAGTTGGAAAGCACGACCTGGTCGTCAGGTTCCTTAGGGGGGCGAGACGATTAAATCCTCCTCGTCCCCCCTCCATACCCTCTTGGGACCTTTCCCTGGTGCTCCGAGCACTTCAGGATTCTCCCTTTGAGCCTTTGCAGTCAGTAGACTTAAAGCTTCTCTCCTTGAAGACTTTGCTGCTGATTGCACTGGCCTCGATCAAGAGGGTAGGGGACCTGCAAGCATTTTCGGTCGACGAATCGTGCCTAGAGTTCGGGCCGGGTGACAACCATGTTGTACTGAGACCCCGGCCTGGCTATGTGCCCAAGGTTCCTACCACTCCCTTTAGAGATCAGGTAGTGAACCTGCAAGCGCTGCCCCTGGAGGAGGCAGACCCAGCCCTGGCTTTGCTCTGTCCCGTTCGCGCTCTGCGTATGTACGTGGACAGAACTCAAAGTGTCAGGACCTCAGACCAGCTCTTTGTCTGTTACGGAGGCCAGCAGAAGGGAAGGCTGTCTCCAAGCAGAGGATGGCCCACTGGACAGTGGATGCCATTGCCTTGGCTTACCAAGCTCAAGGCGTGCCCTGCCCGCTCAGGTTGCATGCACACTCCACGAGAGGCGTTGCATCCTCCTGGGCGCTGGCATGTGGCTCCTCGCTAACAGATATCTGTAGAGCTGCGGGCTGGGCGACACCTAACACGTTCGCTAGATACTATAGCCTACGTGTAGAGCCGGTGTCCTCCCATGTTCTCGCCCTAAACGGGTAAAAGCACTGTGAGTACCGGCTCTGTCGGCTTGCTGCACCCTACTGTGCACCCTTATTGCTCCAGAGTCAAAACCTGTCGAGTCCTCCAAACACCCTCGGCCCGGACGTGGCGGAGCGTCCGGTGCCAGGCCTTTATCCGCTGAATCCTTGAGAACCGGGTCTAGGCTGGGTCCCATATGTGTGACCCTACGGGGATCCCATATGTGTATATCTTCCACGGCTGCTCCTAAACGGAAGCCCGTGTCTTCCCTTGGGCTAAGTCACCCACTATTCATATGCAGTACAACCCTTGGGTTAGTCCATATGTTTATTCCCACATAACTCTTCTTAAGAATGTGGCTCCCGCAGCGTTCCCCTCCCTCAGATCGGGCACACTTTCCCAGTGTTATCCAATAATCTCACTGTATGGGTTCATGGAACAACAGTGACGGATACTCTCAGTGTAAGCCCTCTCCTATCGTCCTTCCAGGCAAGAAGGTGTAGAGGCTTGCTCAGGGCGCTGGATGGGGTGCAGCAGCTGTGGCACTTTGGTAGGGATTCCTATTCGTCGTTCACCACGACGTACGTCGTAGTGACCGAACGATAGGGAACGTCTCGGTTACATATGGTAACCCTCGTTCCCTGAGGGAGGGAACGGAGACGTACGTCCCGTCGCCACATCTGCTGCGACCCGCCGGGGCAGCCAGCTCACCGGCTCGGCTCCTCAGCAAAAAACTGAAGTGCAATCGCACCAGCTGCTCGTTAAATACCCGCGCTGCGAGGCTGCACAGCTGATGCAAATGATTGCACGCCAATATGCATTGGCTCGTTTAGTTTCACTCGAAGTAGATTGGCCTCTCTAGCGAGATTCCTATTCGTCGTTCACCACGACGTACGTCTCCGTTCCCTCCCTCAGGGAACGAGGGTTACCATATGTAACCGAGACGTTTTCGGTGCTGATGCGGTGTGACTCGTTCAACATCTGGGTGGCGCTGCCAAAAAAGCATCTAAAAGCTGTCACAAAGAACCGGCAAAAGTAATGATTATTAATATGTCAAATATAGCAAGGAGACATTTTAATTGTTTATTAATAAACAAGTGTTTTCTGTGTCGACTGCAAAGATGAAGTTGACGATGCGTCGCGATCTTCTCAGAACGCGCCAGAGAGAAATGCACATTTCATAAGCAGAAAGCAGTCTGTTTTCCTTCGTTTTGAATGGTTCTGTTTAAAAGTAGACATTTCTAGCTTCCTATATATTTCTCAGGTCTGTGAGGCAAGTAGCATACCTTACGCTGAGTTTCGGTTCATTTATGAGACACGAGTCACTCGCCCGCGCCTCCGTGTCATGATTATCTATTTTCTACTATATTTACTTATTTATTAAATCCAGATGAAACATTGATTAAAATTAAGATACAATTAATAAAAAAACGAAATTCACTTTAAAGAAAGGCTTTGTGCTTTCGGTTTGAGGTCTCTGTGAAATTTTTAAAGTCGCTTTCAGAGCAGTCATGTCCGTAATGGAGAACTGTCACGCCCATAACATTGTTTTTTTTTTGTTTTTTGTTTTTTTTTTCACATAAATTCGAACACGAAAAATAAAATAAAAATAATATTTTATGTTCTGTGGAGGCCGATCTTTATTCATCCGGTGGGTAGGCCTATCTTTTGGTTTGCACAGTGTAATTTATAGAATTACTAAAAATATTTTGCCACCTAAAAGTTAAAGATTTTTTGTGTCACGTCACATGTGTATTTCCCTCATATTAAATATAAAACGCATGTGTAGACTGATATTTTTCTAATGTCTTGACTCCTTTCAGACGTTTCAAAATATTGGTATTAAATGCATTTTCTGAGAATTTATATTTCAAGTTTTGACTGCAAATGTCACGTCCATAACACTGGAATAGTGAACCAGTTTTGAATGGGCCAGACCAATCGTGGGTAGGCCTTAAATTAAAAACATTAAATTAAAAACGTTATCCAATCACTGTTTAACCTAATAAAAAATATTGACTAATAAAGCCTAATGTTAGGCTATATTATATGTGCGTATACACAATATAGATTTTTATAGCTTGATGCTCTTTAAAAATTTTTTTTGCTTTGTTAAAAGTTTCTGGTGCATAGGACGACCTATCCGCGATCGCTCTCCATGGTTCTGACCAAAGAAGAGCGCTTTGGAATCTCCATTACGCATCATACGCATCATACCTGGGCTGCATTTTCCGATAACATTGTCTCTTAGCACGCTACGAATACTCTTAAGGTATAACTTAACTAAAGGTATACTACCACTATAGGTATATCATTGCTAGGCGTCTTCAGGGCTATCATCCACTCGCGAGGCAGAGGCGCTGAGAGGCAGAGGCGCTGGCGCCCTCCTAGCAACGGCGCTGTTTTTGGTAAAATATGATTTTGACCACTTCATTAAGTTTTGTTTTGTAGAAAACTCTTTTTAAAAGATTTTCGTTTTGTATAAATTGTATCTTAATTTTGATCAATGTTTTATCAACCAATTGCCCGTATTTAATAAATAAGAAGCCAATATCAAACAATGTAATAAGGCGCGGACACGATCACTTGCATTGCACGTGAACTGGAGGGCGCCGAAACTCAGCGTGTGCCTCACAGATTTGAGGAATATAGTCTATATTACAGAAAGCTTGAAATGTCTACTTTTAAACGAAAATATTCAAACCAAAATAAATAGGCTACTCTCTGAATATCCATATGAAATGTGCATTTCTCTCTGGCGTTCATGGCGAGCATCGTCAACTTCATCTTTGCAGCGACACAGAAAACACCAGTTTATTACTAAACAAATAAATGTCTCCTTGCTAATTTAGACACATTCATAATCATTACTTTAACCGGTTATTTGTGGCAAGGAATGAGCGAGCGGAGCGGAATATTCAGAAATGCGCTCTCCGCTCACGAGCTCTGATCAGAACAAACCCGAACCGCACTGTCTGCTGACTTGCGCAGAAACTTTTTTAAAACTAAACATTTAGACTATTTTAGTACAAATTATGAGCTTATTATTATTATTATTTTTTTTTTATTTTTTTGGGTGCGCCGAAAACTAACGCCGTGCCTGGTCCCCACGGAAGAATGTTTTTTCAAAATAACCCCTGAAATGATGACTTCTGGTGAATATTGTGAAAACTAATTGATACATTTATATTGGCTAAATACATTTCATACATTAGGCTATAGCATATTATAATACAACTTATTAGGCCTATATATTTATAGAATAGCAAAGTAGGCCTAATCAATATACAAGACTGAACCACAGAAATGTGAAATATAAAGGCTTTCATCCCGCTGTTGTCACTTGTAGTCATCGTTGCTACGATACGTGACTCACAATGACTGAAACGACCAATTAAAAGGGCATTCTGTCATGATCCTGGTTTCTTTCTCCTTCTCTCTTTCTCCCTCTCCTGGTCACACGCATTATTACATCCTTTCACGCACACACATCCTCTTCATCATCCCATTCAGCTGTTACTCGTTACCTCATCTCTACACACTCTCTCTCCCCACCTGTTTCCCACTTTCTCTGATTAGACTCTCTATTTCTTGGCTTTCCTTTCATTTGTTCTTTGTCAGATTATTGCCTATGTTACGTACCTTTTGTCTGCTATCCAGTCCTGTCTTGTCGTGGGTGTCCTGTCTGGTGCGTCTTCTGACTAACAGCATTATTACCTCGCATCTGCTCTGTTCAACCTCCAGCTACGTGAGTGGTCTACTGTCTGGCGTTCCCGTGGTCTCTGTGGACTCAGCCTCTCTCTCTACCTCCGGGTTATCCCGTAACCGGCCCAGTCCGAGTATTTCTGTTAATGTTCTTCAAAGAGACTTTCTGTACCTTTTGACTGAGAGAATCATCTATTGAGTTTTGCTAAGTGACTTTGGAATTAATGCAAAGAGACTTTCTGTTTGATACGAATGCCTGACGGCCACCTGTGTTGATTATCTGATCTGTTCCTCTTCTATTAAACTTTGCAAACTGCCTTCCGCTTTTGGGTCCTCTCTCCACATACGTGACAGAATAATCTGACCAGAATGGACCCAGCGAAGGAGATTCCTCTTCAGTCTGCGCTTGAGCTCCAGGGAGCAATGCTGGGCCGTCATGAGGAGGAGCTGGCCGTTACTCGCAATGCCATGGATTCCCTTGCTGCTCGTATGACTGAGATTTCGCAACAGCTCCATCTCATCCATGTTGAGTCTTTCTCTTCCAGAGCTTCAGCAGTTCCAGAGCCTAGAGTCAACAACCCGCCGTGCTATTCCGGTGAGCCCAAGGAGTGTCGATCATTTTTGACCCAGTGCGAGGTTGTCTTTTCACTACAGTCATCCACGTATGCCAGCGACCGCTCTCGCATTGCTTTCGTCATCTCCCTGCTGTCTGGCCGTGCGTGAGAGTGGGGAACCGCTGTATGGAATTCAGACGTCGACTGTCTTTCTCGTTACACCCTCTTCAAAGAAGAGATGCTGCGGGTCTTTGATCAGTCTGCCTTCGGAGCGGAGGCTTCCCGTCTTCTGTCTACACTTCGCCAAGGAAGGATGTCAGCGGCAGACTTCTCGATTGAGTTTCGTACTTTATCTGCTTCCTGTGATTGGAACGAGTCGGCTCTGGTAGCTCGTTTTCTCGAAGGACTTAATGCTGACATTAAGGATGAAATCCTTGCCCGCGAGGTACCTTCCCATCTGGTTCCTCTCATCGACATGGCCATTCGAGTGGATAAGCGCTTTGAATTGCGCCGCCGCAGCCACAACCTCGAAAGACCAGTCAATGCTCCTCCCGCTCTCTCTCCTGCACTTCCTGCCTCCGCCGATTCAGAACCCATGCAGCTGGGGGGATTACATATCTCTGCGG
Organism: Leuciscus leuciscus; assembly: GCF_965113295.1. Classification (NCBI taxonomy): domain Eukaryota; kingdom Metazoa; phylum Chordata; class Actinopteri; order Cypriniformes; family Leuciscidae; genus Leuciscus; species Leuciscus leuciscus. The sequence goes on along the minus strand of NC_138734.1, from coordinate 43,415,016 downwards.
CTGAGCGTCAGCGTCGCATCATGGCTCGCCTCTGTATGTACTGTGGTGCTGCATCTCATCAAGTTTCCACCTGCCCAGTAAAAGCCAAAGCTCACCAGTAGAGAGAGGGTTACTGGTGAGCGCTTCAACTTTAGACCCTCCATCACGCGCACGCACTACTTTTTCTATCCTCCTCCGCTGGCCGGGTCACTCCATCTCCTGCTCGGCTTTAATCGACTCAGGAGCCGAGGGAAACTTCGTGGATGAGACCTGGGCTCGTAAACAGGGGATTCCCCTCGTGGAACGCAAGGACTCCACCCCTGTCCACGCCCTCGATGGTAGTATTCTCTCTAGAGTGCGCTTTGCCACTGCTCCGGTGAGTCTCACCATCTCTGGAAATCATCAAGAGACTATTTCTTTTCTTGTTTTTCAGTCTCCATATAGCCCTGTAGTTTTAGGTCATCCCTGGTTAGTTGAACACAGCCCTCAGATAAACTGGTCTAGAGGCTCCATTCTTTCGTGGAGTTTGTCTTGTCATGTTAAGTGTTTGATGTCTGCTGTTCCTCCTGTCTCTTCTGTTTCTGTTTTTCAGGAAGAACCAGGTGATTTGTCTGGGGTCCCGGAGGAGTACCATGATCTGCGAGCGGTTTTTAGTCATTCCAGGGCCACTTCTCTCCCTCCTCATCGACCTTATGACTGTAGCATCGACCTTCTTCCGGGTACCACTCCACCTCGTGGGAGACTTTACTCTCTCTCTGCTCCCGAGCGCGAAGCATTAGAGAAATATCTATCGGATTCGCTCAATGCTGGTACTATCGTCGCTTCCTCCTCCCCAGCCGGTGCGGGTTTTTTCTTCGTTAAGAAAAAAGATGGTTCATTACACCCCTGCATAGATTATAGGGGGTTGAATGACATCACGGTTAAGAACCGGTATCCTTTGCCGCTCATGTCATCCGCCTTTGAAATCCTGCAGGGGGCTAAGATCTTTTCAAAACTAGATCTTCGTAATGCTTACCACCTTGTCCGCATTAAGGAGGGGGACGAGTGGAAGACCGCGTTTAACACGCCCTTAGGGCACTTCGAATATCGAGTTCTTCCTTTCGGGTTGGTCAACGCTCCTGCCGTGTTTCAAGCGTTGATTAACGATGTCCTCAGGGACATGTTGAACATTTTCGTATTTGTCTACCTCGACGATATTTAATTTTCTCCCCCTCTCTCCAAGTACATACCCAGCACGTTCGTCAAGTCCTCCAGCGTCTGCTCGAGAATCGATTGTTTGTCAAGGCTGAGAAATGTATTTTCCATGCTCATTCCGTCTCCTTTCTGGGATCCGTTATATCCGCGGAGGGAATCAGCATGGATCTCTCCAAAGTCTGTGCGGTTACCGAATGGCCTGTTCCTGATTCGCGGGTTGCTCTTCAACGTTTTTTAGGCTTTGCGAATTTTTATCGACGGTTCATTCGTAACTTCAGTCAGATCGTCGCTCCTCTTTCGGCTCTCACCTCTGCCAAGATTCGTTTTTCTTGGACTAAGGAGGCCCAAACCGCTTTTGACCGTCTCAAATCCCTTTTTACTTCCGCGCCTATCTTAAGAACTCCTGACATCTCCAAACAATTCATTCTTGAGGTAGATGCATCAGAGGTGGGCGTGGGAGCCGTCCTCTCCCAACGCTCATCCTCTGATGAAAAGGTTCATCCGTGCGCTTACTTTTCTCATCGCCTTACTCCCGCCGAACGCAATTACGACGTCGGAAAATCGCGAATTGTTGGCTATCCGTCTAGCCCTCGGCGAGTGGCGTCACTGGCTTGAGGGTACTTCTGTTCCATTCATTGTTTGGACAGATCACAGAAACCTAGAGTACATCCGGACCGCTAAGAGACTCAACGCTCGTCAGGCTCGTTGGGCACTCTTTTTTACGCGCTTCGACTTTTCCATTTCCTACCGCCCTGGTTCTAAAAACCTTAAACCAGATGCGCTTTCGCGACAGTTCGCTTCTCCAGAGGTTGTTCCCACAAAGGAGGAGATTCTTCCTCAGAGTATGGTTGTGGGCGCAGCAGTCTGGGGAATAGAACGCTTGGTCAAACGCTCCCTGGCTCACGCCGTTACTCCTCGTCTTTGTCCAAGGGGCCTTTTGTTCGTTCCGCCTTCCGCTCGTCTCGCTGTTCTTCAATGGGGTCACTCCTCCAAATTATTTGCCCATCCCGGTGTTAGGGGCACCGTCGCCGCTATCCGTCAAAGATTCTGGTGGCCCTCTCATGAGCGCGACATTCGCCGTTTCGTCGCTTCGTGTTCTGTCTGCGCCCAGACTAAGGCTAGTAATTCTCCCCCCGCGGGATTACTGCGCCCACTCCCATTACCGTCTCGCCCTTGGTCACACATCGCCATGGATTTTATCACGGGTCTTCCTCCCTCCGAGGGAAACACCGTGATACTCACAGTCGTTGACCGCTTTTCTAAAGCTGCCCGCTTTATTCCTTTACCTAAGCTCCCTTCCGCCAGGGAGACAGCCCAAATTGTAGTCGACCAGATTTTTAAGATCCATGGTCTACCCACCGACGTCGTGTCTGATAGGGGTCCCCAATTCTCTTCCTTATTTTGGAAAGAGTTTTGTCGTCTTATTGGAGCGTCGGCTAGTCTCTCGTCCGGATTTCACCCGCAGACCAATGGCCAGGCCGAGCGTGCTAATCAGAATATCGGACGTATTCTCCGCAGTCTTGCTTTCCGTAATCCTGCTTCCTGGTCTGAACAGCTTTCCTGGGCAGAGTACGCTCACAATTCCGCCCCGTCATCTGCCACAGGTTTGTCCCCTTTTCAATGTTGTCTTGGTTATCAGCCTCCGCTTTTTTCCTCACAAGACGCTGATTCCAAGATGCCGTCCGTCAAAGCCTTCATTCAACGTGCTAAACGTACATGGAGAGGGGTCAGATCCGTCCTTTGCAAGACTCGTTCCCGTACTCGGCGTGCCGCTAATAGACGACGCACTAAAAGCCCCCGTTATTCAGTTGGGCAGAGGGTCTGGCTTTCCACCCTTAATATTCCTCTTCAATCCACGTCGCGTAAGTTGGCTCCTAAATTCATCGGACCATTCCGTATCCTTAAAATTCTCAGTCCTGTCTCAGTCAAACTCAAGCTATCTACTAATCTCCGACGCATCCACCCTGTCTTTCATGTATCGTGTATTAAACCTGTTGTTCGGGCCCCGCCTCGTCCTGTCTCCCCTCCTATCCGTGTGGAGGGCGCTCCCACCTATAGGGTTCGTAAGCTTCTCGATGTCCGTCCTCGGGGTCGTGGTCATCAATTCCAGGTCGACTGGGAGGGATACGGTCCTGAGGAGAGAAGTTGGATTCCATCCCGGGACGTCCTGGACCGCTCGCTGATTGATGACTTCTACCGCTCCCGTCAGTCCTCCTCTGTTGCGCCAGGAGGCGCTCCTTGAGGGGAGGGTACTGTCATGATCCTGGTTTCTTTCTCCTTCTCTTTCTCCCTCTCCCGGTCACACGCATTATTACATCCTTTCACGCACACACATCCTCTTCATCATCCCATTCAGCTGTTACTCGTTACCTCATCTCTACACACTCTCTCTCCCCACCTGTTTCCCACTTTCTCTGATTAGACTCTCTATTTCTTGGCTTTCCTTTCCTTTGTTCTTTGTCAGATTATTGCCTATGTTACGTACCTTTTGTCTGCTATCCAGTCCTGTCTTGTCGTGGGTGTCCTGTCTGGTGCGTCTTCTGACTAACAGCATTATTACCTCGCATCTGCTCTGTTCAACCTCCAGCTACGTGAGTGGTCTACTGTCTGGCGTTCCCGTGGTCTCTGTGGACTCAGCCTCTCTCTCTACCTCCGGGTTATCCCGTAACCGGCCCAGTCCGAGTATTTCTGTTAATGTTCTTCAAAGAGACTTTCTGTACCTTTTGACTGAGAGAATCATCTATTGAGTTTTGACTTTGGAATTAATGCAAAGAGACTTTCTGTTTGATACGAATGCCTGACGGCCACCTGTGTTCATTATCTGATCTGTTCCTCTTCTATTAAACTTTGCAAACTGCCTTCCGCTTTTGGGTCCTCTCTCCACATACGTGACACATTCTCTGATGATGTTCCAAGATGTTAAAAACGCTACGCTGATCATAGACAAACAGGGGGACAAATTAGTATCTACCGCACCGTCGTTTTTTTTTTTCTTTTCTTGTCATAGCCTACAAATGTCTTCGTTCTGTCTGACATAGGCTATATTAGAAGCTATAATGTGTCTGTCATGGATTTGCACTGAATTCTAAAAAATACGGAACAAAGTGCGTTCCGTATCAGTTCAATACAGAACAAGACTTTTATGTGTCAAATACGGGACGATTCCGTATTATACGGAACGGTTGGCAACCTGCAGCGGTAGAGTTACACTCACAGGACAGTGTGCACTTATTTGCAATCACAGTTCATTATTTGCTCGTGCTTTAAAGCTTTGCCGGGTAAACATTTCTTTGGCATTCTGTTCTGACATGATGCACTTTTTCTAAGCGCGAACTGAAGCGCGCGCTCACTGTCAAACAGCGCCAAACTGGATTTTTGTTGGGTCAGACCCATTTGATATCGAAGGGGGGCTGATAACGCGATATCAACATGGAGCTAAATGGAAAAAAATAGCACCAAACAAGCCACTTTGAAATGCTTCTGTTTTCATGAATATAAAAGTAGGGTGACCCTCCCCCTAGACTAAAAAAAAGTTGGATGACCCTCCCCTCAACAATGAATAAAAAGACATGACCCTCCCCTATTTTCCTCCGGTGGCCCCTTCCATAAATACCGAACGGTCCCTAATAAAGCATTACAGTAATCTAGTCTCGAGGTCATGAATGCATGAACTAACTTTTCTGCATCAGAAACTGATAGCATATTACGTAGCTTAGCAATGTATAACAATTAGTGAAAGACACAGTTTTAAAGCTTCGCAAGGTGCTTTATATAGGCCTACACGAAGTGAATGCCTGCAATCATTAAGTCATTAATGAATGCACAAAACGTGCAAATTAATAAAAATATTATAAACTCTTCGAAACGATACACAATTGTAGTTTAAGTTAGCGCTGAAACTATATTTACCTTTTTTGAAATAATCCATTAAAACCTGCTGAAAAATTAGGAGCGTTAACTAAAATGATCAGATCTGCGTGCATGCCCGGGAAACTCATGAATATTCATGTAGGCTCCGCCCACTGCCTCTACAGATGCACAACTCACTTTTGCTCCACACTTCACATTTATCAATGGTGCAAAAGGGAGAGCACGCGAAACTTGTCACTTGTAAGCGTCGCAGCAGATTCAAGCAGTTGTAGTTATGTACTTGTGTTTGTGCTAGAAAAATATACAAGACATTTGTGAGAAAATATTCTACAAGTGTGCAACTCTCATCAGATGAATTCACATACTAATTTGCGGATGAGCAAAACTTCTCCATGACTTCACATCTTTTGATGCGGGTGTGTGAATGTGTTTTGCACCATATTCACTGCAGCAACTGTAGCATTTAGTAATTTTTTTTAGCCATTTAGTCATTTAGCAGACGCTTTTGTCTAAAGCGACTTACAAATTAGGACTAAATTAAGTGAGTCATCGTGAAGAGGCAAAAAACAACGCAAGAAGTGCTCAAAATACGAAGTTCAGGCATTGTTTAGACTAGCATAAGCCCGATTAGCGAGGGTTTAAAGAAAAAGGAATAATGCAAAAATGTGAGTGTACGAGTTTCTTAATTTGTGATTTGTAGAATAGGATTTGTGCACCTGCAATGAAGAATTTGAGAAGGTGTAACTGTTGTGTTGTGTTTGTGGAAGAGAAAAAAAAGTCTACAAGTTTGCAACTCTTAAAACATTTCTCATATTTACTAATACACATGTGTGGCTATTCTCTACAACTTCAAATTTCACTGTCACAGGCGTTCAGTTCATTTGCAGCAAAAATACCTTCATAGGTTTGCATCATTGCTCAGTAACAGTGCATGTCCACTACAGTGGCAAAACTCTACTCAGTGCCGCTGGCAATGCTATAATGTCTCCGCTTTGGGGTGTGTCTGTTGCGAGTGTGTTTAATCTATGGGTTTTTTTTTCAACACACACAGTATAATCATCAGAGATGCACGCGATTACATTCAGAAATAGACAAGCTTTGTTTCCAAATGATCCAAGCAAATATCCTGTCAATTTTACAAACTTTTATAAACCCAGCCAGATAATCACAATGAACACATCCAAAAGGAAATATTTAACATAAGATATATAACAACTGCAAAGCGTCTAATTTGTAAACAAAATGATTTACACACTAAATCTAGCATTTAAATTCCGGCACAATTTGCATATTTTTAGACAGACGTCACCTCCCGAACCTCACAGCAATCTGAAATTGTAGTTATTTGATAAGTTATCATCTTTACGTGGGTTGTGCTTTGGCACGGCTCCTCAGTGCGGAAGAATCTCAAAAAATTATTTTGGATCATTTTTAACCAAAAAAAGTTATGCACTGCAGCTTTAACTACAGTGGAATTAAATTATTAATTATTGTTTGTTTATTAAAGTGCAAGAGAAAAATAAAGTTCTAAATACCCATAATAGTTAATTTGATTAAACTAATTTGTATAATTTAAGTTGGCCCTACTCAAACCAATTAATTATTAGGGATTGTGTTGCATTTTTTGGAAAACAGCAGATTTTTTGATAGACTAATAACACACAGTTTATGTTTAATGGGGAAAACCTAACACAACAAAATAATTGTTATCCATAATAAAACTTATCTGAAATTTTTGCTGTAATACCTATATTACCGTAGGTAATACCTACATGTCTTTTTTAATTTGTTTTGAATTATGGACCAAATCTTGTTAATATTATTGATGTCTTTACTGACGCTGCATTGTCTTAATTTTACATCCCAGACACAGGGAATACAAACATCTCTCTATTCAAACCTGCAATAATTAATAAGTTTAAGAGCTTCTGTAGATGTATGACAGAAATAAAGTCAAATTGGGGGTACGTTTTCCAGAACCAATTATGGGTGCAAGTTCTGTCGTTACCAATGGAGTTCAACAGAACTTGCATTCTTGATTGTGAGGCACAAAGTGAGGCAATTCCAAGTAACGTTAAGTTACAGTCTGGCGCTTCTGACTCATAGACACAGCCTGAAAGTATATTTTCATATTTTAAGAATTTGCTACTGACTATTTAAACGCGAGTTTTGGGCAGTATAGAGTAGCGCTTGTTTGTCGTTTCTGCAATCGCAGAGATGTTTTTTTCATTTACATAGTGTTATCATTGTGTAATCACAGGGTGATAACTGTGTTTTTACCCTGTTCACACCTAACACGTTTTTTTGCAGTGAGAGTTGCCTTTTTTGAATTGTTCCTTTTCGAAAGGGAACTCGCACTGCATCGAATGACGCTTTGGGGAACGCCTCCGGCGTGACAGGTGTCTGAAATCACTATCAAATCACGGCAATCATATTGACCGGCGACAGCCCATGAATCATTAACCTGCGACCTGAAAGTATATAAGGGCGCCTTGCATACATAACATCCATCTTTTCATCTTCAGGGACTGTTCTGTCTGTAAGCGCTTGAAAATCAGGTAGTTATGAAATGCACTGAGAAGGCTCTCAGAAGCATGCAGATCCGTGCCCAAGATATCTGACGCCAGGTGACACATACAAACTGTGCGTTTTCTGTCTGGGAGAAGAGCACACACAGACAGTTCTCGAGGGATCTGTCTGTGCAAATTGTGAGTGTTTTTCTTTGAGAATGCTCTGCTAACTCCAACAGCGTGGGTAATTTTTGCCAGCTTGTAAGACCACTGTCAGGTGGTTGGCCTTATCAGGCCACCATGAAGCTCAGTCCCCAACCTTATCGGCCCATGGCAGTCAGTTTCTTACCTAAGAAAAGGCCTTAACAGGCCGGCCTTAACAGGCCGCTCCGAGACTGAGCCCCAGGACTGGGCAGCCTACTGGTTATCAGGTAGTAGACCTCACCAGTCCTCCCTGTAAGTGGTTTCCCAGCGATACTGGGTTCTGGCAGCTAGTGGCCGCTTGCTATCACTTCAGACGGCCTTAGCAGGCAGCTTCTGAAGGCGAGCTTGCACCCTAGCATGACTAAAGTGTTCACATTCTGCTACTGGTTCCTTCCCGGAACCTCTTTTCTATCTAGCCTACAGCCTGGTTTGCCTACCAGGCAGGCCATGTGCTCCCCTCACTGAGGATAACTATGAGTACTCGGCCTCCTGAAGTCTGGTCAGACGGTTGTAGGCCTCTAGTGAGGCCTCCCAGTTAGATCAGCCCTTATGCTTTTTCCAGGCCTCCTCAGTGCTTTGAAACATAAGTGCTGGGTAGATCCATGGATTGAGCAGAGAAACTCCCCTTGCTAGCAAGAGTTGTAAGCATTATGCTGAGTAATGCTCTCCAGGAGACCCCGTCTCTGAGATCTTCGCAGTTCCTCGGGCTGGATGCCTTACCTCCTGGGATGGTGCTGCTCTTCTCTCTAGTAATATGGCACATAGTCTTAGAGCTCAAACATGAATTGGGGCTCAGGTCAGGAAGAAGACAGACTGGCTAAACCGACCGTCTGCTAGCTGTCTCACGTCACTGAGGTCAGATAAATCCCATCACATAGAGATTCTTTCATTAAGATATTATCATATAGAGACTGTGTCTGTTGCCCGAATTAGGAAATACAAAAAACTCCCAAACCCGTTTAAGGGTAAAAATTTAATTGATGTTCAACAAATAAAAAACAGCTATAATACTGGTGAACAAATGATAAAGCTTGGGTTGCTGAATATTCAATCCCTTACTTCAAAAGCACTTATTGTTAATGATATGATTACAGATTATAACCTACTGTAGATATGTTGTGTTTGACAAAGACCTGGCTGAAACCAAACGATTGCATTGCTTTAAATGAGTCCACCCCGCAAGATTACTGTTATAAAAATGAGCAACATCTGAAAGGAAAAAGGGGAGGTGTTGCTGTAATCTATAGTAATATCTTCTGAATTACTGAGAAGTCTAGTTTCAAATATAATTATTTTGAAGTGTTGGTGCTAAATGTAACACTATCTAGTGTAAATGATAAATCACGCTTGACATTTTTGCTAGCTACTGTATACAGGCCACCAGGGCACCATTCAGACTTTATCAAAGAATCAGAGTTAGTACTGGCTGCAGATAAAGTACTAATTGTTGGTGATTTTAATATACATGTAGATAATGAAAAAGACACATAGGGATTGGCATTTAGTAACATTCTGAACTCTATTGGAGTTAGACAACACGTGTCAGACCCCACTCATTGTCATAATCATACTCTAGATCTAATATTGTCACATGGAATCAATGTTGATGCCATGGAAATTCTGCAGCAGAGCGATGACATCTCAGATCATTATCTAGTCTCGTGTATACTCCATTTAGCCATGGTTGCACCGGCTCTGTGTTACAAAAATGTTAGAACTATCACTTCTGCCACTAAAGATTTCTTTATTAATAATATTCCTGATCAGTTTCATCTTCTCAGCATCCCAGATAGCTTAGAAGAACTCGATATTGCGACAGAAACTTTTGACTCTCTCTTTTCCAGCACTTTAGACAAAGTCTCTCCGTTGCGCTTAAAGAAGATTAAAGAAAATAGTCCAATGCTGTGGTACAACGAGCACACTAGGATCCTTAAGAGAGCAGCCAGAAAAATGGAGCGCAACTGGAAGAAAACAAAACTGGAAGTTTTTTGAATTTCGTGGAGTGAGAGCACAATTGCATGCAGAAAGACCTTAAAGCTGCTAGATCTGCTTATTTTTCGACTCTCTTAGAAGAAAACAAACATAACCCAAGGTATTTATTTGATACGGTGGCTAAATTGACAAGAAATAAAGCTTCTACTTCTGAAGTTTCCAAAGAGCATAGCAGTAATAACTTTATGAACTTCTTTACTTACAAGATTACAAGAAACTTACCAATTCAATATATTAACGGAATGCATAGCTGATATAAAAATTTGGATGACTAGTAATTTCCCATTACTCAATTCTAAACAGAGTTCCTAATGATTGGACCAAAAACCTCCGCACGTACTAACCTAGAATACTGTCTAATAATTGATGGCTGCTCTGTCAAGTCTTCGTCGTCGGTTAGGAACCTGTTGTGTGCTCTTTGATACCAATCTTTCATTTGAAAGCCACGTTTCTAGCATCTGTTAACCGCATTCTTCCATCTAAAAATATATATAAATTATGACATATGCTTTCAATGAAAAATGCGGAACAATTAGTTGATGCGTTCATGACCTCAAGGCTAGATTATTGTAATGCTCTACTGGGTGGTTGCCCTGCACGCTTAATAAACAAACTACAGCTGGTCCAAAACGCAGCAGCTCAAGTTCTTACCAGAACCAGGAAGTATGACCATATTAGCCCTGTTCTGTCAACACTGCACTGGCTCCCTATAAAACATTGTATAAATTTGAAAATATTGCTGATTACTTACAAAGCACTAAATGGTTTAGCTCCGCAGTACTTGAGCGAGCTCTTAACGCATTATAGTCCTTCACGTCTATTGCGATCTCAAAATTCTGGCCAGTTGATAATACCTAGAATATCTAAATCGACTGCCGGCGGTAGATCCTTTTCCTATTTAGCACCAAAACTCTGGAACAATCTCCCTAACATTGTCCGTGAAGCAGACACACTCTGTCAGTTTAAATCTACACTAAAAACACATCTCTTTAACCTGGCATACACATAGAAAATGATACATTCCTATAATTCAAAATCAGTTAAATGACTATTAGGCTGCATAAATTAGGTCAGCCGGAACCAGGAACACTTCCTATAACACTCAATGCAATCGTTACATCACAAGAAGAATGGCATCTACACTAATGTTAGTCTTTCTGCTTATTTCGAGGTTTACTATCTGGGCTACATATGTTGCACAGACCTGGCAACCCTGCCTACCGTCCTTCTTTTCCGGGCCGCAAAGGACAGAACGAGGAACCAGCACCAGCAGCAGCCAAGAGAAAGGAGACCGAGAGGATGAGCTGATCGAGCTAATTAGGGAGGACATTAAGTTTCAGAGAGAGACAGAGGAGACCAGGGAGAGAATGGACAGATTGTTTTCTCTTCTTTAAAGATTGGTTTTTGAAACTTTTGGTTATGTGAATTAAAATTTCTAAATGAAACAATCGTATACATTATTTTTATGTTATCATTTGTAAATGAAACAAAATATAGTTTATGTCCATTGTTTATTTTTGTAATGCAAGTTATAACTTGTAAATGTAATTAAATTTTAATGAAATTATTCTGTACATTTATTTTTGTCATGTCAATTAATTGACATGTCAATACAAGACAAAATAAATTATTCTATGCATTTTTACTTACAGTACTTTTTACAACTACAAGATGAGTTATGTTTAAAATAAGAAAAACAAATTAACAGTATACATAAAAAAGAAAACATTTTTCTGTAGACTTTTATTGAGCGGAGCAGGAGATTCTGGTGCTGCTGCTGGATCTGGGTGGGCTGTGCAATAGAGACACCGGTAAGGCCTCTGCCAGTGGGACATCATCTGGGATCAGTCATAGACAGTCATCAGTCATGGTTATGACGCAATCGTTAGCCTATTTTTACAAAAACGGCTTCTACGGGGCCATAACGTAAGATACAAGGTAATGGAGCCTTTTATATATTGTCGTGTTTCTTTAGAAATAAACAATGGACAAATGGAGTCTTTAAATGCATCAGATGTAAAGTTATTCACTGGCAAAGTGACGCCAAAATGAATGGGAGTCAATGCTAACAGAAGGTGATGGCTTGCTAACCAATGGCGGCCCCAGGGAAGGTACGCTTTCCGGGTGCTGGATTACCCCCTTGGGATCAGTGCATATTTCCACTGCCCACTAACAGGTTTGCTCTAAATGCGCCTCGTGCAGAGGCCCTCTCGTCGGTGGAGACTGTCACATCCTCTGCGCTTCCTGTCTGGGCCGTGACCATGTGGAAGCTGCACTCGCCAAGGGCGGCTGCCCTGAGTACGACATGATGGATCTCACCATCTGGAATCTAAGACTGTTGCGGCAGAGACCCGAGTTTGAATCTCTGCTGCGTGTCTCCCAGCTGAATCTTTTCACAAAAGCGAATGAGCTCACGGAGCCAGTGCGTTTGATTTAACCGGCAGAAACCTGCATGTCCGGCCGTCGAGATCGTCCAAAATGTCCGGGATTCAGCTTTTGCGTTCTGCGGTCGCCATTCATTGTTTACATGCACACCTTTTGTTTCAATCTAACTGAATTTATTCCGATTGGTGAATCTGAATGTAGTGTTTACATGAACGCTAAACAAGTGATCGGTTGATGTGCGTTTTACCATTGTTAAGAAAATACCCTCTACTCCGTGAGAGATATCCCACGAGACCGGTGCGTCTCACAGGCGCCGCTCATCAGTAATCACGCCACCGCTTTTGCGTTCTAGAGTCGCCATTCATCATGTTTACTGTGGCGAGCAGGACGAGGCTAGGGCCGCGGGAGAAAGACGCGAGGCCGGTGGCGTGATCGGTTGATGTGCGTTTTACCATTGCTAAGAAAATACCCGCTCCTCCGTGAGAGATACGAGACCAGTGCCTCACAGGTGTCGGTCATCAGTAATCACGCCACCGGCCTCGCGTCGTTCTCCCGCAGCCCTAGTCTCGTCCTGTAGAACGCAAAAGCCGAATCCCGGACATTTTGTGCGATGCGATCTCAAAAACCCGGGCAGACTCACGGAGACTAGTTAGCTTTATTGTTTACAACTGCTCTCTAACCTGTAGGCGTGGCTTGGGAGTGGCCTCATAGAGCAGCGAAGCAAGTGCATTCTGGGAGTTGTTGTCTTTCATCCACATGAGCCAAAAATACATTTTCTGGCTTTTCTCAGTCTAGAAAGCTCCAAATTAAAAAATAATTTCACATTTCTTCTACATAAATGACCCAATTTAAATACACATTCATCTTTCCAGAAGTGGAGTATCCCTTTAAGCTGGAGGTATTTAAAATGCAAATTTTGAGTCCACTGTAATGTACGCTCCCCTGCAAACATACGCTGTTCCAACAGCGACTCTAATGAAGAAAGAGTGCTTTCTACCATTTTCCCCCTCTGGCTCACACTGGAGGTGTTCTAAATGTAGGCTGTCCTAGACCTCAGACACCTGAACAAAGCTGATGAAGCTGACAACCAAGCAAATCCTCGCGCAAATTCGCCCGGGGGATTAGTTTTTCTCAGTGGATCTGAAAGATGCTTTTTTTCCACACCCAAATATCGCCTCATCACAGGCCATTCCTGAGATTCGCCTTTGAGGGGCAGGCTTACCAGTACACAGTACTACCCAGGGCCAGACTGGGACATAATTTCAGGCTGGGAAATCCTGCACCATCAAGGCCATCCTATGCACCCAAATAAAATTTAGAAACACGGACAACCCTATTTTTTCCTAAATTACATTTATTGGTCTAAATCCTTAGGCTGGGGCCGTGTAAAATAATTAAAGGCTTTCTCTTGAACGTACACTCACTTCCCTTTTCCTTCTCTTCATTTTCCCTAATATCTCTCTGCCTCTCCCTTACACCAAGGATCATCAGCCTCATACACTAAGTAAAGTGGAGTACTAGTGTTATTGGAATTTAAACTAAAACATGACCATATATATATATATATATATATATATATATATATATATATATATATATATATATATATATATATATATATGTATGTATGTATAAAGTGTGCGTATTTTTCTTGTACCTGTCTCTTTTTTACTTGTCACTTCTTCTGGCCTCATGTTACAAACAGAGCTGTCTCCACCTTGGTGCAAAACAACCACCTTATTGTAATTTGTTTGCCCAGAATCTACATTTATTTTAGTAAAAAATAAAAGTATTATATATGACAAAATTTTGTTGTTTTTATCTTAAAATTATTAAAATATCCAACATATAGCAAAATTTATTTCATACAATATGTTTGTTTTTCCCCCCAAAAGCAGTTCAATATTAAGTTAACAAAGAAAAAAGTACAATATTTACAGATGAAACTGACCTGCACTTGAAGCCCTGAACAGGTCAGTAATTTTGCAACATTTTTCTGCTTTATCTCTGAGTGCTTTCTTTTTCTTTGTTCTTTACCTCTCTAATCCACCTGGCCATTTTCTGTCCATCATCGGGTGCTCCTCGCATTTTCTGTTTAACCGTTTGGCTGAGGCTTAAAGTCGAATCACAGCCTTGCCACAAGACTAACAGATTCATGATTTTATTTTATAATAATAATTGAATGACGAATTCGAAAATGATCATTGGTAAAGGTAGTAATATAAATTAATAAAAAAAATAAAATACTGGCTGGCAGCAGGCCAAATTAGTCGCCAGGCCACCGGGAATTCTCAGTTGAACTCTCAGGCGCAGTTGATAACTCACAGATCCTGGCTCCTCAGCCATCTAGAATGCCTGGGTCTCAGGATCAACACTTCCAAGAGCACATTGTCTCCCAGCCAGAGTATTTCTTTCCTGGGTACAGTGATAGACTCTATACAAATAAAAGCGCGCCTTACACCAGAGCGTGAGCTCATCATTCAACGCCTAGCGGCATCTTTCATAGCAGGCGCTCGCGTGCCTCTCAAAAGATTTCAGAGGATGTTGGGTCTCATGGCCTCAGCATCATCAGTACTCCAGCTAGGACTACTGCACATGCGTCCTCTTCAGCGCTGGCTAAAACCCCGTGTACCAGCTCACGAGTGGCGATCTGAACACTTACTGATCAGAGCGAGCTTTGGCTGCATCAAAGCCTTGACTCCCTGGAAAGCGACCGACTGGTATCAGTCTGGCGAGAGTATGGGTGTGGTTTCAAAGAGAAAAGTGATCTCGACAGAAGCCTCCAACCTAGGTTGGGGGGCCCTTTACGAGGATAGGCCCGTCTCTGGCCTATGGTCAAGCTCGGAAAAGCGTCTACATATAAACTGTCTAGAGATGAGAGCGGTTGCTCTATCACTGAAAGCCTTTCTCCCATATCTAAAAGGCCACCACGTCCTGGTCCGAATGAACAACATGGCAGTGGTGTCCTACATAAATCGCCAGGGCGGTCTCAGGTCAAACAACCTGCACCCCATGGCCAAGAGTCTCATTCTATGGGCTCAGCACAACCTGCGCTCGCTGAGGGCAGCGCATGTGCCAGGCATTCTGAACCAGGGTGAGGATATGCTATCCAGAGACAATGTTCCCCCAGGGGAATGGTCTCTTCACCCTCAGATGGTTCAGCTGATATGGAGCTCGTTGCCGAACATTTTTCTCGAAGAGCAAGGACGTGCTTACCCACGACTGGCCAAGCCGTCCGCTATATGCATTTCCTCCGGTCACGATGCTACCACAGGTCATCGGACGGATCAGGGAAAGCAAGTGTGTAGTGCTACTAATAGCCCCTCTCTGGAAGAGCCAGTTATGGTTCTCCGAGTTGACACAACTGCTGGAAACAGCCCCATGGCCAACACCGCTGAAGAGAGATCTCGTACGCAGGCGAACAGGAAAATCTGGCATCCCCGTCCCGACTTGTGGGCCCTTCATGTATGGCCCCTCAACGGGTACCCGGGTGTCTCCTGGATAGGGTGCTAAAAACCATCACTGAAGCAAGAGTGCCCTCAACTAGGTGCCTCCAACTAGGACCCCTACTCGTGCAAAGTACCAAGTGTACTCGCCTTTCTGCAAGAGCTCTTGGACGTGGGTTCGCACCCCCTCCACGCTCAAAGTATATGTGGTGGCCATAACAGCATCTCACGCTCTTGTGGCCGGACAATCACTAGGAAGAAACGACCTCATTGTGCGCTTCCTCAGGGCCGTGCACAGGGGGGTGGCCCGGTGGCAAGAGCCACTGCCCCTCTGCCCTCATCGACTGAGGTGTCCCTCTTTCCCACACCCTCCGCTCCGCTCAAAGCATTCCGCTGATTCCGCTAAACCGCTCCAGGTTTTCCCGCTCACTCCGCAGCATCACTCACAGTATATGGGCCTGTCATGTGTCGATGCTTTAAATGAAAGATGGAACCGAGTCGTCGGGCTGGGAATGAACTGTTTTATTAACTGGCTCACATTTTGTTGCTTTATCTGTTCGCTCTGGCACGCTATTTGAATAGCTCTTTCAAGAGAGAGTTCCGGCTCGAGCTGTAGCTTCTGTGATACATCGTTGTCAGATATACCAATAACTATTCTGTCCCTGATTTGCTCATCTTTAGTGTGCCCAAACTCACAATACTGTGCCAGTTCGTATAAACTTCTCACAAAAGCCTCTACTGACTCACCGGGCTTTTGTGCTCTCTTGTGAAAACATGCTCTTTCATGGATCACGTTTCTCTTGGGCACAAAATGGTCGGAGAATTTGGCTATCACCGTGTCATAGTCCAACTCCGGTCTACCTCTCTCCTCTTCCTCGTCAACCTCTCCGCTGTCATCGTACACAAAGGAATCATAAATCGCTTCCGCCTCTCTCCCCATGGCGTAGAGAAGCGTGTTTACCTGCACTTCACCGCTATCTTTGTCCAACTTTGACGCCACCCGAAAGCGGTCGAAACGACGGCGCCACATCGGCCATTCCGCCGGGCGCATGAAGTCAAAAGATTCCGGGGTCCGAGCTTCGCCATGTCTTATTTTCAGAGCGTGAAGTCGGCCACTTCTGACACCATGTCATGTGTCGATGCTTTAAATGAAAGATGGAACCGAGTCGTCGGGCTGGGAATGAACTGTTTTATTAACTGACCCTTTATTGCTACCGCTAAGCTACTCGAGCATAACACCGTCACATGCATCAGCGCGCTCTCTCAGGCGACGCGCTGACGTCACCGTTGCGCGACTCCCACAACCTGCAGTTACATATCACAACAGGGCCCTATCTTGCACCCAGCGCAATTGACTTTGTACACCGACGCATGTATCATTCCTATTTTGCACCCGCGCACAGCAGACTTTGGAAATTACGAAATTAACTTGCACTCCCAGGGGCGGTTCAGCGCAAAGAGGCGTGTTCTGGGGCAAACGTTCCGTGGTGCTATTTTGCAGGTTGAGTGCCCCTCAATTCCGCCACTGACCAGGAGAAACCCAGTCTAAAGTCTAAAAGCGTTGCGCATGTTATTCATATGTTATTTTAAGGGCGCATGCTTGGCCATAATCAATGTAGTGTGTGCACAATGCGCATACACTTTGCTAATCTCATTTAGCCTACACACTGACGCAGCAGTTCTCATTTTTAGAAAACCATACAGTAGCTTACACATTTACCCAAATTATTATACGCCTGTTTAACCGAAGCTAATCTGGGTGTGTTTCTCTATCCCCAATGTCACTTCTCTGTGTTTTTTACGGCCCTGGCGAGAACGTCGGTCTCCTCGGCTGTGAACCGCTCCTGGCGTGCGTCTGGCAAATCCGCCGTTATAATAGCAATCCGCCATGGAACAAGCGCGTCTGCTCTTAAAGGGAATGTGAGATGACGCTCTGATTGGTTTATTTCACGTTACGCCCAAACCACACCTATGAGTAATGAAGCGACTTCAGACCAACACATTTTAAATTTGCGTCGGGCGCAAGAGTCATTTATCCCGCAGGTATAATAGCAACAGCCCACATAGTTACTTCCGTTTCGCGATCATTAAAATAGGGCCCTATGTGTCTGCGGCACTCTCTTGAAACTGAGAATGAACAGGACAGTTCATGAAAGCTGTCACATTAACAGGTAGGCTATGCAAGACAGTGGTTGAATCTGCAAAATTAGTCATTTGGTATTTTTTTTATTTTTTTTTATGTCGGTAATGTTTTGCTCTTGGTCTTCTAGTGCTAATAACTTGTACAACATATCTACGTTCTTAGAATTAGCTGCTTGTCTAATCAAATCTGGCCATTGAAAAAGACATCCCAATCATAAAAGATGAGGTTATTAAGATCTTTCAGGATATGGTACCAAATAGAAAGGTTTTGCTGTAAAAGGAAAAGATAAATACCAAAATGTAAAATGGTAAATAGTTTCTGTTATTATTACCAATGTGTAATTGTGAATCATAAAAAAAATTAGGTTATCAAGATCTTTCAGGACATGGTACCAAATGAAAAAAAGTGTTGCTGTAAATAGAACAGGTAAATATATAAAAATGTAAAACAGCAAATAGTTTCTGTTATTATCAGCAATGTGTAATTGTGATGTTCTATCAAAACATGATTAGGCCACTGCCCCTCAAAATGTCTGTGCATGGCCCTGCGCTTCCTTAAAGAGGCTAGTTTACGAGTCTAAGGGCCTTCATTGCCCCTTAGGCGTCAAAGCTCATTCCACGAGAGGTATGGCCTCGTCTTGGGCTTGGTCAAGTGGAATACCCTTTGAAAATATCTGTACGGCGGCTGGCTGGGCCTCGCAGTCCACATTTATAGTTTTTATAACCTGGAAGTTCCCACTTTGCTGAGAGGGTTCTTTCAATACAAATTGTGTAAGCACAAACCCCCTGAACCTTGCCATGGGTCTGATACATATCCGGTCCTGGTTAAATTCGAACTACGGTTCTCATATATATACACATTATATACACATTATAAGAGTTTGGCCCTCATTAGGCCCATCATGGACTGGCTTTATTGGGTTCATACTTTACTCTTATATAGCCTCAGGCATCTTGCCTAGGGCTACTGTATGGAGCGAAGTTAAGCACGCACGGCATTTTGAAGGGGGTTCCCATGCGTAAACTAGCCTTACACAATACGAGAGACCTCTCGAAAGGGAACATCTCGGTTACTAAATTAACCTCGGTTCTCTGAAATGAGGGAACGAGTATTGCGCAACCCTCCGTGCTTCTGTGCTTTGATCAGGGGATTTCAGTCGATTAAACCTGAGGTCCTTGGCAAAGAATGGGTGCTTATATAGCCATAAGCCACGCCCATTCTGGCGGGCTCTTACACGCCAGGGCGCAAAGCGATCTGATTGGTTCGCGCATCTGAGCCACCTCGCCATAGGTTCGTGCAGTTGCCTCAGCACAGCCAATGACCGCGCTCGCTGCTCATCTTTGTATGCTGTGCAGCTGCACTGCGTTCTAAAGATTTGGCTTCAATATTCTCGAGAAAAGGAGTTTTCCCTTAGCGTAAGCTAGCCTTATGCAATACTCGTTCCCTCATCTCAGGGAACCGAGGTTACGTTAGTAAGCGAGACGTTTTGTCGCCTAGCAACTGTGACAGCCGTTGTGACGAGCGGCAGTAACATTTGTACTGAACTTTATATATAAAACTTTATATAAGTTATATATAAATATAAATATATAGTTATAACTGCCTAAAAACAAAAAGGGGTTGAAAACCTATCTAAAAATGTTCACCATGGTCAATTTATGTACATAAAGTCTAAAGAGTATAAACTAGCCTATGTAAAATCACATACTGGTAACATATAAGTCAACATTTGAACCTTGTATTTATTTATTTATTTTTTTGGTTACACTTTATTTTAAGGTGTTATTGTTACAGTGTAATTAGATATTTAAGTACAGAGTAATATTAAGCAACTACATGTACTTACTATAGGGTTAGAGTAGGATTATGATTTGGTTGAGGGTTAGTTGCATGTAATTGTGCATAATTTACTGTTATTTCTATGGTAAGTACATGTAACATATGTAACAAGGACAGTGTAAAATAAAGTGTTACCCATTTTCTTTATCATTAGATACATTAGATTAGTCGATGAAACTGAAGACCAATACTTACATTTAAAAGTGTAATCTGGAAATTTCGCAATGAATTCTGGGGTAGGCAAGGCTGCAAAGGATCCTTCTGATGTATTCTGCATTCACGGAGAAGAAGGCCGCATTTGCAGGCCGCATTTTGAAGGAACCTTCGAAAGACCTTTGCATTGGGATAGCCTTCTTCACGCTGCGGTGACGCAATCGGCTATACTTTCCACTTAAAACAAGGACTTCAAAGGATGCAGCCCCTGAATTGGGACACAGCTTGCCTCTTTTCGCCATACCTTGGGGCCTGCCTGCCTAACAGTCCCTTTAGACGATAAGGTGAATCTCATGTTTGCAAGGTGCCCTTATATACTTCCAGGTCGCAGGTTAATGATTCATGGGCTGTCGCCGGTCAATATGATTGCCTTGATTTGATAGTGATTTCAGACACCTGTCACGCCGGAGGCGTTCCCCAAAGCGTCATTTGACGCAGTGTCTTGTTCCCTGTTCTCAGGGAACAAAGTTTACAGTCGTAACCTGAGATGTTTTCATATGGCAGTGAGCGTTCTGGAGAGGCGGACCTTCCGTTGTAGTGATGAAAGCTTACAGTTGCTTTGAACATCTGAAGACTGCAATGATGTAGGAGAAATTTGTGGTGCTCTTGCGGTTACCAGGAACTTATGACTCCACGAACCGTAACTACCATGCAATGTTAACAGAAAGTAAATAAAGTTAATAAAAGGCTAATTTGATGTTTACTTGACTGACAGGACAGCTGTTTCAGTGGTTGGTCAGTGGTTCTGTGTGATCGGGGCAGTGCTGTGCACCTCGCGTTTTCGATCCTGAAAAATGTGCCGGTCACGTGTGTTCATAATAAATAAGTCGTTATAATCTCTGATTATGTCCCCAATGAAATAAACTCTTACCAATCTGATATGTTTCTGGTCCAGTCACGCTGGCAAAGTTGATCAATCAGCTTGGCCATCTGCATTTTCCTTATCAGATTCGAACTCGAATTGTTAAGATAGTACTGACATTATCACCTGTCATTATTGCTCTGAGAGCTGAAGTTCCAAATGTGGTGAGGCGCGTGACATGCTTAACGTATTCGGGCCAATCACAATGCACTAGATAGCTGGCCAATCAGAGCACACCACGCTTTTCAGAACGATGAGCTTTGTAAAAATCGACGCGTTTCAGAAAGGTTGGGCATAGAGGAGCAACAATAATGTACAGTATGTGTAAAATAATGACTTTTTTAACCTAAAACTCCGTAAACATTGCATTAGGCCAAACACACAAAATAATGTTATTTTTAGAATCGTCATATGAACCCCATAAGAATTTTTCTTAAAGAATTTAAATAAAGTTTGCTGTATAATATGCTCACATTATTAGAACTCTATATTAGTTTATCAACTGAAATGGCAAGTGGCCTTTTTAAGGCAGGCAGTTTCAGCAAATCAAATGAATTAACCTGACTTTTAATTTAGTGCAACTGCAAGCATTGCAATCAAACACATTGCGCATTAATCATTCTGATCTACTTTATTGTTAACACACACACAGTCATCAATAATCAGCATATGATGCTCAACGATGGTGACATTAAAAGTTTCATGTGGCAATGCATGCTGGGTACCAGCACAGGTCAAAACTTATCCATGACTCCCAGCATGCATTGCAGCAAGAATGGTTTCATCACTGTTGTTGAGATTCATATGCTGATTCTTCATGTCTCTGTGTGTGTTTGGCTTACATCTCATTTTATCTCTTATTGTGACCAGTGTGTTTGAAAGTTAAAGGGATTTGTAAAAGTGTTTGTAAAATTAAAGCGATAGTTCATCCAAAAATGATAATTCTGTCATTAGGGCCTGAAAGGGTGAAGGCCCTAGTGTTGTCAAAAATATCGATATTTCGATAAAAATCGATACTGAAATATCTGAACGGTACCAATATTAATTTCCCGAAGTATCGATACTAGCCGCGCTTTCACTTTCACTTCTCTCCAAAGGCGCGTTGACAAACACCACACGCGCACTCGTCTCATTCGCTCTGGTTAAATAGCAAAAGTGAAGTGAATGGGGCCGATCACACCCGACGTGCTTTTTGCAGTGAGAGGCGCCTATCAATTAGTTTCCAGCGAGCGTTCTGCGCGCTGTTTATGCGCCTCGCGGGCCTTCTGTTTTAGTGATGAAAGCTAGTTGCTTGAACGCCCAGAGACGAGTGCGATGATGGAGGATAAACTTGTGGTGCTCTCACGGGTTACCAGGAGCTTAACGACTTCACGAACCGTAACTACCACAATGTTAACAGAGTAAATAAGTTAATAAAAGGCTGATTTGACGTTTACTTGACTGACAGGACAGCTGTTTCATTGGTTGACTAGCAACATAACAAACGCAGCGCACTGCTCATTCTGTGTGCCTCGTGTTCTCGAACCTGAAAAACGCGTTGGGTGTGATCGGGGCCTAATATAGCAAAGCACCTGAAAGACCGACACCCGGATCTATACAAATTTCGAGAGGTTGGTAACTCTTTTCTGAAACATTAACCAAGATGGCCTAGTATTGCTGTTGATATGAGTGTGTTGTCTCGTTTTTTCACCGTAATTCTTAAAGTTAATATAATCTGACTGAGGAATCTTAGACAAGTAAATATTTTAACTGTGGTCAAATGTAAATGAACTTAACTTCAAAAAATTATTTAATTCTGCAATTTGCCTTCATTAGCGATTATCATCAATTTGATTACACAGATACTAATTAAACTAAACTGAGCTAGATAACGACATCTCTGAATTCAATAATGAAATGCCTTTAACTGAAAATTGAATGTTTAATCTTATTATTATACATTACTGACACTCTCCTCCATTTTGATACTGTTAAGTGCTTTGACACAATCTGTATTGTTAAAAGCACTATATAAATAAAGGTGACTTGACTTCATGTCGATCCAGTGAGCATTGTTTTCGCGTGTGATGCACACACGTTTGCGTTTAAATCTGTTCTTCAAATAACGTTAATGTATTAACCAGCATTTATGCTTTTGAACAAGTGCACTACCTCAGGACATTTTTGTTCATGTAAAATATACCTCATTGTCATGTTCTAAACTTATTATATTTAGCTTTAAATAAAAAAAAAATACCCCCTTAATATTGTGGCAGTTTTTTTTGTCCGTGGTATCGAAAATGGTATCGAATATCGATATTTTTCAAGGTATCGTATCGAAGTTAGAAATTCTAGTATCGTGACAACACTAGAAGGCCCTATTGTTTTCCTTAGGATTATTTATTATTATTATTATTTTTCTGCTACTTCTTGGGCACTTTTGGGGCCCTTAACGTGCTCAAAAACTCTTGAAACTTTGCACACAGGTCAGAACCCACGGCCATCAGGGCCGGGCTGAGGCTGGTACCCGGGCGTGGCAGGGGGGCTCAACAGCGCCCCCTTGAACGGTGTCTGAAAACTTGGTCCATATATCAAACACGCTAGCATGTAATAATATGAAACTCGGTACACATATAGATCTCATCGGGCCGAACAACTTTCGTACTTTTACTTTTACCAAAAGGAATCAGATATTTTGGTCTGAATGTGGATTTTTTGCAAAATCAGCCTCTGCATTTTTAGCCACTCCTCTTAAGTGGTTTATTTTATTCCCACCAAACTTTTTCAACATGATAAAAACATATTAATGATGCTAAATTGTGAACGGATATTGAATATCTCAAACGGTTTTGCTATGGTGAGGGATTAAATTAATGTCAAAAAGGAAGCAGGAAATGTCTCCTATCTTCTAAAAAAAAATATTATACACCATTTTTTTTACATAAAATTATACAAATATTAAAACTAAACACATTTTATTCTGTTTTTGCAATTCAAGAAGTATGAAAAAGTTAAAAACAGGCTATTTAGTACTATTTGGTTAAACAAAAAAGCATACATAGGGCTGCCCTCTTGTGTCCAAAAGGATATCAAAATAGTATATAAATGTTTTTATCAGGTAGGCCTATATTGCATAATTAAATATAAATGTATTAGGTATGTGACTGTGAGGATATTTTCCCACCGGTTAATCGACGTGTGACACGAGCGGGTGCTTTTAAATCGCTAATATAAAAGTGAAAGTAAAATACGGACATCCGTAGGGACATTGATAATGGTGCACACACAAATCACACACACTGGAAAGAATGATACTTTTAAACATAACAGTAAACCGCCAATAGGTGTCGCCAGGCGACCGTCATAATGAGCGAGTCATTGATTCATTCGTTCAAACGATTCGTTCAAATGACTGAATCATTCATGATTGAGACCGATTGAGACAGATGTTTATAGACTGATCATTGAATCTTTGAGTCAACCGATTCGTTCAAAATGCTGAATCATTCAGTAATAAGAAAACACGTTTCTGTGAGATGCGAGATGGTTCTGCTGTGATCTTTGTTTAACTATTTTCGCTGCTGAAACAGAGCAAAAACAGTCAATATTGCATCTTAAATGTAAGTGACTTAATTGTAACTGTTTATTGAACTGTTGTATGAAATCAATGTCACAGTTTCAATCTTGATTGTATTCAGGAAACAACACTCGTCATGTGAGGTTGCTTAACTGTATCATTAAAAATATAAAAACTCCATCTTTGTCATTTTTATAGTCAGTATGTTGTTAACTGAGTTTCTCATAAAGGTTTGGAACAACATTAGTGTAAGTAAATTATGACAGAATTATCATTTTTGGGTGAACTCCCTTTAAAGTGCATTAACAACAACACTCAATAACGGATGAGACAGTGGTTCAATGCAAAGGGAGATATTTGATTTTTAAAGAAATTGTTTTAAGGACTACAACAAACGACTGATAGGAACTACACTGTTTTTTGACTACACTGACTTTTTTTTTTTTTTTTTGCCTTTGCAAACGCGTCTTATAAACACTTTACGGCAGACAAAAAAGCTAATGTAATAAAATCAAAGGTCAAGAGCCCAACTAAATCAAACTGTTCCATGGGCGTCAGTTTGAATGCGTCATTGTACCCGGCACATATATATGAAGAGTTCAGATGCAAAAGCCTCTAAGTGCCATCTTACATTTTCTTCTAGAACGAACATTTTTATCAAGCTCGTATATTTAAGTTCAGTAATTTCACTTAAATGACAATTAATAGGTTATTTTCATTGCCATTTAAGGGAAATTACTTAACTTAAATATACAAGCTTGATAAAAATGATCATTCTAGAAGAAAATTTCAGATGGCACTTAGAGGCTTTTGCATCTGAACTCTTCATATATATATATACAGGGCTGCCAACTACTCACGCAATTGACACTTTTCACACGCTCTCACGCCACACATCCATTTTCTCACGCACAGAAAAATTGCGGAGCAAAGAGGTACTTTTAATATTAAACTAATTCTCAGCTCTTAGATTCAGTCAATTTTATTACGAAATTCAGACAAGAATACGTTTGGCGCTTGTAAATGTGATGTGACAGATCGCTGAGCGCCTCAGTTCAAGTGCACGTGAACCGGCTTTGATTTAAAGATGCAGTACAACTTACCGAAAGTATACATAATATCGACCAATTAGTGTTTTTCAACCACGGAAAGAGGTCAATATATAACAGCAGGAGAACAATTATGTCACATAACGTTACATTTGATTTACCTCAGGAAAGCCATTTAATGACCATAGCATGTTAATTGAATGGAAAAAAATAGCTAGAGAGGAGATTTTGCTGAGCACTATATTACATATTTATTATATTTGTACTTATGTCATTAAATGATTGTTATTATAACAAAAACTGCATTATATTAAATTTTTATTAAAAAAAATGTTTTACCCTAATAATACCATCAGCAGATTGGGCCCTATATGTTTACAGCATTAGGTGAGATTATTTTTTAAAATAAAATGTAAAATAAACATGTATCCATTCCAAATTAGTCAATATTGAATCAAAATCGGAATCAAATCACAAGAATGGAATTGAAATCTTGAAATTTTTGTCAAGCAATAATAAAAACTGTATCCTACCAGTCATTGTACAATGTAAACATTGTAACATGTTGTCACTAAACTTCATAAAATTCTATTTAGTTACCAAATGTTTTGACAATCCCAATATATATATATATATATATATATATATATATATATGTGTGTGTGTGTGTGTGTGTGTGTGCTGGGTATATATTAGGGCTGTCACTTTACGTTCGAAAATCGATTGCACAATCGATCGGACCAACCATGCAAGTTTCGAAAACGAAAATAGGGAATCGATTTTAACGGTGTTTTCTCAGAGCGCGTCCGACTCGTCACGATACGCCCGCAGCGAACGCGCGTCACACAGCAACTGCAGGCTCTGACACACACACATAACAGCAAATTATACTTCTGCATAATGTGTCTCTTTACTACAGAAATGTGAATTCTGACGGTATTCAGACAGTCTCATGCATACAGATAGAGATTCGGGATACGGTCTACAATCGCCTATGTAACCGAAATTTGTTCCTAATAGACATTTCTAATCGTAAACACAGCCACGTTTAAAGCCCAATTTATACTTCTGCGTCGAACTTACGCCGTAGCTACGTCGTAGGCTGTGTGTAGTGCGCGTACCCTTCAGGCCAATTTATACTTCTGCGTCGGGTTCGCGTAGAAGGTACGGCGTAGCATACGCATTGACGTGTACCATACGTCGTACCCTTCGCCGTACCCTGACGCGCACCTCCTCAAAAATGTAACTACGCGTCGCGGCGACGCGGACCGCTAGATCTGTGATTGGTCGGCTGGATAGCATCGCGTTTCCTCCTACGCATTTCCGGAATGATCTTCTGCACTCTGCACCGCCCGCCCGCCATTTTTAAATTCCGAAGATCAGTGAAGAGCCATGGAAACAGACCAAGTGACCGAGAGATTGCTTGAAGAAGTGCGGAAATACAGCCATCTGTATGACTCCTTCAGTCGCCATTGCTCGTAGAAACCTAAACTCAAAACAGCCGCGAGGAATGTAAACACAGTGGAACTGGAACATTAAAACCCACCCGCGCCAACTAGCGTTTCGGCGGTGTAACTGCAGAGCAACACAGACATTCGCAGAAGTATAAATGCTCACGACGGCGTCGCCTACGTGCGTACCCTACGACGTACACTACGGCGTACACTCGACGCAGAAGTATAAATTGGCCTTTCGGCGTACCCTGACGTGCACCTCTCCAAAAATGTAACAACGCGTCAACTCTACGCGGACGCAAGCGCTGTGATTGGTCTGCAAGGACCGCTCCCTCGGGTTTCACATGCTCCCTCTGTGCGCGTCAACGCGGACAACGACGCAGAAGTATAAATGAAAACCAACGCGTTGCCTACAGCGTAGAGGCTCCGGCGTAGGTCCGACGCAGAAGTATAAATCAGCCTTAAGACTGCAGTGATGTTTCTCACTGATGTTATGGTAGTCCACTCTGCTTATTGTTTTTCGAGAATGTTGCACTCCTGTTTGTCATTGTGCACGAAACTTCACGCCAATAAATCATCAGGAATATTGCTGACTTGTGCGCATCTCAAGCGCCCTCTTTAGGTTCGTCCTACAGCCTGTTAGTCGTCCGTGGATTTGCCCATATTTGGCGTTTAAAATGGAAACGTCTTTAGACATGGAAAATCGATTTTACAATCGATTCAATGAACACTTATGTCTCAAAAATCGAACAGGATTTTTTCACAAAAGTGACAGCCCTAGTATATATATGTATACCCAGCCATGGGCGTCGGTTTGAATGCGTAATTTTACCAAGCACATATATACCGCATGGGCGTCGGTTTGGTTTGAAATGCTGGGTACAATGACGCATTCATTTTATTTATTTCTTTTTCTCTTTTGCGCACATTTCAAACCAAACCATGTATATACAGTGCTATGCATAAGTTTAGGCACCCATACTAAAGTTGACTAAAAAGAGGAATAAAAAATCATCTTTTGGAAACTGAACTTAATGCCTTAATTTAAAAAAATAGGAAAAATCCAACCTTTAAGGACACCAATTTTCTTTGTGAATGAATAATGTATCGTAAATAAATAAATGTTCTTCCTTAAAATACAGGGTGCATAAGTTTGGACACCCCTATGTTAAATTCCCATAGAGGCAGGCAGATTTTTATTTTTAAGTATTTAAAAAAAAAAAAATTTAGGATACTATGCATCCTGATAAAGTTCCCTTGGCCTTTGGAATTAAAATAGCCCCACATCATCACATAGCCTTCACCATACCTAGAGATTGGCATGGTTTTATTTCAGTTAGCCAAATAGCTGGTTTGATTTGCATTGAGAGATGATCTTATGGAAAGTACTCCATGCCAATCTCTAGGTATGGTGAAGGCTATGTGATGATGTGGGGCTATTTTAATTCCAAAGGCCAAGGGAACTTTATCAGGATGCATAGTATCCTAAATTTTTTTTTTTTTTTAAATACTTAAAAATAAAAATCTGCCTGCCTCTATGGGAATTTAACATAGGGGTGTCCAAACTTATGCACCCTGTATTTTAAGGAAGAACATTTATTTATTTACGATACATTATTCATTCACAAAGAAAATTGGTGTCCTTAAAGGTTGGATTTTTCCTAATTTTTTTAATTAAGGCATTAAGTTCAGTTTCCAAAAGATGATTTTTTATTCCTCTTTTTAGTCAACTTTAGTATGGGTGCCTAAACGTATGCATAGCACTGTATATATATATATATATACAGGGTGCGATTTGTGAAAAAAACAGAGGGGGGGATGTTTTGAAACATTTTTATTCATATTCATTTTATTGTTCTATCGCACTGACGGTTCACATTACAGCGCTTAGTTTAATAGGCTAGGCTACTTCCAGGGGCGTTTCTAGGTTTTAAAGACATCAGGGTTTGAGGACAAAACATCAGGGGCTGGGGGAGGGTAATTAGATAACATGATTTGATGCAGAGAATAATGTATATTTTAGGTCTATATGCGGGGGGCAGACTGGTTTACACCAGCCCACATTACCTCACAGACAGAAAATTTGGGTTTCTCGGACCTACATATGTGCATTTTAAGGTGTTTGAAGACCCAAAAAATGGATAACAATAGCTTTAAAAGAATGTCAGAGGGCAGTAGCATAAATTATTTGTCAAGCAGTTGACAGGTGAAATATTCAAACACATTCCAGGACAATATACAAATATAACTTATATATAGGCCTAATATAAATATATATTTATACTTATGAATTTTGCTTATAGTTTCTGTAATTAGCAAAGAACATTTGTGTTAAATAGGAATACATTGTAATAATGTTAAGCTGACTAAATCACACGACTGCACAGCAGTTCACACG
Organism: Leuciscus leuciscus; assembly: GCF_965113295.1. NCBI lineage: Eukaryota > Metazoa > Chordata > Actinopteri > Cypriniformes > Leuciscidae > Leuciscus > Leuciscus leuciscus. Next base: position 43,385,922 of record NC_138734.1, on the reverse strand, counting down.
CACTCACAATAAAAATACAATATAATTTAAAACAAAGACAAACTCATTATACAAAGAAAATAATATTACAGATCTAGACAAATTAAGTTGCTTATAGTTAAAAGATGTCATGAACGATCATTTAGGCTATGATTGCATTATGCGTGATATTGAAAAGTGCGCGCCTCGAGCACACAGCTGACACGACAGGAAAGTTTGTTTTTCTGAGTTTTATATTCTGACATATACCGTGACAACATCTCATCTGACAGAGGAGTGTGCGGCGCTGCTGACTTTATAAAAAAAATAATTAATTGCTGTGAGATTGTTCGCTGTTGCGTGCAAATCCTGGAGATATTCTAGGCTGAAATCACTCACGTGGTGCGTCTCTGTGTGAGACAGATTCCAACAATCACCAGTCAGAGACAGCAGCAAAGCCAAAGCACAATGAAAATAAGGCAACTTATGATTTACATGGTTTACATAGGCTATTGTCCGGTTTCATATTTGTCTGTCAACTTCTCAAAATGCATTCGGAGCTACACTCAAAACATTCTGAAGGCTGAAATCCCGGCAAAATCGGCTAGCGCCGCCCCTGGCTACTTTTATATCAGCCTCTGCTGAACCACGGATTGATTGCAAAGTTAAACCATCACGGTAGAAACCGTTTTACTGCTGCTGTTAAAGTAATAACGTTAACTTTACATCGCGATGCTGAGCTACAGTGAAATGATAGAAAAGACAGATGCATCTGTGTTAGTCAATTCGCCTCATTCGCGCGAATTGGACGTGCCCGCGCCGCGCTAAAATCCTCGCGCCGCAGGAGTCCAGTTTACGTTGAAATTTAAATCACTCGCGCCAGACGCTCAAGAGTGAGTGAGTAATCAAAAAACCTTTGCTTTAGCCTCAATTGAGTGAAACACCGTGTGTAACTTCGGCCATTCTCAGTGGTGTGACTCATGACTGGGACACTAACTCTGCTTGTCATCATAGAAACAGATAATCAGATTGGCCCTCATTTATCAATCTTGCGTAGAAACGGGCGTATATGTTGGCGTAAGATTATGCTTACACTCCTCTCATCGCCTGATTTATGAAGCTGTGCGTACCTTTGAAATCCAGGTGTACGCAATACCTGCCCTTGATAAATGCCGCGGCTGAAAACGATCGTCATTAGAATAACACGCCCCTATATATTCAAGTCTCCGCTTCCCCCACGCCCTCATTTTACGCCATGGACACACGGAAGACGGCAAAGAAGAGAAACTTCTTTGAGAAAGAGAAAGCGAAACCAGGGAAGTGGAAAGAAACAAAATTGATTTCTAGATTTTTATTATTAATGACACTTATTGTTATTTAGAAGAAGAATGTCGTTATTATTATTATTTGTATTATTAGGCTATTATTATTTAAAAGAAGAATGTCATTTTTATTATTTTGTCAGTCTGAATAATTTTGTTGGTCATTGAAAGCCTTTCATTACTGAAGCCAGTCCGTGCACACCTGCCGGGCCTAACCCTGGCCTAACCATCGTTTCAAAGAATAGTACAACGGCGAGCGCGTCGAGTATAAACGCCTCGTCCGTTTGGGGAGGTGCGCGCGCAGTCTGTGGAGACTCGCGCTGCGGAGCCAGGCGAAAGTATTTAACAAGGCTTGAAACGTCAGGTAAAGCGCACAGGCTCGCAACTGAAGGAATACATATGCCTACAAATCAAATGCTTTGGTAAAGTCACACAACTTAAACATTGAAGTCCATGTTGCACAAAAATAAACACTGAAGTTTATAATTAGCCTACTATGTTGTTTTTTTTTTTTTTTTTACAGTGGGTCATAATATATCATATCTTTTAGTTTGTCAGTGCGTTTTGTGGTGTTAGGAATTGTTTTTCTGCGCATTCCCGCACTCAAAACGTGCGTACACCACCTCCTGAGCTGGCGTAGGATTTGAGCGTGCCGTACGCCAACGTTCATATTGATAAATCTCAAAGTCACCGTGGTTTTGGGTGTACGCCAGGTGTACGCTGGGAATTTGGTGTACGCACTTTTGATAAATGAGGGCCATTGTGATGTTTATTCCCGCTTCAGTAATATGCTGAATAAGATGCCTTCCTTTCGAAACACGACACACTGCCCACAACCGTCTCGCAAGTGTTGATAGGCTACTCGTGAGGTGTAACCAATCAGATAGCATTGAGCAAGTCTGCAGAGTGGTACAGAGAGGCTGCGGCAGCTATAAATAGCGCATTTTAAAATAAAATTGACTTTAATCAAACCACGGATCCGTGATAAGTTTTGTGATCCGTCTCGCCACTAGTGTAGTAGCACTGATCACTTTGAGGGGGGAATACATTTTTTCCCCACCGGGGATAAAAATAATTAAGCAGAGGCAGGGATACATTGACCAGAAAGGGGGAAATCCCACGCATCCCCCCCCCAGCAAATCGCACCCTGTTATATATATATATATATATATATATATATATATATATATATATATATATATATATATATAAAACACGCATTCATTTTTTTTCTCTCTTTTGCGCAGGTCATGTTTTGAAAGACGATGTCCTGTAGCTTAATGTAAATAAATACAAATGTATACAAAAATGTGATGATGTCCGACTCGTTTTATGAAGAAGAAAGCCTTAAGTTTTAAAAAAGCATTGGACATATGACCCACTATTTATACACACACACACACACACACACACACACACACACACACACACACACACACACACACACACACACACACACACACACACACAGAGTAATAAATGAGTAATACAAGTAATAATGAGTAATGAAGTCAGACCTGAGTGTGGAAGTCTTCCCTCTCTGTATCTTCAATTCGGTTAGGAGCGAGTGAATGTTCTCTGGCTGCTGTCTCTATTTATAAGGTTGTGACGTGGAATGCTGTTGTCTTTTTTATTTTTTTTATTCATGTGACACGGAAGAAAGAAAGTGAAAGTATTTTAGTGTTAGTTATTTTTGTGTTGAGGACCTTGCAGCTGATTTGAGCTGAGGTTAACTGAGGTTATGTAGGCCTACATTTTTCTTTTTTTTTTATTTCTGTCTTTTTATGTGTTTATGTTAATAATGCTTGTTTTTAATTATATATGTGACAGAGTGATTGAAAAGTTATGTGAATTAAATGTTGAAAAACTAGTTGTCATATTTCATTTTACGTGTTTTCAAGTTTCTGTTTTCCATCCTGACCAGTCTAAGGGTATCCTCTGGAGGCAAGTTGTAAAGAACCCAGTGCAGTTTATTTAACAAAACATGAGGCAAACATGAGGGCTTAAATACACAGACTAATGACAAGACTTTGTCGCTATTTTTAGCGGCTTTTCAGACCCCTTTAGCACATTTTTTCCAAAAAAGCGACTATAGTGACAAACATAGCGACTTTTTGGACAAACCTCAGTAACCTCCAAATGTTGTCAGTCCTGCGAGTGCGAGCTCTTGCTTTCTCCCTGCCGTCACTCTCTCTAGCTGCGTCTACCCTGTTCAGTGAATGGCTGAGAGGAGCAGCGGCTCATTCTTCTATTCAGCGCACGGCAGCTGGACAGACATGAACGTGTTTTTCACTGACTTTGACTTATCACTTATCTGTTTCTCTTTTTTTATATTTAAAGAATTTAGTTTGACCATTTTAATTTCCTTTCTTTTCTTGTGCTTAAAGGCAGGGTAGGCAGGTTTTTTCTAAATAACTTTTCCCCAAATTTGTTTTAACTGTCTTTATATACATTTACTTTGTTACATTTACTTGAGTAATTTTTTGAATTTTTTTTTACTTTTAAGAGTAGATTTGAATGTGGGTAGGCTACTTTTACTTTAACTCAAGTACATTTCTGATGAAGAAACTGTACTTTTACTTCGTTACGTTGAGTAAAAGTGAAAGTGAAAGGGAAAAAATAGTAATAGTGAAAGTGAAAGCGACGGCCAAGTATTGTAACCCATACTTGGAATTTGACCTCTGCATTTAACCCATCCAAGTTAATGCACACACATTAGGAGCAGAGTAGTGAGTTGTTAACACACACACACTGCAAACGTGGATACACACACCCAGAGCAGCAGGCAGCCTTCGTGTGGCTAGGGATTAGGGGTTAGGTGCCTTGCTCAAGGGCACCTCAGTCATTTCCCACCGGTTCTGGAGTCGAACCAGCAACCTTTGGGTTACCAGTCCAACTCCCTAACCACCATGACTGCCCTAAGTGGGCGAGTTGGGCGATGTTCCTCTCGTTACTTTATTTTAATGCAATAAGTTGTTATTTATTCTAAGCACGCTGTATCTTTTTTTCTGGGCTTGAGCGATGCTCAATTCACAAATGAATCACTCTTTTGAGTTTTCTGCGAGCGACTTTACGAACGTTCGTGTTTTCACGTGCATTTCACAAAAATGCACTTAGCACGATCGTTCGCAGCTGTGCTTTAAAGCAGCACTCAGTAGCTGTATTCTCGCTTTTTGCTCGCAGGTTTCTCTCTAGAGCTCCCCCCACAGCTTCGGAATAGATATTTGACAACACTGTTGTAAAAACTCGTTGGTGATTTCTCAGACACCAGAGGCTAGTAGATCAACGACATCAAAGCAGACGGGACATTCTTTAAAACGTCTTCTTCATTCGGGTTCGGACAGCACCAGGGGGGTGCGAGACGACCACCATTCAACCCGAAATAAGTAATATAACCATTCCAATGACTCCGAAGCTGTTCAGTTAAAGGAGAAGTTCACTTTTAAAATGAAAATTCTGTCATCATATACTCAGCCTCATGTTGTTTCAAAGCTGTATGAATTTCTTTCTTCTGCTGAACAGAAAGGAAGATATTTAGAAGAATATCAGTAACCAGACAGTTTTTGGGTCCCATTGACTTCCATAGTAGGAAAAAAATATACTATGGAAGTCAATGGGACCCAAAAACTGTCTGGTTACTGATATTCTTCTAAATATCTTCCTTTCTGTTCAGCAGAAGAAAGAAATTCATACAGCTTTGAAACAACATGAGGCTGAGTATATGATGACAGAATTTTCATTTTAAAAGTGAACTTCTCCTTTAAGGTAAAAAAGTTACTTTAGTTCACCTTTAAGTGCTACTTAAGAGTCGCTGTCCGTTTGTCAAGAGCTGAAATGTCACCTTGTAGAATGGCTTGTAATTGCTGCACATGCTTGCAAATTTAAATGTTTAACCATAACTGTTTTCACCTGATGTGCATTTTCCACGAGGTCAATAATCTATAAAAGGACTGTTTCCCAAAAGGATCGTAACTTAAGTAGCACTTAAAAATCATCGTAGATCTACGAGTGCTCTGGAGTAATCGTAAATCCCCAAGTGTATCGTAAGAAGACAGAGTTATGAGGTCACCTCCAGGACAACCGGCAGATTACACCTTTAACTTTATTCAAATGCAATGTGATTATAATATAAGGTTATGATTGTACTTTATTGTACACTTTATTACTATTTTTTTTTTTGGTTAAATTAATGTATAAATTAAATAATTTAAAAGGTCAGAAAAGAAAAAAGAAAAATAGAAATAGAAAAAAAAGAAAAAAGAAAAAAAATAGAAATAATTTAATCTAATAATTTAAAATTAAAATTAAATGATTGAACATTAAATGATTGATGCACGAAAACCAGCCATGTATTGGGCATTTCTTGGTTGACCATCATTGGTCCCACCACCTGTTTTATTAAATGTTGTCCTCTGAGAGCCCTTTTCCTTTTAGCAAGGCTGGCAAAGTCTTCCCACTTCTTCCTGACCTCCTTCCCTGATCTTTTAATGCCCCTAGTTACAGTTAGTTTTCTAGCAAAATCCTCCCAGATTTTTTGTTTTTGTTTATTTGTATGACTTCTACGGTGGCCGAGAGAGCTCAATGCGCTACAACTGAAGAAAACACATGCAAATAGAAAAACACCTGCAAATTAAGAAAACATCTTCATCAGTTTCACAACACATGTGTGCTCCAAATACTCACAACACAACCAAATACAGAAACGCGCTGCAAAAGTTCACAACACAAACAAATACAGAAACGCGCTGCAAATAGGACAGAACACAACGGAAATGTTTCCGGGGAAGCCAATAAGTGACGGACCCGGCTGGGACGTGCTATAGTATTATTATAGTATTATAGGACAGAAATATAGTATTATTGCTGTTAACATAACTGTTGCAAATAAATATACATTTTATACAACAAAGTTTTTAAATTATGCGGTATATCTGTGTGTGAGTGTCTCAACTTTAAAACTTGCCATCTCATATTTGGACCCTAGCTGCATTCTAACATTTCTTATGAAACTTATTTTAACATAACATGACAAAATGTGTACAATGTAACTGATTTATAGATTAATGTCTTTCCCTCATATTCTTTTTCTCGGTATATTTATTTATTTATTTTAGTCTTCAGCTCATTGTTCTTTTTAGTATTCTTATGACATTGAACATATTGTAAATGCATATTGTATATTGTATACAAAGTTGTATGTCATAAACGTGTCATCTCTGTATGTTTTGCAAAAAATTAAATAATAATAAAAGTAGCATAGACAGTATAAGAAGTGGACAGAGTCATCTCATTGGATCTCAATTGAGACAAGTTTTTTTTTTTTTTTTTTTTTTTTTTTTTTTTTTACTAATTGGGTCCTCAGCCCGGACCCATCACTTCAGAGTTTTTTTTATTTTTTATTTTTTTTATTTTTTTTTATTAATATACAAATTTAAAGTACAAACATTTAAGGCAGAAATGAATAATTAAACATTTATGATCGTGTTGATATCACATATAAGAACATAACAAAAAAAAAATAACAAAAAATAAAAAAAATAAAACAAAGGGGCGAGGGTATTAGTCCAATATTTTAAACATATCCAAAACAGAGAGGAGTTTTAGGGCATTTTTGTCCATCATCCAATGAAGAGACTTCACAAATAGCTTTAAGTCATTCTTCCATCCATCGAAATGGGGTTTGATTTTTAAATACTTGCATCTGTGAATAAAGTGTTTACCTAAAGCAATCAGATTGTTTATCAAAAAATCTGAGTATTTATCACTCAGAAAGACTCCAAATTTAATTGAATTCACATTTAAAGGCTGAAACAATATCTCTTTAGATTGCAACCAACTTTGAAATGTAAACCAAAATTCTTGCACAACTTCACAGTAAAAGAAGATATGTTCTACAGTTTCAATTTCTTTTTCACAAAATCCACAAGAATTGTTTTCCCAATTAAATCTTTCATGTAAAAAACAATTAGACGGATAAATATCATTCAAGATTTTAAACGTCACTTCTTTGGCCTTGGGGAGGATTGGGTAAGATAAGTAGCACTTTCTTATTTTTTTAGCTTTATCATCACTGAAATCTTTTAGAACATAATTTCTTTTCAATTGACCAGGGTAATATTGTTTGGATAACACATTCCTAATAAACTTATTTGTAAACCCTTTACTGTTTAAATTTATTCCGTCAATACAAAGTGGTCTCATTTCTGAAGTATAGTTTGAATACATTACAAACTGTCTAATCATAATTTGCATGGGTACTGGAATGGCCTTTAACACTTTATTATATTCCTTAATTGGGCACTGAAAATTGAATTTTTTACACAAATCTCTATAACTCAAAAAATTACCACAATTATCCAACAAATGAGTTAATGCCCATAATCCTTTTTCCATCCAAGTTTCTAAAAACAAAGATTTTCTATTACTCAAAATATATCTGTTGTTCCACAGAGGTGTATTATGTGGTGTAAAGTTGTGTTTAAACAATAGGTTCCAGTACAACAGAGCTTGCTGATGGAAATCAGACAGTTTTACAGGTAGTTTGCTTAAATCATAGTCACATCGCAATACAAAATCAATTCCCCCCATTTTCTGGAAAATTGCATTCGGGATGCTAAACCAAAAAGAGTCACTATGACACACAAATGAATTCAACCATTTTAGTTTAAGTACGCCATTCATCACAGAAAAATCTATGGCATTCATGCCACCCTCTTCAAAACTCTTAATCATGTCATTTTTCCGAATATAATGGCATTTACCCTTCCAAATAAAATTGAAATTTATTTTATTTATTAATTTAATCATGTTATTTGAAATTTCTAATGAAAAGGCAGGGTAGATGGCTCTTGATATACTCTCCGTCTTAGATAGAAGAGTCCTGCCAAAAATTGTTATATCCCTTTGCAGCCACGAATTCAAAATTACTTTACACTTATCAATATTTTTAAGAATATTTTCTTTTTCTCTTACTTTTTTATTTCTGGTGACCATTATGCCCAAATATTTGACATCAGATTTAACCTGTATATTATCAATCAAGTGGTCTGGCTGGTCATGTAAAGCTAAGATTTCACATTTATTAGTGTTCAATATAACACCCGATGCTTTTGAAAACTGGCTGATTGAATCTAACGCTTTGGAAATTTGCCTTTTGTCTTTTAAAAATAACGTTGTGTCGTCCGCAAATTGACTTATTATGATGTGCTTTCCCATGATGTTGAAGCCATCAGAAATATTCATTCTTATCCTAATAGACAATAGCTCAGCGACCATTATAAATAATAAAGGAGAACTGTTACAGCCTTGTCTAATGCCCCTCTTAACTGCGAATCGAGAACATGTGCCGTGCTCCAGAGATACACAGCTATTAATATCGTTATAAAGTAGACGAATTAGATTTGAGAATTTCTGTCCAAAACCAAAATGATTTAGAGTTTCTAAAATAAAGGGGTGTTCAACTGAATCAAAGGCTTTGTAAAAATCTAAAAATACAATAAAACCCTTTTCTATAAATGTATGACTGTAATCTATCAAATCTAGTACCAACCGTATGTTATTATGTATAGATCTTCCAGCAAGGAAGCCAGACTGAGTTTCATTTATTATCTGAGGAAGGCCTCTTTTCATTCTAGCTGCAATGATTCCGGATAATAACTTATAATCAATGTTAAGAAGTGTAATCGGTCTTAAATTATCTAAAATTCTTTTGTCTTTGCCATGTTTAGGAATAAGTATTATTAGACCTTGCTTCATGCTTGTCATTAATTCATTCTTCTCTATGCATTCTTGAATTGCCTTAAATAATAAATGTCTGATTTCTTTCCAAAAAAATCTATAAAATTCAGCAGTGAGCCCGTCGGTACCTGGAGATTTATTTAAAGACAATTTCATGCTTACGCCATCCAGTTCTTCTATTGTTAAATCAGATTCACAGAATTCTCTAAACGAAACATCAATCTTGGGTATGAAGTCCTTAATTTCATTAAAAAAATTGGAAGAATCTATTTTGGAATATGCAGAGGTGTAAAGATTCTTATAAAATGTAAACACTGCATTTTCCATGGTTTTATTGTCCTTACACTCAACTTCATTTATCAGTAAACATGATATTGCCTTGCTTTCCTGTCTTCTCTTCTCTAAATTACAAAAATAAGAGGTGTTCTTTTCTCCTTCCTCTATCCACTTTGCTCGTGATCTCACATAAGCACCTTGAGCTCTTTTGCTAAACATATCGTCTAATTTAGTTTGCAATATCAATAATTTTCTTCTATCTTCACTGTTTAATTCAGTCTTTTCACAGCATTTACTAATTTCCTGAAACAAATTCATTTCTTCTTTTCTTTTTTCTTTGGCAATCTCCTTGCTAACCTTAATGGAACATTCTCGAATTCTATACTTTACAAATTCCCATTTATTGCAAAAACTCTCTATATTCTCATTATTTTCAATTTCAATTATTAATTCTTTTATCTTTGTGCAATAATCTTTATTTTTTAACAGACCGGAGTTAAATTTCCAGTAACCTTTATTTTTCTTTATTTTATCAACTGGATTTAATTTAATTTCTACAATGCAATGATCCGTTAGTGGGGCTTTGGAAATCAAGATATCTGAGACAAAATCTTTAAGCGATTGATCAACGAGCCAGTAGTCAATCCTGGATTTACATGTGTTATTCGGTTTAAACCAGGAGTATTGTTTAACTCCTGAATTTAAACTTCTCCAAATGTCTATTAGATGGTTATTATTCATAAAATCCCCAATTATATGATTAAAGTGGTGACTATCAAATTTAGTGGGCCATCTATCTTCCCATTCATCAGGTGCCATATTCCAGTCACCTCCCATTATAATAAAATCTGTTGGATAAATTGTTTTAAGCTCTGATAAAGTTTTTCCAACATCTTCAAGCATGTGTTTATTTTGGGTAAACATTCTATGACCATATACATTAGTTAATATGAAAAAATAACCATCCATTTTCAAGACCACCACCAGCCAGTGCCCTTGACTATCTGTCCTGTATGCAATTATATCACCTGGAAACCTATTAAAGCAAACTGCAACACCAGCAGACTTGTTAGTCCCATGACTAAACAATATTCGGTCCCCCCATTGGTTCGACCAAAACTTAACATCCTCTAGTGAAGAATGAGTTTCTTGTAATAATAGACATTGTGGTTTTCGCCCTTTGCAAAATAAAAATAATGCCTTTCGTTTAACCAAATCTTTTAGACCCCTCGCATTTAACGAAGCAAACGTGACTGAACAATTGAACATTGCTAGAGATAATGAAGATAACTAAAACGAGAGAAAAACAAAACAAACAAAAAAACTTGTAAGAACTTGTTTCAAAGCTTATTTACGCTTTTTCGCAAATACAAAAAGAGTCCCTTGTCCTTTTAACACACTTCTTTTCCATCTAGTGTAAGTAGATCAAACCTTTCTACGATTAACCAATTCGTCGACCCTCAATGTATCCGTGCGGCCCACGGAAATAAGCACGCTTTCCATCCCGACGAGCCTGCTCAATCTGCGGCCACAGTTTCTCCCTTGCCTCCCTGTCCTCTCGCGGTAGCATCTCGGCGAGACGGACGCCTTTCTCTCTGCACACCCGGGAATCTTTGCATCGACGCCACAACTCCTCCTTGACAAATCTCCGCACAAATAAGACAACTACGTGTCTACTCCTGTTATCTTCTTTACGACCGACTCTGTGAACAATGTCGACTGCTTCTTCGAGCTGCTGCCGTTCCATGTCGGGGGCGATCTCACTGAAGAGTTGAATGACGTCTGCTCTAACGTTTTCGTCTTTTCTTTCCGATAAACCTCTCAATTTCAGACACCATCTCATCTTGTATCTCTCCTGCTCTCGAATTCTTTCTTTAAGCTCGACATTTTCTTTGGACAGACGATCGTTGCATCTTTCCAGCTCATTGATTTTCCCTTTGCATTCCTTAACTTCTTCTGCATTGAATTGCACAGCTTTAGCAAGGCTGGCAACCATGGTGCTCGTTTGTTTAGCTTGCTCTCGAAGTTGCGACAGTTGCTCATTAAAGTTCTTTTCCAAACTTTGAATGGCTTCCAATATAGCCAAGTTAGAAACCTCAGCTTCTTTTAAAGAAGTTTTGCACTTCTTCCCGGCTGGAATCTTGCTCGGAGTTGTTGGAACATTGTCTTTTCTTTTGCTGATTGTGCTAACTTCCATAGTGTAATCGTGATCAGATTGCTCTTGAGTCTTTGCTTCCTTAACACTCATCGCTGCTGGCTTTCTTTCACTGACCCCGTCTTTAAAATTCAGTCTCGCTGGTTTGATCATACTTCATTGAATTTTTTATATTAGAGTGTCTTTAATAAGCACGTAATCAAAATTTGGGACAATTTTTCTTCCGACTCTAAAGCGAGTGACTAATCAACACGCCATCTTGCCCGGAACACCCCATCACTTCAGAGTCTCAATTGAGACAAGTGAAGCCCATTTTTAGCGATTTCTTAGCACTTCCTTTCCTGACGCGCAGACTCAAACCGAGCAAAGAGTTACACGCACCACGTGAGCAACCCGTCTGTCTTCTAGTAGCTGTGCCAAGAGAAATCTGAATCATTCCCTTCCGAATCTCGCAGAGACGGAGAGTGTGAGTAGGAGGTGTCCATGAGCTTGGAGCAGGAGAAACTTTTGCTAGGTATTCTGATTAATTATTTTGTCATTTTGCCTCCACGTCCCCCCGATTGCCCGCGAGCTTCTCCTCCCATCCATACGGTAATCTCTCTACTGTGTGACAGAGAGTCGCGTGGTTATGACGCAATCGTTAGCCTACTTTTACAAAAACTGCTTCTACGGGGCCATAACATAAGCTACAAGGTAATGGAGCATTTTATACATTGTCGTGTTTCTTTAGAAATAAACAATGGACAAATGGAGTCTTCAAACGCCTCAGATGTAAAGTTATTCGCTGTCAAAGTGACGCCAAAATGAATGGGAGTCAATGGGATGCTAACAGCAGGTGAAGTTCTGCTACAAGATGGTGGCACGCGGCCGGCTTCAACTTCCGGTCGACTTCCTTCCCGCTTGAAAAGTAGACAGCTGTAAGCACGTCCCCAGGGTCCATCACTTATTGGGTTCCCCGGAAACATTTCCGTTGTGTTCTGTCCTATTTGCAGCGCGTTTCTGTATTTGGTTGTGTTGTGAGTATTTGGAGCACATGTGTGTTGTGAAACTGATAAAGATGTTTTCTTGATTTGCAGGTGTTTTTCTATTTGCATGTGTTTTCTTCAACGTACAGTATGGGATTTTTTCTCCACTAGGGGTCGCTAACCTATTTACAATAACAAAGGCGTAGTTTGATGACGCAACATTTGCTAAGAATTATGGATTTTGTCGTCAACGTCAAGCCGACCGATCTAATAATGTTTATGGATGACTGAATACATTGATGCTTTTATCATGACTGTGATATGAAGCAGGTCGGGATTGCTAAGAGACAGCTATCAGCTCCACACGCGACGCAAGTCACACGGATATAAAAGGAATATGGACATTTCATTCTACCGAACTACACGCAGAATTACTACTCACAGGTCAGTTTATTAGACAAATTAAACTTGTGAGGTAACGCAGCGCTGTTTCACTTGGTCTAACATTACACTATCACTCTAAACTGCATTTGAATGTGTTGAAATGTATGTGTTAACGTTAGTTTGTCTGTATGAGATTAGCAGTAAGCTAGCTAGATCAACATTAGAATAACATACAGATCATATTCTAACATTTTATCATTGTTGAACTATATAACATTGATTAGTTTTATGTAAATGTGCTCATCTGTTTAATAAAGTACATGTAGGAGTTGTCGAAGTCTCGGACGTGGAGCTCTCGTTTATATACTGTCCATGGGAGCTCTCGGCATCTCGAAAACACCGCGCTGATAATGATTCTTGTTTTAGTTCTCCTTTTTTATCCAAAGTCTGCTTGCCATGGTCCATAATGTTTGAACGAAACAACAACAGCGTGCAGATAGACATTGCGAGCGGCAGTACCACCAGCGGCTCGCTCGCCGCTCATCACAACTTGTGGCGCACAACCATATAAAAAGGCTAAATAAATAAATAAAGCGGAGATGCGGCCGCCTTTTGGCGGATTGGCCACCCGCAACCGGCAGCACAGCCAGCGGCTCGCTCGGCACTATCACAACCATATAAAAAGGCTAAATAAATAAATAAAGCGGAGTGTCTGCAACAATAGGCCGTCGCAAATCAACAGACTAAGTATATGAACTGACAAAATGTAAAAATGTGTACCTTGAATGCAATGTAAGTCGCTTTGGATAAAAGCGTCTGCCAAATGCATAAATGTAAATGTAAATGTAAATATGAATAAAATAATAATAAATTAAGCGGAGCTGCAGGCGGCCACAAAAAAACAAGGAAAAAAGCAAACAAACAATCACCACGGCCTATCTCTGAAAAATAATAGCCCTATGAACTAAATAATAATAATGTTTTTTTATTTCTATTTTTCCTGTGAAGGAAATGTATGTAATCTCTCTATTTATAAGGTATTTTGAATGTTTTTAGTCAGTGGAATTTCTCGCGATCATTGACCTGATGAGATGATAGATAATGACAAGTGAATGATGGGTAATTAGAGCATATCAACAACACGGAGTGAAAGAAAATGGATCGAGGAATAAGAAAACGGCGAGTAGAAAAGGGTGGAGCAGAAAAAAAAGAGAGAGAAGAAGCGTAAGGCTTTATGGGCTGAAAGTGGGAAAAGCGCCAATATTGTGGAGTTATTTGCTAAAAAGCCTGTGCCCAGCAATGAGCCCGGTGGGACTCCTAGCTGCTCTGCAGCTGTTGCCGCTAGCAGCATGAGTGAAGGTGACATGGTGCCAGACGAGAGTGCCCAGCTAGCAGGGAACGTTCTCAGAACTTTCGCTAACATTCCCTACAAGTTTGGTTAATGTTCTAAAGAAAACATTTGAATGTAATGTTTACCGAACATTTTAAGGATGTTTTCTCATTTAAAAAAATGTTCCTATAACGTTATATGAAAACTAAGATATAACATTTTAACTGCAACATTCAAAGTTTTGGGAATGTTTCTGAAATAACAATTTGTACTATGATCTCAAAATATCATTGTCCCTATGTTTCATTATAACGAAAGAAGAACGTTCTCTCTGTCACGTTAGGAAAACGTTTTGAGGATATCATTGAGAGATGAGATGTTGAATGTTCTTTATAAAACGTTATTTTAATGTGACGAGTTAACAAAATTATAACATTTTATTTGCAACATTTTGAGCATATTTTGGGAATGTTGTTAAAGTTAAAGTTTGTACAATGATCTCAAAATAACATTGTCCCAATGTTTCATAAAAACAAAAGAGGAACATTCTCTCTGTCACATTAGGAAAATGTTTTGAGGATATCATTGAGAGATGAGATGTTGAATGTTCTTTATAAAACGTTCTTCTAATGTGACGAGTTAACACTATTAGAACATTTTACTTGCAACATTTTGAGCATATTTTGGGAATGTTGTTAAAGTTAAAGTTTGTACAATGATCTCAATATAACATTGTCCCAATGTTTCATGATAACAAAAGAAGAACATTCTACTTGCAACATTTTGAGGATATTTTGGGAATGTTGTTAAAGTTAAAGTTTGTACAATGATCTCAATATAACATTGTCCCAATGTTTCATAAAAACAAAAGAGGAACATTCTCTCTGTCACATTAGGAAAATGTTTTGAGGATATCATTGAGAGATGAGAGGTTGAATGTTCTTTATAAAACGTTATTTTAATGTGACGAGTTAACACTATTAGAACATTTTACTTGCAACATTTTGAGCATATTTTGGGAATGTTGTTAATGTTAAAGTTTGTACAATGATCTCAAAATAACGTTGTCTTAATGTTTTGTCATAACAAAAGAAGAACGTTCTCTCTGTCACGTTAGGAAAATGTTTTGAGGATATCATTGAGAGATGAGATGTTGAATGTTCTTCATAAAACGTTCTTCTAATGTGACGAGTTAACACAATTAGAACATTTTACTTGCAACATTTTGAGCATATTTTGGGAATGTTGTTAAAGTTAAAGTTTGGACAATGATCTTAAAATAACATTGTCCCAATGTTTCATGATAACAAAAGAAGAGCATTCTACTTGCAACATTTTGAGCATATTTTGGGAATGTTATTAAAGTTAAAGTTTGTACAATGATCTCAATATAACATTGTCCCAATGTTTCATAAAACCAAAAGAAGAACATTCTCTCTGTCACATTAGGAAAATGTTTTGAGGATATCATTGAGAGATGAGATGTTTATTGTTCTTTATAAAACGTTCTTTTAATGTGACGAGTTAACACTATTAGAACATTTTATTTGCAACATTTTGAGCATATTTTGGGAATGTTGTTTAAGTTAAAGTTTGTACAATGATCTCAAAATAACGTTGTCTTAATGTTTCATGATAACAAAAGAAGAACGTTCTCTCTGTCACATTTGTAGAATGTTTTGAGGATATCATTGAGAGATGAGTCGTTTATTGTTCTTTATAAAATGTTCTTCTAATGTGACGAGTTAACACAATTAGAACATTTTACTTGCAACATTTTGAGCATATTTTGGGAATGTTGCTAAAGTTAAAGTTTGTACAATGATCTCAATATAACATTGTCCCAATGTTTCATGATAACAAAAGAAGAACATTCTACTAGCAACATTTTGAGGATATTTTGGGAATGTTGTTAAAGTTAAAGTTTGTACAATGATCTCAATATAACATTGTCCCAATGTTTTGTCATAACAAAAGAAGAACATTCTCTCTGTCACATTAGGAAAATGTTTTGAGGATATCATTGAGAGATGAGATGTTGAATGTTCTTTATAAAACGTTCTTGTAATGTTATGTGTTAACACAATTAGAACATTTTAATTGCAACATTTTGAGGATGTTTTGAGGATGTTGTTGAGATAACAGATTATATAATGTTCTCAGTAAAACATTGGCACAATGTTCCATAATAACAGAGGAGGAAGATTATCAAATCAACGTTCGTAAAATGTTTTGAGTATATCACTGAGACCTGAGATGATGAGTGTTTTTTAAAAAAATTCTTGTAATGTGACGTGTTAACAAAACTAGAACATTTTAAATGTAACATTTAGCAATCAAACTACACAATTATTGTTAAATTGAGCTTGCTGGTCAGACAGCAGACCAACAGGGTTCACGATGGAACATATGGTGCGTTTAAGTCCTCCTGGGAAGTTTGTATTCATGAGGTTTTACAATTTTGTTTAATGTTTTAAATTAATGAAGCCACTGTAAACTTTATCATCACATATTATACTGTTACATATTAATGCTATCATATTTTGTGCAGGCATTAGCTTACTTCATTGTCACTGCTAAATACCTAAGTATAGTGGTATCCCACAATGTTTCCCACTGACACACCCCTAACTCTTCAAGATCAGGGTTAAAGAAAATCCTGAGCTTCCTACTCATATTCTCATCATTGTGGTGGCGTTCAACTTGTAAATACGATCTTTATGACATGGCTTGAATGCACCAATAGCTCTAGCTTAATTAGGGACAATCCATACAAACACTCTTTGCTAAAATACATTACAGACTGTCACAGTAAGAAGTTATTCGTCCTGTATCAACGCTAAAGGCCTAACCACTGCAGTCAACACCTTGGAGTATCCATGCTGTTAAATAAAAGTCTGTAGACAAGGGTTAGGGTTAGGGTTAACCTTAACCCTTAATTTCTAACCCAGACCCGGTTTCACAGAGTTTAGATTAAGCCAGGATTAGGCCTTAGTGCATTTAATTAGCTTTTAAAAATGTGCCTTAGAAAAAAGAAAAAGAAACATTACTGGTGTGCATCTTGAGACAAAATAATGGCACCGACATATTTTAAGATATGTCAGTGCAAGTTGCTTTCAGGTAAAACAGCTCAAACGTGCATTTTAGTCTGGGACTACAGGCTTAAACCTTGCCTGTGAAACCCGGGGAATATGTTGCAACTTGTATAGAATTATGCCAATGTTACCAAAGTGTTGTGTTGGACAGAGGATTTACCCTAAACCAACAGGTTGTGTAACTGTGCCACACAGGGTGAAAAGCAAGTTGACATTATTAGGCATAAGAGTGTTTCTAAAGGAAAGGTCAATATTTTGTTAAAGTGCAAAAGGATCATTATGGGTCACATGAATGTAACTCTAATGTTACCATGATACCAATCCATTAGTTTTTCATGTAGGTAGGTATACAGAATTGTATATGAATAGCCTACATATGCAATGTTTGCTCTGTTTAATATATAATATGTTTGCTCTTTTAAATTGCTGTTTGGCAGAGCAGTGGTAAATATATGTTGTTATACATGGTATATATTATTTGTGTAATTTATTATTATTATTTATATGTTATTGTAAGTTTATTTTTTTTTTATCATGCACTGCAATGAAGACACCATTTAACCAATTGATTAAATATAACAGCCAGCTTACAAATACAACTAAATAAATAGCCGTGCACATTTTTTTCATATTCTTTCTTTTGAAACATGTAATCTTTTCCTGTAATTGCAATGTTACCACATTATTGGCTGTCTCTTCGAGTTGTTTTGAGCATGATTGGCTATTCAGACTGTCATCCAGGAATCTGGCCAATGGCAGCTATGCGCGCCTTTTACTGGTCAAGTTTGAAGTTTGAATATTCGTCTGTTAGAGTGAGAGTGTGTGTGTGTGCGCGCTGCTGCTACTCGGGAGGATCTTCAGTACTAGCCTCCTTCGGTTCTGTGGCTTTTACATTGTTTAAAACATGGATTATTTTGCATCGTACTGTTACATTTTTATTTTGAGTGAGTTGCGGGATGTAAATGGACAACGAATTTTAACAACGTAGCCTACGTGTAACGGACATATTGCAATCTGCGGAAGGTAAATAACTTTATTTTATATAAAAATACATTCTGCTACATCAAAATATAGTGTGTTAAATTGAGAAGCTAATTTTAAATGCGACTAGAGCAATATCGATATTATGTCAATGTTTCAGGCTGCATGTGTAACGTTAGGCTAAATATTGTCAGCTAAGTTAGTTTTTGATAAAAATAAATAAAAATAAACCTCAGCATAGTCTGAGCTTTACAATGAGTGAACTGAGAACATTGTGTCTTTATACAGAGAGGAACTCGAACCACACTATGAAAACTAGGCTTTTGAATGATCGCGGGATATCGGCCTAACGTTACCGTCAAAATGATGAGTCATCATCATAATATGTTTTTGAGCTGGTGAGTAAAAATTTGCAAGCTTTTTATGTCTCTTTTAGTAAGTAAATACAAATAGCTAATAATATTGCTGTATGTGTGTGTTTCCCATTATCCAGGAATTTTGGGAATAAATTATCCAGCCACATGATCTTCAGTTGCGGTGAGTATTGTCATAGTAAAATACACGTGAAATAGAGGCAGAACATGTAAACTCTGCTCAAAGGCACACTGGTCCAAACCCTCCAGTCAAAATTGTACCTGTCTTCTTGATATGAGTTTTTATGGGCCTAGCTGACCCAAACATAAATGTCCTTTCAAAATGAAATTATTTTCAAACCTGTATGACTGTTCCCATTTTATGGAAACAAATGTTCCCAATGTTTCATGATAACAAAAGAACATTCTACTTGCAACATTTTGAGCATATTTTGGGAATGTTGCTAAAGTTAAAGTTGTACAATGATCTCAATATAACATTGTCCCAATGTTTCATGATAACAAAAGAAGAACATTCTCTCTGTCACATTAGGGAAATGTTTTGAGGATATCATTGAGAGATAAGATGTTGAATGTTCTTCATAAAACGTTCTTCTAATGTGACAAGTTAACACAATTAGAACATTTTACTTGCAACATTTTGAAAAAATAAAATAAAATAAACCTCAGCATAGGAGCTTTACAATGAGTGAACTGAGAACATTGTGTCTTTATACATAACATAAATGTCCTTTCAAAATGAAATTATTTTCAAACCTGTATGACTTACTTCTCTGAAACACAAGAATGTTGGGAATTAAACAACATTGGAACCCATTTTATGAAAAAAAAAAAAAAAAAAAACAGTGAAGTCATTTCTCAAGATATCTTAATTAAGGTTATACAAAATAAATTCATACAGTTTTGGAACAACATGGAGTACCGGTAAATAACGATAGAGAGTCTATTTTTTGGATGAGCTGTTCTTTTTAGGACATGTTCCCAGGGTCCTTTGCTAAATTAACCATGGTTTTTATTATAGTAAAGTGTAGAAACAATATTTTTATGGTGGATTGATTACAATAATTTATTACCATTTAGTTAGTGTTGCAAAACCATGGTTAATGTTAGTAAGGGTTCTCCAGATTTATATAGCCTAACACTTAAGGAAAACATAAAAAATGGTCCTATGTCACGGTCACCCAGATCAATAGTCTGTTAACACACATTAACACACTTTTTACATTTTCTTAAGATCAAGCATTGGACCAATGTTTACGGAGCAGAACAGGCACCAACAGAGAAACAAGTCCATCACTAGTAAGTATCCACTGCATTTTATAAAACCGTAGTCAATTTTAAACGCACAATGCACTCCAAAATAAAAATGATCTATTTTTTTCTCCCTCGTGCCAGATTTATATCTGTCCCAGATTTATATCTGACTTTCTTTCCACAGAGATTTTTAGAAAAATTATCATTAAAGAGAATAATATAAATAGAAATGTGGGAGGAGCTTGAATTTATTGCCTAGCCCTGTTTGTTTGAACCGCGAGAGCCATCAAAGCTTATGCTACTCCTATGTCATGCACCGACAAGAGCCTTTTATAGTCAACACGTCGGACGCAAGCAACTTGCAGTTTTGCCCCCACCAACAACGCATAGTATTGCATACAACGGTGCGTCGCGTATCAAAAACTGGGACGACACATTTTTCTACTCATAGACACATATGGCGGCCGAAGTGTAGTGATGCGTAGCCTTGCAGGCGCATATGCGTATCGATGCGTTGACTAACTCTTTGGGCGTAATTTGACTTGCATATGGCTGTCTGCTGGAAGCTAGTTATTTAAGTCGATAAAATTATAAATATGGTAGGGCTGGGGGAATTAACACGTTAATCTTCGCGATTAATTTGAGATGCTTAACAAGTTTATAAAAAAATGCAATTAACGCAGCACTTTTTTTGCCTCATTTTAATGACTTCCTGTTGCGGAAAAGGCTGCAAAATATGCCGTCCCGCCCCTCCGTGTTTGGCGATCAGGTTTTATTCTCGCGCAGCTTTCATGACCGGGTCTTTTCCGCTCCGCGCTCTCCATTCCGTGTGTGTGTGTCGGCGCATTGACACACACACACAACACTGAGCAAACATTGAGCTCTTTGCTCAATGTTCTGCTCCGTGTTTGCGCTGCGCGTTCTGCTCTGTCGTTAACGGCCCAAACGCTCCAATCATGTACCGATCACGCACTGGAAAAGCAAAGTCAAATAACGTGAATTTTCTCAGTAGTAGACTTCTGTGAAATAGCCCTACTGAGCTGGTATAGTCATGCTGACAACAATGGTAAAATTACCTGCTCTGATCACATGCTCTTGTAATAATAGCTTTGTAGGACTATGTTTTATTTTGATAATTAGAAAAAAAAAATTATAATAATAAATTGTTACATTTATTATGTTGATTGATTATTGAAAATAATAATATATTGATATATTGATGTTTAATATTATTTTAATACAGGGCTATTTTCTGTTCCTTTTTTTCCTTTTTGTTGTTTAATTAGGTTATTCTAAGTTTAAATATTGATGATTACAAGCTTGGGGGAAATGCAATTAATTGCATTTAATTACAGCAAATTGTGTAAATAATCAGTTACTTTTTTTAATCGATTCCCAGCCCTAAAATATAAAATATGGATATGTTTCTTACACAAACGCATCACTTCGCTTCACCTTTCGCCTTTATTAACCTGCCAGAGCCGTGTGGAGTACTTTTATCATGGATGGATGCATTTTTATGGACTTGTCAAAAAAATCCCACAGGGAGCTACAGAATAAGAAATCTTTGAAGTCCACTTTTTTACTGTCTGTTTCCATCAGTAAAATTACAGTTGTTTTTTTTCTCTCAGAATTGTGAGGCAAGAACACACAATTGCAAGAAAATATCAGAATTGTGAGCTGTCTTTTTTACTCCCCTCAGAATTCACCCTTCGAGGGAGTTTGATTGACAGGTATTTTTTACATTTTTATTTTACCAAAAATATTTTTTTCTAAAAAAATGACACAAATTAAACGTTGAGACTTTGTTTCAACTTTCATATCAAAAGTAACCTGCTCTGTCTTGTCTCTGCGTTTAAACGTTTCAGCGTTTTTTCTGTGATCCGCAATGTATTTTTCATTGCGTGACAACATGATGTGTGGCGTGAGAGCGCCATGGCTTGTTGGACATAGCAACAGTAACTAAAGGGGGCGGGTCTTTGCAAATTGCATTAACCATGGCTGCCTGTTAATTATCACTGGACTACTTCGCTCTCGCATCTCCCAAAAGTAATTTTTTTTTTGTTTTCTTGATTCCATTTGAATGGTTTAATTAAATTGCTATAACCAATTATTTAAAATGTAATGATTTAAGCAAAACGTTCTTCAAAGGTTAAACCAAACTTTTATTTGACGGATTGCCGTGTAGACCTTTGAGTTTCTCTGTGTTTTATGATATGATGATAGTTTTTCTCAAATGAAGCTAAAATGCTGCTGAAGTGACTCTCAGAGCAGCTGTATTGATGAAGTGCATTAATGTTCTCATATAGAAACGACAGCAAAAAAAAATAAGCCAGAATTGCTTTTTTTTCTCAGGTTTTACTAATTTATCCTGTGATTCTGACTTTCAAACGGCCAATTGCGAGTTTATATCTCGCACTTCTGAGAAAAAAAAGTTTGAATTGTGATTCGCAATTACCTTTTTTAAAAATTGTATTCCATGGCGGAAACAAGCTTTCATATGCACAGACAGTAGCTCACATTTAACATGCAGATTGTGCGCACACAGAAACCTACTGGAGCACAAAAAGTTAGTGTCAACACTGTCCTGTGATTTCTCAATAAGAAACAGAAGTTATAGCATATTTTTCTTTCTGCTTTTGAAGTAACTAAAACTTACAGCTTAGCTAATAGCAAAGAGACGATTCACAGGTATGATTAAATCACACTAGAAATTGTTCTATCTCAAATGCAGTACTAGTTTATCTGTATCTGATTTAAAACAAGCAGAAATCTGTAAGAAATGTAACAATCCATAGACAATATAACTGATGAAAATGAGCTGTTACATCAGAGCAAAAGCATCGTGGGCAGTGCTGTGACATGCTGCAGCTGTGCTCAAGGCTACCTGAGTTCGAGGTTCACACTTCTCAAGCCAAGTTTGTAGTTTGTTAAAATAATTTAGCCTCTAGTTGTGTTATTAAAGGGATACTCCACTTTTTTTGGAAATAGGCTCATTTTATAACTCCCCCAGAGTTAAACAGTTGAGTTTTACCGTTTTCGAATCCATTCAGCCGAGTTTCTGATATTTGGAAGAATATCAGTAACCAGACAGTTTCTGGTCTCATTGACTTCCATAGTAGGAAAAAATATATACTATGGAAGTCAATGAGACCAGAAACTGTCTGGTAACTGACATTCTTCTAAATATCAGAAACTCGGCTGAATGGATTCGAAAACGGTAAAACTCAACTGTTTAACTCTGGGGGAGTTATAAAATGAGCCTATTTCCAAAAAAAGTGGAGTATCCCTTTAACATGTATAATGGATTAAGTATATGTTTTAAATTACAGAAACAAAATAGATACTCATAAGGTATCATATTTATACTTTTAAATAAACTAATCTAATTAATTTCTGATTAATAATTAGGCTGGCTAATTTTGAAAGTTTTCAAAGTCAATATTGCTTGTGATCTTAATATGTAATATGTATTTGTATTATTTTTGTTTACACTGTTGCATGATCTTCTTTTATAGGCTATGAGGAAAAACTCTACCATGCACACAGAGAATGGAGCTCAATTCTGCTAACTGGGATAGCAGCTGAAAAAGAAGAAGAGAAGAACAGTAGAACACCTATTAATGCAGATGACTTTATTCTTTTTCTGCAAGAACAAAGACAACCAAATACTGATGATGAGCGTTCTGAGCAAACAGCAGTCAAGACGTGTGATTGCACATTGGACTTTACTGAGTTCTTCATTTAATGTTGGGCATCTACTGTACGCAGAACTTCTAATAATTTATGTGAATGCCATTCATAAACCTGTTCGATTTTTGTTTTATTTTAGAGATTAATAAAATTGTATGTTTTAACAATGTTATAGCTAAGCATTTTTTATGTTTAAGAGAACATTTTGGGAACAAAAATAAAACTTCCCACTAAAAAATTTATAAGAATGTTAAGTAGTATTTTTAAGAGTATTTTTAGAGAATGTTATCCTAACTTTTAGAAGAATGTTCTAAGAATAAAAATAAAACTTCCTGCTAAAAACTTTATAAGAATAAAGGGATAATGTTCTAAAAATGTTATGATTAAACATTTATAGAAGGTCATCATCACAAAACATTTTTAGAGTGTTCTTAGAGAATGTTATCCTACCTTTTAGGAGAAATAATGTTCTAACAATATTATTATTAAACATTTTTATAATGTTGTAAAAAAAAATGTTATCTGAACTTTTAAAAGAACATTCTGGGAACAAAAATAAAAACACCCCCTGAAAACTTTCTAAGAACGTTAGAGAATAATGTTGTAAGAATGGTACACCTAAACATTTTAATAATGTTTTTAAATAATGTTATCCGAACATTTAAAAGAACATTCTGGGAACAAAAATAAAACTATCCGCTTACAACATTATAAGAACGTTAGAGAATAATGTTATAAGAATGTTATTACTAAACATTTTAATAATGTTTTTAGAAAATGTTCTCTAAACATTTAAAAAAACATTCTGGGAACAAAAATAAAACTACCCGCTGAAAACGTTCTATGAACATTAGAGAATAATGTTATAAGAACGTTATTACTAAACATTTTAATAATGTTTTTAAAAAAATGTTATCCGAACATTTAAAAAAACATTCTGGGAACACAAATAAAACTAGCCGCTGAAAACGTTCTGAGAAAATTAGAGAATAATGTTAAAAGAATGTTACTACTAAACATTTTAATAATGTTTTTAAAGAATGTTCTCCAAACTTTTAAAAGAACATTCTGGGAACAAAACTAAAACTAGCCGCTGAAAACTTTCTAAGAACGTTAGAGAATAATGTTAAAAGAATGTTACTACTAAACATTTTAATAATGTTTTTAAAGAATGTTCTCCAAACTTTTAAAAGAACATTCTGAGAACAAAACTAAAACTAGCCGCTGAAAACATTTATAGAACAATACATGCTAATGTTCTTAGAACATTTTTAGAACAAAAAATTTCTAGCTGGGTGGGAGCCGGTCTGAAGAGGAAAAGAAAGAGGAGCAATTAGTGGAGGAAGAACAGTCACCAGCAAACACTGTAGGCCAAGAAATGGATGCTGCAGTTACACCTGCACCTGCTATTGCAAGTACAAGCAGAGCAACAGCTGCTCCAGTGACAGAGGTGATCCAGGAGGATGAATATAATAATTTTGAACGCCCAAAATTCACCACACTTGATTTTTTTTTCAAGTTTCATCCAAAACAGCCTTCTGATGCACAGGAATCTGTCAAGAAATGCTACAGCCATAAAGATGGATCCCAAAGAAAATGGGTGAGTTATGATGCTGAAAACCCCTCATTATTTTGTGCAGTTTGTATGGCATTTTCTAAAAAGACAGACACAAATGCCTTTATTCAAGGATGTAAGGATTGGAGACACATACATCAGAGGCTCAACAGTCATGAAAACACACATATTCATCTAGAATGTGTGAATGCTTACCTTTCATGGTTAAATAAGGCAGACATTCCTAACCTGCTGGATTCAAATATGATGTCAGCTCACCGAGAACAGGTGCGCAAGAGGCGACAAGTCCTAGAGCGTGTCATTGATGTGGTAAAACTGATAGGAAAACGCGCACTCAGTTACCGTGGAAGTAAAAATGAGGCAGCTCACTCATTAGCAGACATGTCTGTGGATCATGGGAACTTTCTTGAAATTGTTCTGCTTCTTAGCAAATATGACAGCTGTTTGCTGCAGCATGTTCAAGACTGCATCCAAAAAAGCCAATCAAGCAAAGGAAGAGGCTCACTAGTGACATTAATGTCCAAAACTACTGTATGTTCAGTTGTGGAGGCTATCCGGCAACTCATCAAGGAAAGAATTGCGACTGAAGTAATCCAGGCTGAAATGTACACTGTACAGATAGACACAACTCAAGATATAACCTCAAAAGATCAGTGCAGTGTTGTAGTTCGCTACGTAACAGACAGCAGCATTCAGGAGAAGCTCCTTGAAGACAATCAGGAGGACATGGAGGAAATTGATCTAGTTAGCAAAAGATGCACAGCCTGCAGGAACTGTGCTGTGTGTTGCTACTTCCTCCTCCAGCAGCTGAAGTTTTTTTCACATGCATACCACAAAATTCAGTTGGCCTACAAATTTTTGTTGACCCTGTCCTGCACACAAGTGGCATGTGAAAGAAGCTTCTCGACACTGAAGTTCATCAAGAGTCGTCTAAGGAGCAGAATGCGAGAGGAAAATTTGGAAGCCTTCATGTTGATGGGAACAGAGAAGGAGATCCTCATGAGACTGGATACAGATGATGTGATTGACAGAGTGGCAGAGAAAAGCAAATTATTGCGCAACCTGCTACTGTAACCACATGAAGGTAAAACATTTATTTTTCATGTCTTGGTTAAGCTATTATATTATGTTCTGTTGGAGTGTGTTGTTTGTGTAATGTTATGTTTCTTTGTTGGTTGCAGATGACTTGTGTGTCAATATATATGTCGGTTCTATTTTAAGCGGGTCGGGTGCGGATTTTAATTAGTGCTGCTGTCGGGAAACGGGTCGGGTGCTGTTTTAAGCACAGTGGGTACGGGCGGGTGCGGATTTAAAAAATCGGACCCGTGCAGGACTCTGGTGTACACAAAAATCTCTGACCCATTGTCGTCTTCTTCGTTGAATATCTGTCGCTCTACATACGTCATCTGGTATAATTGAAACGATTGGCTATGAGCTACGTACAGGCGCATTTGATAGACATTTGTAGCGCCCAATGAACGTAAACCACGCCTCAAATACGAGAAAATGAACATGTGGTATCCAGACCACGTCTCAAAGAGAAAGAGGTCTGACGTTAGCCAGGCTATAAGAGACTTACTTTGTTTATGAACAACAAACTAGTTAAAAAAAGTTTGTCAACACAAACTTTAATTTGGCTTGAGAAAGCCTATCCTGAAAGTTCTAAATAAAGTTTTATATAGTTCTAAATAGTTTTAAAAGCTTGAAGGTTTTCATAACCTTATATTTATATATTAATACACACACACTACACACACACTTAGACCTATGCTGCCCAAGTTATTTGTGTGATATGATGAGTAAAGTTAGTTACACGATCTCATTTTTACACCACTTAATTTTAACATAACACTAAACACCACTTCAGAATTAAAAATGGTAAAATAAAATGTAAATAAAATTAGAACAAAAAAAAGTGTAGCTTACCTGTGTACTCACCATACACGGGTTTCTTGTATACAAACAATACCGGATGCGCGCGCATCCAGGAGGCAGAAAACCGCTAGCTGTTATGCCGAGTTCTGTAAAAGAACATTGTAATTAACGTAGATTTCTAACTGCTGCAGTAATCCCTTTATTCAAAGGAGGGGATAGTTTAGATCCAAACTGCTATAGACCAATCTCTATTCTTCCCTGCATTTCAAAGGTCTTCGAAAGAATTATTAATAAACAAATTATTCACCATCTCGAATCTCATCATAGTCTTTCCGAAATGCAATCTGGTTTCCGAGCCGGTCATGGGTGCACTTCAGCCACACTTAAAGTCACAAATGACATCATAGCTGCTATTGATCAAAGACATTATTGTGCAGCAGTCTTTATTGATCTGGCCAAGGCCTTTGATTCTGTCAATCATAACATCTTAATTGATAGATAAGGAACTTGGGGTTCTCAGATGATTGCCTTGCTTGGTTCACAAATTATTTCTCTGACAGGTTTCAATGTGTTAAGTCAGAGGGCCTACTTTCCAGTCCTCTGGCTGTCTCCATGGGCGTGCCTCAGGGATCAATTCTAGGGTCGACTCTATTTTCTGTATATATTAATGACGTTGCTCTTGCTGCAGGTGTTTCTTTGATCCACCTCTATGCAGACGACACCATCCTTTATACGGCTGGTCCGTCGTTGGACACTGTGTTAAAAAATCTTCAAGAGAGTTTTAATAATATACAGCATTCACTCCGTTCCCTTCAACTGCTCCTAAATTCTACCAAAACTAAATGTATGTTTTTTAACCGATCTCACATTGTACCTACCTGCCCATTAAGCATTACCACACTAGATGGGTCTGCTATAGAACAGGTAGACAATTACAAATACCTAGGGGTTTGGTTAGACTCTTCTCTTTCTTTCCAGACCCACATTAATCAGCTCCAAACTAAAATTAAATCCAGGATTGGCTTCTTATTCCGTAATAAAGCCTCTCTTACTTTCCCAGCAAAACTCGCTCTCGTGAAAATGACCATCCTTCCAATTATTGACTACGGTGATATTATTTACAGAATTGCTTCAAACTCTCTCCTTAGTAAACTAGATGTTGTATATCATACCGCCATCCGTTTTGTCACCAATGCTCAATATAATACCCACCACTGCAACCTCTATAGTTTAATTGGCTGGCCTTCATTACAGACCCAACGTCAAAAACATTGGTATCATTTCATCTACAAATGTCTACTGTGTAAAACCCCACCTTATTTAAGATCACTAATCTCTAGAGCTACCCCCTTTATGAACCTTCGTTCAAGCAGGTATATCACTTTGACTGCTACTAAAGCCCGTACCTCCTTTGGCCGCCTTTCTTTCCAGTTCTCCGCTGTTAACGATTGGAATACACTTCAAAAATCTCTGAAGCTTGAATCCATTGTCCCATTATCCACATTCAAATTATTATTAGCAAACACATTGTCAGACCATTGTACATGCTAACCCGACTCACACTTTAGTCATTAATATATGTATTTGTATATTTTAATATACCATGGCTGTCTTTATGTCTGTTTTTTATGTCTATTGATTGTATGGCATAGAGCAATGCCGTTTTATCTAATAATCATTATCTCAATATATTGACACCTTTTGTACTACTTGTATAAATTTGTAAATGTTTGATCTGTTTTGTCTTGTATTTACATGTGTAACTTTTGTACCTCGACGCTTTTATCTTGGCCAGGTCGCCATTGTAAATGAGAAAGTGTTCTCAATGTGCTTACCTGGGTAAATAAAGGTTAAATAAAAATAAATAAATAAAAAGATTTCACATTGTTTGTAATTTCTTGTTGACTCAATAATAAACTGCAATTTCAGAGTTGGATCTGTTTGTTTGTGTCTCATATTAATATGTAAAACGTCCAACTGTTTACGAATCAAAATCCGGACATACTGTGATGCATGTATGAATTATCATGTTAGACTAAGTTATGTAATAGCCAATGTTAGCAGGGCAGCATCTGCCCGAATTTGCTTTTATATAAGTTAACCTTGTTTACTTTACTTTACGATCTGCAACATGTCATGACACATATAATGTTACTTTAGTGTAAATCAAAGATTTGACGATGGATTATGTGGGAAGCCATTAGTACCTCCGACCGTGGCGATTATATTAAAAAACGTACTCTCAGCAATGGTGAGATCTTGCCGGATCCCTACGCAATACATGACGATCTTTGGATTGTGGATGACAAGACGTGGCCAGCAATTGACCCTTCGCAGGGAGCTTGATTTACAGGCAATCTAACCAATCATAATCCACCATCCGCCATTTTGTCCGACAAAGCAGTCAGGAGAGATAGCAGATAACAACATGGGAGGATTTGAACTTGAAAAACGGAGTGTACTGACGCCTTTCCGCGGTTAAAACAACATTCCTTCTAATGTTCATTCATGTTTATTTGATGCTATAAATTAACTAGAAGGAAGAGATGATCGGTTCACGAGCAGCTTTAACTGATGCTCTTCAGCGATCTGGCAGACACATTTAAGAGCCACAAAACAGTATGTACCATTTAAATTTCTTTTTAAAAATGACCAAATTTGAAAGGTGAGACTTTGTTTAATATGTTTAATATCAAAAGTAACCGAAAAGTAACCTGGTCTGTCCTGTCTGTCAGCGTGTTGTCAGTCTCCTCTCTGCTCCGCGATGTATTTTTCACTGCGTGAGAACATGGTGTGGCGTGAGAACAGCGTAGCTTGTCGGACATAGTGACAGTAACTAAGGGGGGCGGGTCTTTGCGAAGGGTCAATTGTATGGCCTGATATATATATAATTATCTTATTCAGACACCAAGTGTGTATACAAGAGAAATGATTAGAGCATACAAATCCCTTGATGCATACAACTACGCTATGTGGTCATGTGCAGCTCGTCAAATTATGAATAGAAAGAATACAACATACAACTTCCTCCTTCTGTCCCATTCTTCCATTCGCCTAGATTTGGAGTTACTTACAACACGTATAATTTAAATGAGAAGATAAAACACAACAGATAGGCCTGCATGTAAATAAATTACGCAACAACTCCTTGGCATTTTGACTTAGCGACAACACCACCACTTTGCTACTAGCCTAAATCCTTTACTCCGGTACGGAGACCGCGGGTCTTTTGCCTCTTGGCTGCGTGCGCAAGCAGTGATGACGTCGCCGAGAAATCCATGTATGCAGCGATGAACATCGGAAATTAAAACATGCTAGAATCGACGTCATGACTTCACGCCACTAACCAATGAGAAGAGATGTTGGCGGGAAGAGACGTGCAGCCCCGCCCCAGGTGCGGCCCGGCCCCGATCGACGTCATCACTTGCCACTAACCAATGAGAAGCATTGTGGGCGCAGCCCCGCCCCAGGTGCACCCCCGCCCAAATCTGCAGGCTGCAGCCAGGTGCTTCTCGTGCATGCCAGTTAGAAATTTTGTCCGACTTGATACAGCGCCGACGCCACGTGACTGTGACGTATGTCATCAAAGTACCGCTAGAGCGATTAGAGAGTAGCCGGAGAACTCTTCTCTTTATTTTTTATTTTATTATTATTATTTCCAGAATTATACATTGAATAATACAGAGGAATTTTTTATAGTTGCTTTGTGGTTTGAGAGTCATTGCAATGTTTCAAAGTAAATCTTCAAAAGTAGGCTATATCAGCCTTAAAATGGTAAATGTTAGGATTCCTTTCAGACCATTTACATTTGTGTATATACAACTTACCAAGTAATACAAGATTTAACATAAAAACGTGATTCTTGTCTATATCTTTTTTGTCATAATAAAAAAAAAACATAGTTCGATAAAATAGTTTCAGTATCCTTTTTACAAAATACACAAGATTCAGAAAGGTCATTCTTATACCTTTTTAGGAACTGGTTTGTTGGATAAATGTAATGTATAATTTTAACGTATATTTCATAAACTTTATTATTGATACAATATTTGTTATTATAAGTCCAAATCAATCTCCAATTCAAATTTTCAAAATGCCAGCGCAGCTTCTCTCTTTTTTTATTCTTTTTTTTTTTTATGCTTTATTCAGTAACAGAACATACAATAATTAAATAAAAAAAATAATAGTATAAAATAACCTGATTAACTGGATAAATACAATACATAATTTTAAATGAAACCTCACAAATCTTATTAATGACACCGTATCTCCTGGAAACCATAAAAACCTCCTCCCACTTAATGTCCTGGAAGCGTGAATTCCAGAAAATTTTAGCTGGAGGAATTCTAAATGAACAACAAATCTGTCTAAGGAAATTATATTTTTTATCAACAATACTTATATCCTCTAACATCAAGTTGAAACCTCGACAGCATTAGCAGAGCGCAACAACTGAAGGAGACCAGAAGGTATTGCATCAAAAACAACTGCATAATCCTTTGCAGATATCGGAAGTTTGAATTTATCCAGAAATTCTCCATATGAAAGCCAGTGACCATCATGGCAAAGCAACTGTCACCAATAAAATATTGTTTCTAAACCAATATTCCAAAAAATATATATATTACTTATATTTAATATCTTTATTATTCCAAATCAAAAATCTATGGGGAGAGAAATTGTGTTTGTACACCAGCATCCAGGATAACAGAGCTTGACCTTGAAAGTTAGACAGCTTAATAGGGACTTTATTAATATCAAAGTTGCAATTGAGGAGAGACTTAATACCGCCAATGTGGTTAAAAAAATAGATTTGGGATATAATACCACAATTTGTTATTAGATTTGATACAATTCTGAATCCATTTAATTTTAAAGACAATATTAGAAACTTCAAAGTCAATGGCATTTAAACCACCTTGATGAAATAAATTGCCTAATATACCTCTTTTTAAGTAATGTGGCCCATTCTTCCAAATAAAATTGTACATTTTCTTATTAACTTGCCTAATAATTGATTTTGGAGCATCTGAAACCATTGCTGTATAAGATAATCTAGACAACCCTTCAGCCTTTGATAGCAATATTCTACCAGTCAAAGATAAATCTCTAATTAATTATAAAGAGGAATCACATCCCTTATGTGCACATGAATAATACTGTACATTCATACAGAACTTTGGGTAACACTTTACAATGAGGTTTCATTAGTTAACATTATTTAAATTTAGGAATGAACAAAACTTCCACAGCATTTATCAATCTTAGTTAATGGTAATTTCAACATTTACTAATACATTATTAAAACCAGAAGTTGTATTTGTTAACATTAGTTAATGCAACAACAAGTGTGATTGTATTATACTGTACCTCATGGTTTAGGCAGTTGTTTTCTAAGTGTTTTGTTTTCTAATTGAAGATCTTGAATTCTTGCTGTCAGATCTTCAATATGGTCATCGACAGGACTGTTTCCGGCAGGATTGTTATTAATCTCCTGCAGATGATTTGAAAACTCACGACAGAATATTTCCATCTTCCCGTTTTCCACTGACATTAATCACGTCTCGGACTGGCTCTGTAACTCGTCTGTGAGTCCACTGAACAGTGAGTTTTGTATATTGGTCTCTGATGATTATCATCCACCAGATGGGATCTCTTTCAGGTCTGAAGAGAAGACTATGTAGATTTTCCCTAAGTGGTGGATATACTGGTTTATACACTCCGAAGAGAACATCTGCATTTCCGTCCAGCTGATTATCTCTGTATGTTTTTCGTCTATTGTCTTTCCAGGTTGTAGCATCTTCTCCTCCATAGATGTCTCTGAACCCGTCCCTGACCTCGTCCCCCACTGATAATCTCTAGTCTGCGCTGGTGTTTGAGGATTGTGAAGCTCCTGTTTAAAGCTGTTGTTAACCAGCTCACGCTTATAAACTCTAGTGATTACGCAAATATCTCAGATTATACTATTCATGGTGCCCGTCTCTGAATAATCAAGTCCACCGGAGGTCTGAAGAGCAGAACATGCAGACGGTCTCGTGTATAACCTCTGAAGAGAACATCTGGATGCTTCTGTGTCTCCTTTCTTCCCTTTCAGTCATGCTTCTAACATCTGATCCTTCATGTCTCTGTCATTTCTGCTTCTCCCTTATGAAATATGATCTTCTCCATCACAAGACGAAGGGAAGAAAGCAGGAACTTGCTCAGCGGAAACCCAGCTCAGATTTGCCAAGTTGAAAATGAATCAACATGTTCATGTTTTCCAGAAGGGTTTAGTCACACGACTCTCTAACAGAATCTCAGTTCTCAGTGAACAAACCTCAAAACACAAAGCTCAAAGTGTCAATATATCAGATTTTGTGAATGTAGTCAAATACAAAGATGTGCTTAGACAGGACAACAGAGAAGAGAAAGGAAGAACAGGGTGGGATCAGGAGAAACTAAAAAGAGGAAATGGACAAAATCAGAGTTTGAAATTAACTTTTTCCCTCTCCGGCCAATTTGGCTACTACATTTTTAAGTTATCGGCCATTCAGTACTTGTACTTACGTCACAGCTTATATATATATATATATATATATACAGTATATTATAAATTTAGTATTTCTTATTCAAATTTCTTATTCAGGTCAAGTATTGCAACACTGAAAAAAAAGTGTTGGATTTACTTTGAAACTATTTTCTCTCAGAAATTGATTGTACATTTCACAAATAATTACAAAGAAACGGCAAGTAGCTCATTGAGTTAGACGTTACATTTTGAAGTAAGTCTGAAGTAGTACTTTCTTGTAAAACTCACTTCAATTAATTAATTTATTTATTTATTTATATATAACTTCGAATTTTTAATTTGTAGAAGATACATAGGACATCAACACTGTAGTTTGGACAAACTCAATCCAGAAGAGGGCGCTGTCTAATACTTTTAATGGCGTGTCTGTGTGGAGAGTTTCTGCAGGTTTGCTCTGTAGGATTGTGTGTGTGTGTGTGTGTGTGTGTGTGTGTGTGTGTGTGTGTGTGTGTGTGTGTGTGTGTGTGTGTGTGTGTGTGTGTGTGTGTGTGTGTGTGTGTGTGAAGGAGAGAGGGAGAGAGATTTTAGTAATAGACAATTACTAATAGCTGTTGGGTAAACAACTGAACCCAGTAAAACTACACTTCAATACATTATAATAGTTTAATGGCAGGTTCCATGTGACAAGTTATCCCATACAGCGAGACATCATGTCCTGTCATGGGGTGTGTGCCACAAGAGGGTAATGTGTGTTAACAGTGTAGTAACAGTTTTTTTTTGTAGTTGAGACTTTAATAAAGTTTTTGATTATACAGAGATTGACTAATATCCACATCCTGAGAAATTTTCACTAGAGTAAAAAGTGCAACAGATTTAATCACAGTTGTCCGGCTTGAATATGACAGAAGAGAAATAGAAGTAGATTTATAATTGGTCTGCTTTAAATCTGGTCTAAAGCTGCAGATCTTGAGGTCTTCAAGGGCTTCTTTTATGAAAACATGATCGCTGTGTGGAAGAGATGAAACAAATAAACTGCTGTTCTGTACAGTAATGCATGCTCTCATATTATTATAGAGTCAACATGAATCAATTCTCAGGAAAACAATTGTTTTGAGACGATGAGTTACAGCTCACACACAGACACAATAGTATAGGTGGAGATGGGGAAGATGCAGCACTAAAGAACAATGTGCATTTACTTTTAAAATTGTAACATATTTAAGTTTAACATGAGGAGGATGATGATGCATCAGCCAATGTATTATTGGTAAAGTTTGTAATGTGTGCCCTCGTACTGCTCATGTCACGTGTGTGTGCTATCCATAAATGGATAAATGCTAATAAAAGAGGTTCCGGTCCAACAGAATACCGAGTGACGTCTGTGTGTTTTTCCTCCGTATAGTTTGCTAAAATAACCGGTTATAATTCAGGAAAATGGCTGCGCCAACAGGTTATGGGCCCAGGAGAGAAGCAGGTAACCGATGGAGTAGATTGTATTTCGACGGAGATGAAATCTTTGGGAGACAAAATTTCTAGGCCACCTGCGTTTGCTAGGCCTAAGGACACAATATTATCAGAGCCTCCCGCGCGTGGTGATGAGGAACAAGAGGATGATGATGGCGATAAAAACGAGGAAGCATATGCAGAGCTGATTCAATACTTGGATGACAAAAGTTTGTCTCTAGTAATGAGAGAGATTTTGAGAGGTTATTACGCTGGTAAAGGAAACCGTGAATAATCCTCCTGTACACAGAGTTGACGTCACTGCAGAAAATGGCAAATGAGAGAAAACCGCAATCACAGCTCTGAGAAATGCAGAGGAGAGTCTCAGTGATGGACTGTTAATTGCGATGATTTTGAAAGGTGTGCCAGACTCGTTTAAACCGTTCGCCATCCATATCACACAAAGTGATGAAAACATAACGTTTGTAGTGTTCAAAACCAAGTTGAGAAGTTTTGAAAGTACGTGAAAGTTTCACACCAGCGCGAGTGATGATAACGTGATGAGAGCGAGTGCCTCAGCTCCGGACGACTAAAGCCGGGTTCACACTGTGCGATTTTGGCCACGATTTGGCCGTCTGAGACAAATTTAGCGAATCCTAAAAGAATCCTCTGATCCTTGGCTAAAATCAGAAGTCTTTGATCGCTTGTTTGACATGTTTCCGTTGCGATCAAATTTGACCTCAGACGAAATTCTGGCAGTGTCATAAGATTTGTCTCTCAGTCCTGCAGTGATTCTCCTACGACAAGCGTCAAATTCTCTTCGTTTTTCAAGACAAGCCATGACTAAAATTAACGTTAGAGATTTCTTTGTAGCCACTATCTCAATCCCGTGTGTAACGGAGCTCACTAGGTCACCGTCTGTGCCATTGATTAATGATGTAAAACTCTGGACAAGTTTTCAGTGCGTCCGTTTTTAACGCGTCTGGACTGTCTGACATCAATGACAACTGAGATCTTACAGTGTGACATGACTTACAGCGATGATCATGTTCATACAGTCTGACAAGCAACAATCGTAAAGGACTATTATAAATCACACAGTGTGCACCCGGCTTAACATTAGCAGACTCGGACATCACGTGCTATAACTGCGGCACAAAGCCTGTGTTAGCCCGACCTAAAATCACAAAAGACTGTGGTGTAATTACTGTAATAGCTTGACACATAAAGATGAAAATTGCAGACGCAAAAAGAGAGACAATGTTAAACAAGCCGCTGATAAAGAGGACAACGACAAACACGCATTTGTCTTTAGAGCGAGTGACTGCCAATTCTACAGTGTGCAACGAAAGGGACTAATGGTTGACACTGGTGAGACATCGCACATTATTACGGACATTGAAAAATTAAAAAAGTTTGATGACAAATTCCAGCCGGAGAAACACTACATTGAGTTGGCTGACGAGACAAGAACGAGCGGAGTGGCGCTGAAAAGAGGAGATGCGCAGGTGTGTTTGATTGACAACGAGGGACGACAGGTGAAGGCGATGCTGAGGAGCGCGTTATACATCCCATCGTACCCGCAGGACATCTTCTCTGTTAAAGCTACAACGAAGAATGGAGCTTCGATAAGCTTCCAACAAGGACGTGATGAACTCATTCACAAGAGCGGTACTAAATTTCACATTCAAGAATACAACAGACTGTACTATCTGAACACTGTCAACCAGGACAATGATAGTTGTAACGGATGACATTCAAACCTGGCATGAGATCCTCGGCCACTGCAATTATGATGATGTTTCCAAATTGCAGGATGTAATTGAGGGAATGAAAATCAAGGGAAAGATTGATAAATCTAACCTAAACTGTGAGGTTTGCACACAAGGTAAATTTGTTCAGAGTAGAAACAGGGAACCTGATACACAAGCTAAGGCTGTACTTGAACTAGTGCACACAGATCTAGCTGGTGCCGTTGACCCAGTAGCTAAAGACAGTTTCAAGTGTAGATCAGACAACGGCACCGAATTTATTGGTTCTGTTTTTGGTTCTGTATGTTACGCATACAAGCAGGACAAAAAGAAATGAGATGCACGATGTGAAAAAGGAATGTTTGTAGGGTATGACAAAAGCAGCCCTGCATACCGGGTCTATTATCCAGACACAAGAAAAGTTCTCAAGCTCAGGCTTATGAGTTTTGTAACAAAGTGTGTAACTGAACACCAGACACAGACTGACATTTCAATGTCAGATGATGATTTTCATGGGGAAAGATATGTATCCAGTCAACAGAAAATGTGACTGATCAGACCCCAGAAAAGACTCATAAACCTCAAAATGCATCTAAGAGAAAGAAAGAGGGAGTTGATCACAGTACACATTACCCTAAGAGAACCAGAAGAGCTCCATATTTGTCTGATTATGTTTCTGATGTTGAATGTGATGACCATATTCTGACCAATGTGGACTTCTGTTACAGAGTGAGTGACGTACCACAAACATTCAAGGATGCCATGAGTTCAAGTGAGTCACAGATGTGGGCTAGGGCCATGAAACATGAAATGGATTCCCTTAAAAAAAGACACATTTACTCTAACTACACTACCTGAAGGTAAACATGCAGTGGGGGGTAGATGGGTCTATGCTGTCAAAAACAATGCAGATCAGACTGAGGCATACAAGGCCAGATATTTAGCAAAAGGCTATAGTCAAGTGATGGGTGTAGATTACAAAGAAACTTTCTTCCCAACAGCAAATATCACTTCAGTACGCACCTTAATGCAAATGACGGCACAATATGATAATGACCTCCACAAGGTGGATGTAAAAACTGCCTATTTGCATGCTCCAATATTTGCATTCTCCAATACTCCCAAGGCGTAATATGTTCTTTCACTGTAAAAAATGTGGCTGTGATTAGTTATAACAACTTAAAATTTGTTGAGATAACTTAAATATCCAACTTAACTAAAGTTAACTAAACTTAATATTTTAAGTCAAGCATGAACACATACTTCTTAAAGTTGAAACAATGTTGGATTTTAAGTTGTGATAAATAATCGCAGCAATTTTTTTTACAGTGTTCTTTTAAGCACTTTGAAACTGCGATCCATGCTTTTATTTATTCTAGAATTGACTATTGTAACTCCTGTATTTGTGAATAAACGATTTTTCCTTGTCTAGATTACAAATGGTCCAAAACTGGTTTAAATAATTAAAGGTGGTGGCAGCAGCCTACTATTAACACTATAACTACCAAGGCAGTCATTTTGACTGTTTTAAAATGTTGCAATGTAATAACTTTGTTAAAAAATGTAATAAAATAAAACATATAACTATAGGACCCTGACTTTTCCTAAATGTGTCTATATTTTATTCTATCATTGTTATTTTATGAAAATAATAATTCATATTCTTTTCCCGTGACGGTCAGAATGACTGTTTTGGCCAGCTTGTGGCATATGCGTTTCATATGTGCCCATAAAGGTTTTACCTATGCATTGAAATGCATATTGGTGATGTTTTTGTAAGTTAATTCATTTATTCTTAGATTTGATATAGCTTATTGAAATTATATGCAAATAATGTATGAGCGGTCAGAATGACTGCTATGGCCATTATAGTAGTTGTAGAATTCCGGTAGTTAGTTTTGTGTCCGATAGTTTTGTGTGTGTGTGTGTTTGTTGTAATTATTGCTGCTTCAGGAATTCTTTTCAACTTTTGGATTTTTTGCAAGTAAATTACAATGCTAAAATATAGAAAAAACAAAAACAAATGACTGTATTTCTCATTCATTCTTGTTACATATAATGTAATAAAGTCAGGTAAATTAAAATATGTTATTCTATAATCCTATAATGAAATACTGATTTATGTAAAAAATCATTCAAACTTTAAAAATAAAAGTTCATTTTTAGGTCAGTGTGTTATGAATGGCAATGCATGTTTTCTGAATAAGAACATTGCCAGTTTTATGGTGGAAAAAGCTGATTTTGAGACATAAGTGAAATGTTTTATTAAGTGAGTTTTGGAGGTGAGATCAGCTGTTGATCAAAATTGATCAAACTGTTGGCAAAAATGTATGTTGTTAGTGCAGACTGTATGAAGAGTTTTGAAAAAAGTATGTGTTTGTGTGTGTGTGTGTGTGTGTGTGTGTGTGTGTGTGTGTGTGTGTGTGTGTGTGTGTGACTTTAGTAATAGTCAATCACTATAAGGGATAATATGTATATCCAGCCAGTTGTTATCTCAGAATAGACCCAGACAGGATCACGATCAGTTCTTGCTTCAGCCTGAAGGGGTTTATCCTGAGATAACAACCGGCTGGATATACTTATTACACGGATATTTGCCACATCAGTAAATAATTCGACATGAAATATTGATCTGAGTCGTAATATCTTATTAGCTCTTTATATGCAAAGTTCCCGGCCGCGGAGAGAGCCGTTAAGTTCAAAGGATATTTAAAGGATATGGTGAAGTCATACTACTTATTAGATGGTATTTCACCACATAAATAATTATGGGGATAAGAGATATTGATTTGAGATGAAAATCAACAAGATTTAAGATTTAAAATCGTACGTGTTTGCTATCTTATAATCCATTAGTGTACAAAACAATAGTTGCAGCAGCTGCGTTTGTATGAAACAAGAGAGAGAGAGTCTGCAATACCTGGATATCATTAAATAACTGTACACAAAATATTGATTTGAGTTTTAATATTTTATTAGGTCACCAAATGAAAACTTTCACAAAGAAAAAACTTTCCTAGCGAGCGTATACAGCACTGACTTCAGTGACCCGGATGAGCCTGTTATCAGTTTTATCAAGTTATCGGGGAATAACTTACCAGTGGATGGCAAGATAGACCAATCAGAATCTAGGATTCCACAGAACAATGTAATAATAGTTGTTGAAAAAACACCTGAACACAGTAAAACTCCACTTATATATCCATTATAGTAGTTTAATAGCAGGATCCACTGTGACAACTTACCCCATATAGTGTGACATCATGTCCTGTCACGGGGGCGTCTGCCACAAGAGGTTCATGTGTGTTAACAGTGAAAATAACCTTTTATAAGGTTTCACAAGTTCGTTTGCCCACATACCATAATCTTTCAGATATCAAGGTTAAGCGTGATTATACAGTAATTGACTTTCAACAATAACCACACCATAGAAAATATTCACTATAGTGTAAAGTTTGACAGCTGTGAGACAGATTTCACAGTTTTGTCACAGTTGTCTGTCTTTAATAAATGACAGAAAAGAGAAATACAAGAAATTCATATTTTAAATCTGGTCAAAAGCGGCAGATCTTGAGGTCTTCAAGGGTTCCCGTCAGGTGAAGACATGATCGCTGTGGGGAAGAGATGAAACAAATAAACTTGTTATATTCATGATTCATATCTACAGTATATTTACAGAGCAAACATAAACTACTTCTCAGTAAAACAGAACAGCTGTTTTTATGAAACAACTCGTACACATTAATAATAGTGATTCATACAGAACTTGCATTAGTCTTCTTGAAGGTACATGATGTGAGTTTTCTCAGCATTCATTTAACTTTATGAAAGAATATGGATCATAAGTAACTTCCCCACATCATTTTTGTTAATGTTTATTTAGCTATGGTCCTGAGTGGCTTTGTCACGGTTGTTGAATGCATTGGTTCCTTCTTGTCACGTGTCTATGTTGTTTATGTGTGAGTGGGCGTTGTCCCGCTCACGTGTCCGTCAGCGCTCCAGCTGATAATCATCATCATCACAATCACTGTTCACAGCTGCGATTCATTTCCGTTCCCTATATATACTCACACCATTCTCTGTTCCAGTGTCGGATTGTTTGTTGAGGTCCTGTGATTGCCGTGTCAGTGTTTCCGTGGAGTTGCCGTGTCTGTGTTCGCCCTGCCTTGTCTTCCTGCCGTTCGTGTTCTTCGTCATTGGATTCACCGCACTCCAGCACCGGATTTAGGATTATTCACCTTCACTGCACCAGCGCACCACAGACCATCAAGTCCCTGCACGAGCCTGAGTCGCCGCCTTCCTGAACTGTTTGTGTTTCATTGTGAGCCAAATAAACGCTTTGAGTATCTGCAATTGCTTCCGGTTTTGTTTACCATGACAGAACAATCCGACCATTCCATGGAAGCAGCAGGTGACGCCGCAGCAACGATGGATGACTTTGTTCGTGC
The DNA here is from genome assembly GCF_965113295.1 of Leuciscus leuciscus. Taxonomy (NCBI): domain Eukaryota; kingdom Metazoa; phylum Chordata; class Actinopteri; order Cypriniformes; family Leuciscidae; genus Leuciscus; species Leuciscus leuciscus. Next base: position 43,344,797 of record NC_138734.1, on the reverse strand, counting down.
AAGTATTCAAAGGATGGACGCTCAGGACCGCTATCAAGGAGAAGCGGCGCGCGCGATTCAGGCTCTCGTCACGCAGGTGTCCGAGCTGACCCAGCGATTTCAACAGCTGCAACCTCCCGCTGCGCCAGCCGCACCGCCCGTCCCTCCCACACCACCGATGCCCGCCTCCCAGTCGGAACCTCGCCTTCCGACTCCTGAGCCATACTCTGGTGAGCCAAACTTTTGCCGGCCATTTTTGACTCGATGCAGCATGCATTTTGCTCTCCAGCCCCGAACCTTCGAGAGAGAGTAGTCCAAAGTGGCGTTTGTACTCACTTTACTGACTGGGAGAGCGGCACTTTGGGGGACGGCGGTGTGGGAAAACCAAGAGCCATGCTGTTCCTCGTTCCAGGAGCTCTCCTCGGAGATGAGACGAGTTTTCGACCGCGCGGTCGCGGGGAGAGAGGCTGCCAGGGCTTTATCTGAACTACGTCAGCGGGAACGATCAGTTTCGGATTATGCCATCGAGTTCAAGACCCTGGCGGCCGAGTGTCGCTGGAACAAGGAAGCGCAGTGGGATAGGTTCCTGCATGGGCTGGCCGACCGCGTCCAGAGGGAGATCTACGCCCTGGACCTACCCCCCTCACTCAACGGATTGATCGACCTGGCTCTGAGGGTGGACGCCCGACTAGCCCGGGTCGGACCACGCGCTCCACCCAGCCTGCCTCGTGGAGGGGTGGAACATCAGTGGTCCAGCGGCATGGACGCGGCCGGTCCCTCCGATCCCGAGCCCATGCAGGTGGGTCGAGCTCGGCTTTCCCGGGAGGAGAGGGAGAGGCGGAGATCCCTTGGCCTTTGCCTATACTGCGGGGGAGCGGGACATTTTGCTAACAACTGCCCGGTAAAAGGCCAAGCCCGATAGTAAGCATGAGGCTACTATCGGGTGGGATCTCCGCCGAAAAGTCCTCATCTACATCCACCATCCTCCCGGTAAGACTTAGATGGTCTGTCCACGATCACCACTGCACCGCACTGGTGGACTCCGGGGCTGAAGGTAATTTCATGGATCGCACCTTTGCACTACAGTTTCAAGTCCCACTCAGAACACTTCCTCAGAGAATCACCGTACATGCACTCAATGGACAGTCACTACCAACCATCTCCCAGGCCACCGAGAACATCACGCTCATCACTTCAGGGAATCATGCAGAGACAATATCATTTTTCATCACGGACTCACATCACACACCCATTGTCTTGGGTCACCCCTGGCTCAATCTACACAACCCCCGCATTGACTGGAAACAAAGAACCATATCAGCCTGGAGCGTTGAGTGTCATAGTTCTTGTCTTGTGTCTGCCTGTTCTGTTGTCTCTGTTCCTGTGTTGCAGGAGGAAGCAGTGGATTTATCAAACGTGCCCGCAGAGTACCGTGACCTGAGGGAAGTGTTCAGTTAGTCAAGGGCTGCTTCTCTCCCTCCGCACCGTCCCTACGACTGTGCTATAGATTTACTGTCAGGTAAGTCTCCGCCTAAGGGCAAGATTTATTCACTCTCGGTTCCGGAGAGGGAGGCTATGGAGAAATATATTTCTGATTCTCTAGCATCCGGGTTCATCCAGCCTTCCTCATCTCCAGCGGGGGCGGGGTTCTTTTTTGTGGGGAAGAAGGATGGATCGCTGCGACCTTGTATTGATTACCGGGGGCTGAACAACATCACGGTAAAGAATACTTATCCTTTGCCGCTGATGTCTTCAGCCTTCGAGAGGTTGCAGGGAGCATCCATCTTCACAAAACTGGACTTACGTAATGCTTATCATTTGGTCCGTATAAGGAAGGGGGATGAATGGAAGACTGCCTTCAACACCCCTAGGGGGCACTTTGAATACTTGGTCATGCCTTTCGGTTTGTCCAACAGTCCTGCAGTCTTCCAAGCGCTCGTCAAGGACGTGCTGCGAGACATGATCGATCAGTTTATTTATGTTTACCTGTATGACATTCTGATCTTTTCCTCGTCTCTCCAGGAACACGTGCAGCACGTCCGACGGGTACTCCAAAGGTTGCTAGAGAATGGGCTTTTTGTCAAGGCGGAGAAATGCGCTTTTCATGCACAGTCGGTCCCTTTCTTAGGACACATCGTGTCGGCTGAGGGTATGCGTATGGATCCTGACAAAGTTAAGGCTGTGGTAGAGTGGCCAAACCCAGATTCCCGTAAGGCCCTACAGAGGTTTCTGGGGTTCGCCAATTTCTACCGGCGTTTTATTCGCAACTTTAGCCAACTAGCCGCACCTCTGACTGCCTTGACCTCCCCCAGAACTGCGTTCAGGTGGTCGGAAGCAGCCGAAACTGCTTTTTCCAACCTCAAGAGCCGCTTTGTTTCGGTTCCCATCTTGATCGCCCCTGATTCCTCACGTCAGTTTGTGGTGGAGGTCGACGCGTCAGAGGTGGGGGTAGGCGCAGTTCTTTCTCAACGCTCACCTTCAGACAACAAGATGCATCCATGCGCGTTTTTATCTCATCGTTTATCACCAGCCGAACAAAATTACGACATTGGCAACAGGGAGTTGTTGGCGGTCAAGTTAGCCTTGGAAGAATGGCATCATTGGTTAGAAGGGTCCGGGGTACCCTTTATCGTCTGGACGGATCATAAGAATCTGGAGTACATTAGATCCGCCAAAAGGTTGAACTCCAGGCAGGCTCGGTGGGCACTTTTTTTCGGCCGTTTTGATTTTACTCTCTCGTATCGTCCGGGTTCCAAAAACATCAAACCCGATTCTTTGTCGCGTATTTTTGATCGATCCGAACACGCACCTACTCCCGAGCGTATTTTTCCTGAGACCCTAATTATCTCTACGCTCACTTGGGAGGTCGAATCGAGAGTCAAGAAGGCTCTAGAAGGGGTAACGCCTCCGATCCGGTGCCCATCAAACCGCTTATTTGTGCCGGAGGAACTACGTCCAGATGTTATTCGGTGGGGCCATTGTTCTAGTCTAGCCTGTCATCCAGGAGTTAGTCGCACCCTCTATTTGGTCAAACAACGATTCTGGTGGCCGCTTATGGCTCGCGATGTTCACGATTTTGTTTTGGCTTGCTCAGTTTGTGCTATTGGCAAGTCGTCCAATCGACCCTCAGATGGGTTACTCCAACCGCTGTCGGTGCCTTCAAGACCCTGGTCCCATATCGCACTAGATTTTGTTACCGCCCTCCCACCCTCCCAGGGTAACACGGTAGTTTTAACCGTGGTGGACCGATTCTCGAAGGCAGCCCACTTTGTTCCCATGCCCAAATTACCTTCAGCCAAGGAGACTGCGGTTGCAGTCGTTAATCACGTCTTTCGGTTACATGGCCTCCCGACAGACGTGGTTTCCGACAGGGGTCCCCAATTTGTGTCCAAATTTTGGCGAGAGTTTTGTAGGTTGCTGGGGGCGACGGTCAGTCTGTCCTCCGGGTTTCACCCCCAGAGCAATAGTCAAACTGAGAGAGCCAACCAAGACCTGGAGAGAACCTTGCGATGTACGGCTGCCAGGAATCCTTCCTCCTGGAGTCAACAACTGCCTATGGTGGAGTACGCCCACAATTCGTTGCCAGTGTCAGCTACGGGCCTATCTCCTTTTGAGTGTAGTATAGGATACCAGCCACCGGTTTTTCCCAGTCTGGAATCCGAGGTCGCGGTCCCCTCCGCTCACGCCTTCGTCCAGAGGTGTCACCACACATGGACAAGAGCCCGTGAGACTCTCCTCCGTGTGCGGGCGCGCACCAAGGCCAAAGCCGATCGCCACCGGTCTAGACCTCCCGTATACGTCGTCGGTTCCAAAGTGTGGCTTTCTACTAAGAACATTCCGCTCCGCTCCGTATCCAATAAATTGGCTCCTAAATTCATTGGCCCGTTTTCTGTCACCAAAATTGTCAGTCCGGTGGCAGTCCGCCTCAACCTTCCTCCAGTGTACAGGAGAATTCATCCGGTATTCCATGTGTCCAAAATCAAACCCGTTTTTTTTTCCCGCATTAATCCGCCGGCCCCGGTTCCCCCACCACCGCGTCTCGTAGATGGGGAACCAACTTATTCGGTCCGTCGCATTCTGGACTCTAGGCGGAGGGGACGCGGATTCCAGTACCTGGTGGACTGGGAAGGTTACGGTCCGGAGGAGAGAAGTTGGGTTCCGGCTCGTGACATCCTGGATCACTCTCTTATCGATGATTACAATCGACAGGTAAGGGAGTCTGGGAACGCCGTGAGGCGTTCCTAGAGGAGGGGGTACTGTCACGGTTGTTGAATGCATTGGTTCCTTCTTGTCTCGTGTCTATGTTGTTTATGTGTGAGTGGGCGTTGTCCCGCTCACGTGTCCGTCAGCGCTCCAGCTGATAATCATCATCATCACAATCACTGTTCACTGCTGCGATTCATTTCCGTTCCCTATATATACTCACACCATTCTCTGTTCCAGTGTCGGATTGTTTGTTGAGGTCCTGTGATTGCCGTGTCAGTGGCTGAATCCCAATTCGCCTACTTATACTACGACCTAAAAGTATGTACTTTTTTTGTGATGAAAAAGTACATACTTTTGAGTGTGTAGCAAAAGAGTATGCACGTTCTGGGACATACTTTGATGACGTCATGCAACGTAAACGAGAACGTGGTTGCCTAGTTACGCACACCGCGACTGTTAACAAAACATTTTACATTTCATTCATTCTTATATATCCAATATAATTTTATGTACTATTCCCATCTTTTTTCCCACAATACATTTACAATGTGTTTTACCAAATGTAGGAGTGAAGCAGGGCGTCGTCGTAGATCAACCAAACGCAGGTCGTTTGTGAGGCTGCTGGTTCTGACGTTCATGTGCAAATGTGTGTAACGAAAGCTACCTAGTTAAAATATTTAAAGTTTATAGTGTAACTATTGTTTAACGTATTTTATACTTAATCTTATACTTATGTATAATACTTAAAAATACCCAGATGAAAATGAACCATGCTTTTACTAAAGTAAAAGTGTAGTAACCCTGTTTCTTTGGTTGGACTGATAAAGTTAACATTCGTACAGCCACAGTATTACTACAAATAAGTCAGACAGAAACATCAAAAGAAATACATAAAAAAGACACTTGCATGACACTGTATTAGAGCCTTTTTATTTATTGTTTTGTAGCCTGCAATGAGGCGCTCAGTATCTTCATCGGACACTACAAGATAAACACGGTGCTTTATTGGCACAACATAAACCCATTAATATTACGAGACAATAAAATATAACTTTAATTAGGGTTAAACATTTGAATTCTTACACTTAAAAACTGAGGGCGCATGATCTCCGCTGCTGCATCCGACTGCCTTTACATCACCACCATCCCCGCAAAGCTCCTCCCTCCCGCACGCAATGGGTTGTGGGCAATATTAGCCGTTAGAGTATGCATTGATCTGCACTTCGAATTCTAACCGGAAATAGTAGACCATCCGGGTCTCTTTGGAATACTCATTTCAACATACTACGATTTGGGACGTACTAATTCTAGTTTCGCATACTATTTAGGACGGATAGTATGCGAATTGGGACTCAGCAAGAGTTTCCGTGGAGTTGCCGTGTCTGTGTTCGCCCTGCCTTGTCTTCCTGCCGTTCGTGTTCTTCGTCATTGGATTCACCGCACTCCAGCACCGGATTTAGGATTATTCACCTTCACTGCACCAGCGCACCACAGACCATCAAGTCCCTGCACGAGCCTGAGTCGCCGCCTTCCTGAACTGTTTGTGTTTCATTGTGAGCCAAATAAACGCTTTGAGTATCTGCAATTGCTTCCGGTTTTGTTTACCATGACAGGCTTGGCTCAATTTAATGATTTGTTGAATATTTATGGTGCAAAAACATTTTTTCCACATTTTGTTAATTCCTGACTACAGTTTTACTGGGGAGAACAACTTTTAAAGACCGTTTTAATATGGAAGCAACAGATAAACCAAACAAACACCAATTAACTCATATTTGTCTGATATGAAAATGATTATTTTATGAAGATTTTTAACCATTTCTACAATATTTGCTGTTTTAAAAGAATATTATTGTATTGAATGTTGTACCTCATGTTTGTCTCAGCTCTTGAAGTTGTTGTCTGAGTCTTGTGTTTACTAATTGAAGTTCGTTCATTCTTGCATTCAGCGCTTCAACTTCATCGACATGCCCCGTCATCGTCTCCCAGTTGTCTTGAAACTCATTACAGAATCTTTCCAATAAATTCTGTTTACCAGAGAGATTCATCACATGCCGAATCGGCTGGTTAACAGCATGTTGGAAAGTCCACTGAGAAGAGATGCCATGATATTGCTCTTGATCTTGAAGTGTTCTTATCCACCAGCTGTCATTCGTGGGTCTGAAGAGCAGAACATGCAGACGTCGTTCACAAAAAATTTTGAAGAGAATATCTGTGTGTTGGTTCAGCTGTAGTTCTCTGTGTGCTTTTTCTTCTCTTTTTTTCCTTGCCTTTCTTTTTTCTGGATTTTCTTCTGGGATTTCAGTAAATACCATATTATCATACATGCCTCTCACTCTTTCCATTTCTAGTCTGCGCTGGTGTTTGAGGATTTTGAAGGTCCTGTTTAAAACCAGTTTACCATTTACCAGTTCATGCTTATAAACCCCAGTGATTACGCACGCCGAACAGAAGACGACAGGATCTATTCTTCAGTCGAGCACATATTTGATTCATTGCCCAGATCTACACGTGTCTGTCTGGACTGGTTTGTCCACATGATTCTGAAACTGAAACCATGGTGCATATGTAATACCATGGTATTTTAATACTGTATTTGCCACAAAATGATAACCATATACATTCATGTTATCTACAGTAATCCAAAGCACTGCAATAGGACAATTATAGGTAGGATAGGCTTTTTACACACGTTAACCCGAGATGTTAACAGAATCTTAGCTTAACTTTTTCATGTTTCACACTGTTCAGTCTTTATCCTGCATGGGTTATGAATGGGTTAATGAATCCTGGATTTGTAGTTTTGAGTTTGTCTGAAAGTCCCAGATATTGATTGATTGAACTTTATTATCAACCAAAGCTGAAACTGTCCTCTGACTTCTCATAAAAACACAGAAGTTCTACACATATACAATGAAGATGTGAACAATAATTATAATCAACAATTTTTTTAAAAAGGTTCTTATTCTCACATTCAATATTCAGTAACACTTTATTTTGATGGTCCCTTTTGAATCTGTCGACTATAAGTAACATTGTACACTAACTCTCATAAGAGTATTAATGGACTGTCTGCTTAATATCTGCTAACTCTTTATTTTTATGTTCCTGCAATAGACATTCTACTGACTAAGTAACTTTACAAGTACATGTCAACTTATTCTAACCCTAACCTACCAGTCTACTAATAATCCTCTAATGACAGTCAGTCCTTTTGCTGCGGAGCAGAATATCACAACCCATAAACCCCTTTAAACTTGCAAGTGGGAATATGGCTTTACTCTGGACTGGACAGACAGATAAGCAAAGGTATATAGTTAAAAAAAGAAGAAAATGATCAAATCTCCTGACCATGCACAATAATCATCCTGTTCCCATGGGATTTTCATCCATGTATTTCATTTAAATGTAAATCTGGGCAGGTTAGCTATTGAACTGGTTGTACGGTACTGTGGATTCACACTGCAGCTCTGTAAATATGATTCAGTCTGGCTCTATAGGTCTACAACATACCTAAAAGTGTCTGCCTTTCATGAAAATAAAATATCATTAGAAACTTTTCCGAGAAGAGTTGAAGGTTTCTGAGAAGAGCAGAATCACAACTGAACTGCTGGAAACAAACTAAAGAACAGAACAACACTAAATGATGAAGTGTGTACAATGAGACATAAGGTTACAATCCACAACGCTTGACCTCTATCGTAATGATCCCAAATGCAAGCAAACATTCATTTGGTTGACGCTTTTATCCAAAATGAGGAACATCGCAAGCACAATTTATGTCAATTATGACTATTTAATTTTATGTCAACAAAAGCATTTCTTACATTTTTATAAATAGGAATTATATAAGTGGTGTGTGTCTTTAAACTGACTTAAAAAAAAAAGACAAAAGAAAAGAAAAGATAATATGTTGTAAGAATGCTAGACTTGTGAGTTTCAGGAACTCTTGTCACTTTCATTGTAATAATTTTCAAGTTAAAAGAGATTAAAAAAAAACAAAAAGCTTTCTACATTTTCAACTCAGGAAGTCAGAAGTCAGGAGACTCAACAGCAATCAAACAATGATGCTAGAAAAATCTGATGTTTATTAAAAATAAATATTGCATTTCCTTACAAACTAGTACACACACTCACACACCCACACACACACGATCAGCAATATTCATGTGCATTAAAACAGCCTGAACGTTCAGAACTGTATATTTATAATATCTGAATGAAAAATAATTTTACTGCTTTAGATTATAAAGTCAAAGATAAAAAATATAGAATGTATTATATATGTGTATAATGTATGTTTTATATGCATATGATCATAGCGTATAATATTATATATTTACAAATCATCAACAAAATTATCAGCAAAAATTATATGATGTGAAAGGAAGGACCTTGATGTGAATCCGTAAATCTCCATCAAGTGTATCTGGAATATATGATTTGTTTGTAATAATTCTGACCCAACACATTTGACCCAACATATATATATATATATATATATATATATACATACATACATATATATATATATATATATATATATATATATATAGAGAGAGAGAGAGAGAGAGAGAGAGAGAGAGAGAGAGAGAGAGAGAGTTAAAATCCTTAGATCAGGTTCAGAAGGTTTGACATTGATCCGGCTCTACCAGTCCTCTGGTTTCGATGGCACGGTTCATTCAGGAATAAAACACACATTTAACATCTGACACAACCAGATCTCCAACATACATCTACACAGACGCAGCAGGTCACATTTTTGCAAATCATACATAATTACAAGGAAAAATATTCCACACGAGGGAAATCATTGTGGTCTCCATGAAGATGTGATAAAATAGGCATAAATCTAGCTTACACATTTACCCAAATTATCATACGCCTGTTTAACCGAAGCTAATTTGGGTGTGTTTCTCCATCCCCAATGTCACTTCTCTATGTTTTACGGCCGTGACGAGAACGTCGGTCTCCTCGGCTGTGAACCGCTCCTGGAGTGCGTCTGGCAAATCCGCCGTTATAATAGCAATCCGCCATGGAACAAGCGCGCCTGCTCTTAAAGGGAATGTGAGATGATGCTCTGATTGGTTTATTTCACGTTACGCCCAAACCACACCTATGAGTAATGTAGCGACTTCAGATACATCGCGTTTGATACTTGCATTTCAGATTGTTAAAATAGGGCCCATAAAGTTTATTTGCTATAGTTTAGAAAATGGTAATAAAACATGACAAGATCTCTTGATATTTGACTGGTTTTGTCCGTCCTTCTGTTAGACTGTCTCACACATGAATTATGTTGAATATCTGTCAGCTGTTAAATTTAACTACACTATTAGATAATACCAGTTTAGCTCAACCAATCACCAAGCAATGCTTCATTGTGTGTAAAAAGAGCATTAGCAATTAAAGAAAAAACACTTCAGCAAAACATGATCAGCTCAAATGTTATTTTTTTTTTTTTTTAAGAATTTTTGGGTATAATATACCAGCACAGTTTACTTTATTTTGCTCTCCTCACTTACATTAATGAACTATAGTGTCCTGCACACACTAGTAAAATAATATAAAAAATTATATCTGGTGTCTGAATAATGTTTGGTTTGACTGTATGTGGAAGAATCTGTACTTTATGGAAAAGCAGAAATTATGATCACAGATCCATACATTTCTAGTTCATGGTATAAACTACATGAAGCAATAGTAGAAAATATGCAAAAGATCAAATTATGTTTCTTTATTTTGTTAAAAAAAATTATATTTTTTTATTTTTTTATAATTTTTTATAATTTATATATATATATATATATATATATATATATAGATAGATAGATATAGATATAGATATATATAGTTAAAAGCAAGCAATAGCTGTCATTTCACCATCTAGGTTAACTATAGACCCGATACAGTCCGGCTGTGAGTAACACATTCTAGACAAAATAACCTTGAATTTGGTTACATGTCATTTTTGCCAAAATAATTTGCATGATTTATGATATTCCATGTAAGCAAAGTAAACAGTGATTACAAGGTGTTTGTATTAATTTCATCACTCATTGCATTTCGTTATCTAATTGATGACTAGTCTATTCTTGGACTATTGTTAGACATCTATTACATTTTCACTGACAGCCCAAATTTTGCCTTGTTTTAGCCTAGACGTCTGGGCTGAGTTTGGACGGTTATTAGACGTCTTTTAAACACAAATTTGCTTGCTGGGAAGCATGTTAAAATATCTTGACCTCAATGATCATCCTGACCACATGTGATTTTCCATCATGTATTTGATATAAACTTAGATCAGGTTCAGAAGGGTTTGACATTGATCCGGCTCTAGTCCTCTGGTTTAGACGGCACCATTCATTCAGGAATACAACACACATTTAACATCTGATACAACCAGATCTCCAACATACTGTACAGAGGAGCGTCCGTCTTACCTACAACTGAAACATCATTCCAATAAACATATTTTTCTATATTTCCGAGAAGAGTTGAAGGTTTCTGAGAAGAGCAGAATCACAACTGAACTGCTGGAAACAAACTAAAGACACTAAACAACACTAAATGATGAAGTGTGTATTATAAGAAATTATGGTCTGTTCCAAACCACTTCAACTCCAATATATATATATCAAAATGTTCCTTCACTTAAAAGAGCTTAATTATCATATAGAGACGATTACATCCAATCTCAGTAATATGAAAATAGTATCACATGGGCACAGGTGTCACCTATAGCTTGGGAGTGACTGAGGGCAATCGAGAACCATCTTGATTAAAGGGACTTCAAACAATCTTATCACTTTAACCTTTGGCTGTTCTTATTTGAAAGAATAACAGAGAACCTTCTGTGGGACACTAGGGACCATGGGGTGTCTCAATTTCATTAACATACAGACCACAGCTGTTGCAAGAAGAGCAACTTCATTTACATTAAGACCAGGATAAAAGGTTTAGGATGGGATATGTTCGGGGTTCATTCTGACGCCGGTGAACCCAAGGTGCTTCGTGTACCTTGCCACTACTATGCTGTAATAAACTTCATTTTTTGAGATCTTCGACGTCCACTTCATTTTTTCTTACATTGGCGAGCCAGACCCAGGAATCGATGGATTTCCAACAAAAAAGGGAAAAGGTAAGAAAAAGCTGTTTTCTTTCATTTATGCTGTTTTTGTCAAGGAATTTCTCGTTTAAAAAAAATCGGTAACGCTTTAGATTACAGCCCGGAAAGTACTGCGTAATTACGCCGAAATTACAGCGTACCTTTCGGTAATTATAGTGTACTTATAAAGTACATACATGTAATTATAAGGGAACAATTTATAATATTAGGGGAATAAAGGGGTAACAACCAGGAAAAGTACTGTGTAAGTACACAGGATTTACAGTGTACCTTTCGGTAATTATAGTGTACTTATAAAGTACGTAGCCTATGTGTAATTATAAGGGAACAATTTATAATATTAGGGGAATAAAGGGGTAACAACCAGGAAAAATACAAATAATATGCAGTATTTCATAACTAAGGGCTAACTATTTCAATATTACATGGTATGTATGACCTATATGCTAAAAACGTGGAAAATTACAAATGATTTATACAGTAAGTAATTCATAACTTCGGGCTTACTATTCAAATATTACATGATATGGCCTATAAGCTACATGCAAAACAACAATCTTATGTTTGAGAGCAATTTAGCGAGAACACACATTCACTGAATTGGCTCGATCACACTCCTCTCCACATATAGCTGGTGTGTGGTGATCGCACTGGCTTCGTAGTACCATGGCTGCCGTCGCATCATCCAAGTGGATTCTGCAAACTGTGGTGATTCAGAAGAGACCTCTGAAATGGTTGTAAAGTGCGCTGGGTCTTCATTCAATCATAATCATACACCATATCTTTTTGGAATAATACATAGGTATTAAAATATATTTAGGACTAGGTATTTTTTTAACCACGGGGTACATATTCTATCATTTCATGATGCATGATGGAGATTACTGAACAACAAAACGTCTCGGTTACGTATGTAACCCTCGTTCCCTGAGTAGGGAACGGAGACGTTACGTCGGATGACGACGAATGGGGTTTCGCTTAGAAAGCCTATCATCTTCGAGTATATAAAACGAGCCAATGGCAAAGAAATGCCATGGGTCTGCGGAATTTGCATAGCGTAACTCCGCCCCACCCTAGGGGTATATAAGGAAGTACGCTGCAACATGCAGATATGTCTTCGCTGAGGAGCCGAGACTGAACTCAGGCGTTCCAGCGGTACAGCGGAAGTGGCAGGGAGACGTAACGTCTCCGTTCCCTACTCAGGGAACGAGGGTTACATACGTAACCGAGACGTTCCCTTTCGTTGTCACTCCGAGTTACGTCGGATGACGACAAATGGGGTTCCCAGTGTAATCACGCCACCTCCCGACTGTCTTCCAGTGCCCTGCGTAAGTGTGAGCTCCCTGTCGTGAGACTGGCACGGACGAAGGACTCCTACTTAACACAGGATATACCAAGGTACACTGGGAAGCATATCTCAGTGGAAATATGCAATCATGCCCAACCCGAAGGGGGGGACTTGGAATACACATATGACCCCGGAGGGCTGCATATGGAAAAACACTGGGGTATCCAGCCGCAGGTGGAATATTTCAACCCCAGGGGTGGCAAGGTGGCTTGCCAAGGGAAAGACACATGCTCAGAGAGGCTTACAGTGGAAATACACATGTGGGGGTCGCCCAGAGGGGGAACCATGCACATGGAGGCACCTAGCCAAGCGCGAAAGCTGCCGGTGGCAACTCTGGCGTTGACGTCGTCAGTGCTGGAGGAGACTCAGGGCTTATGAGGCTCACCTGAGGAATAATCGCACGTATCCCATCCGTGGAGAGGAATGGCGAGCAAGCGAAGACACCTGAGCAGAATCTATTACCGGCTAGTTGAAGCGAGTACATGAGAAGCAACTGGCTCCACTCGGAGATTGTAGAATCTCGCGAATGTGTTAGGTGTCGCCCAGCCTGCAGCTCTGCAGATGTCTGTTAGCGAGGCGCCATGCGCTAGAGCCCAAGAGGATGCCACACTCCGAGTGGAGTGGGCCGTCACACCAAGGGGGCATGGTCGACCTTGCTGCTGGTAAGCCAAAGCAATGGCGTCCACTATCCAGTGAGACAACCTTTGCTTGGAGAGAGCCTTTCCCTTCAGCTTCCCACCATGACAGACAAAGAGCTGGTCAGAGGTCCTGAAACACTGCGTTCTGTCTACGTAAGCACGGAGGGCGCGTACTGGACAGAGCAGTGCCAAGGCTGGGTCTGCCTCCTCCAAAGGCAGCGCTTGCAGGTTCACCACCTGGTCTCGAAAAGGTGTGGTGGGAACCTTGGGCACATATCCAGGCCGGGGTCTCAGGATCACGTGAGAATTAGCCGGCCCGAATTCCAGGCACGCTTCGTCAACCGAGAATGCCTGCAGGTCCCCTACCCTCTTGATAGAGGCCAATGCAACCAGGAGCGCTGTCTTCATAGACAGGAACTTAAGCTCCACTGATTGCAGAGGCTCAAAGGGAGCACTCTGCAGGGCAGTTAAAACCACTGAGAGGTCCCAAGAGGGAACGAGAGGAGGGCGAGGAGGATTCAGTCTCCTCGCTCCTCTCAGGAACCTGATGATCAGGTCGTGCTTTCCAACGGACTTACCTTCGACTGCGTCGTGATGTGCGGCAATGGCGGCAACATACACTTTCAGGGTGGAGGGAGACAGCCTTCGCTCCAACCCTTCTTGCAGGAAGGAAAGCACGACACTGATCGGGCATTTCGTGGGTTCTTGATGTTTAGAAGAACACCAGTTGACGAAGAGGTTCCACTTCAACGCATAGACATGTCTCGTGGACGATGCTCTAGCGGAAGTGATGGTAGCCACCACCGCTGGTGGTAGGGTACTCAAACCTACCTCGTCCCGTCCAGGAGCCACACGTGGAGGTTCCAAAGATCGGGATGAGGGTGCCACAGGGTGCCCCGTCCCTGAGAAAGCAGGTCCTTCCTCAGAGGAATAGGCCAGGGAGGTGCTGTCGCGAGGAGTACTAGTTCTGGGAACCAAGTGCGGTTGGGCCAATACGGGGCAACCAATATCACCTGCTCCTCGTCCTCCCTGATCTTGCGCAAAGTCTGCGCAAGAAGGCTCACTGGGGGAAACGCATACTTGCGTGGGCCCCGCAGCCAGCTGTGCGCCAGTGCATCCGTGCCGAGCGTGCCCTCGGTCAGGGAATAAAACAGGTCGCAATGGGACGAGTCGTGGGAGGCAAACAGATCTATCTGAGCGTCCCCGAACTGATCCCAAATCAGCTGGACCGACTGGGGATGGAGTCTCCATTCTCCAGCGAGAGGCCGAAGCCGAGACAGCTCGTCGGCCGCACGGTTCAGCTCTCCCGGGATATAAATGGCTCGAAGCGACCTCAGATGCTTCTGACTCCATATGAGGAGGTGGCGGGCGAGTTGCGACATACGGCGGGAGCGTAGACCACCTTGACGGTTGATGTACGCTACTGTGGCGGTATTGTCTGATCGGACTAGTACGTGTTGACCCCTGAGCAACGCCCGGAAGCGGTGCAGGGCAAGGCGTACAGCCAGCAACTCGAGGCAATTGACATGCCAAAGGCGTTGGGGACCTGTCCAGGAGCCCGCGGCAGCATGTCCATTGCACATGGCGCCCCAGCCCGTGGTGGAGGCATCCGTTGATACAACAACATGCCTGGAAGCTCGTTCTAAGGGCACTCCGGCCCGTAGAAAACTGAGGTTCGACCACGGGGTGAAGGTCTGACGGCAGGCCGGAGTCACTGGGACTCGGAGCGTGCCGTGTTGCCATGCCCACCTCGGGACTCGATCGCGAAGCCAAAGCTGAAGCGGTCTCATATGAAGCAATCCGAGCGGCGTAACTGCGGCTGCGGATGCCATATGCCCCAGGAGCCTCTGAAAAAGTTTCAGTGGGACCGCACTCTTGCCCTCGAATTGACGAAGGCAAGTCAGCAGTGACTGCGCGCGCTCGCTCGTAAGCTGCGCGCACATGGCGACCGAGTCGATATCCATACCGAGAAAAGAGATCCTCTGCACGGGGCAGAGTTTGCTCTTCTCCCAGTTGACCCGAAGGCCCAGACGAGCTAGGTGCCGGAGCACTAGGTCCCTGTGTTCGCAAACCTGATCTCGAGAGTGAGCTAGGATCAGCCAGTCGTCGAGATAGTTCAGGATGCGAACCCCGTGTTCCCGAAGGGGAACAAGGGCTGCCTCGACGACCTTCGTAAAGACGCGAGGAGACAGGGCTAGCCCGAAAGGGAGAACCGCGTACTGGTATGCCTGCCCCTCGAAAGCAAACCGTAAGAACGGTCTGTGTCGAGGAAGAATGGAGACATGGAAGTAGGCGTCCTTCAGGTCGATCGCTGCAAACCAATCCTGCGGCCGCACACATTCGAAAATGCGTTTGGCCGTGAGCATCTTGAACGGCATCCTGTGAAGGGAGCGGTTCAAGACGCGCAGGTCCAGGATTGGTCGTAACCCACCGGTTTTCTTCGGTACAATGAAGTAAGGGCTGTAGAAGCCGGACCTCATTTCGGCTGGAGGGACAATCTCGATCGCACCCTTCGCCAGTAGGGTGGCGACCTCCGCTCTCATGACAGGGGCATTGCCACCGACCATTGTGAAGCGGACTCCCCTGAAACGGGGAGGAGATCGCGCGAACTGAATCGCGTAGCCGAGCCTGATGGTCCTCGCGACCCAGCGGGACAGTCTGGGAAGCTCTAACCAGGCTCCCAAAAACTGTACCAGCGGGGTCATGCGGACCACAGAGGTGTGGTTTGGGGGTTAGTGCGCGTGCACATGAAGGGGGTGTGGAGGAGAGAGAAGCATGAAGAGGGAAGTTTGAATTATGGCCGACACACGACCAAAGAGACGACGTTCCGATGAACAAATTGCAAAGAAGAGGGACAAGGATAAGGGACGAGAGGATAAGGAACGCGCGAAATACCGAATTTACATCGGAAAAAACTTCGAAAGGTGGCGAGAACTCCGCCGGCAGAACGGCTTCCGATCCGACATTCAGTTGCTCTGTTTTTGCAGAACAGGTAAATCCATATTTCTTTCTAAACTGACGTTCATGTTCGCCAAACCAACACAAGGATGTAATTAGCTAGAACTATGCAGTCAGCGTTAACTTTGGTGAATACAACATATAACGTTATGTTTCTAGCAGCTAGCGATCAATCTCTGTTGTAAATGATCAAGCAAATTCACAGTAGGGCGACAATTTGTGTGAATGATTGTTTTCACCCACTCTTTGTTATGAATTTGAATGTTCATTTATAGGCTGTTGACAACTTTGACTAAATTTGTTTACGACGCCGCCGTTGTTTATGCTGACTGGGAAACGCGAAGCTACGTTATCTTGCTATTATTGCATCCTTGTATGGGAGCTATAGTTATAACCTCAGGTGGCGAAACGATTTTAAAATAATGTTTCTCTTTTTCTGCATTCTGTTCTGCAATATATAAAACCCTTTATCTAACTTGGCAACATTACACATTGAATGAAGTATTCAATGTAAACTTGTAAACAATGTAAACTCAGTAAAACTAAACTTTGTTTGTAGTGACTAGACTTTCCTTTATGCCGGAAGGGAGGGGAGGAGGGAGGGGAGGAGGGAGGAGACGGGATGAGGAGGAGGGAGGGTCTAGCTAGCCTCCGTTTTGTTTGACAACAATTCGAATGTCAACAAGAAGTTACGACTCCCAGCATCGCTTACAGCACCTTTAAGGTAAGTAACCTATATTGAAAATTCTAAATAAAACCATAGCAGAAACTCATTAACTCATTCCCCTGAATTTCAAGTTTTGTTGTTCAGTAATCTCCATCATGCATCATGAAATGATAGAAAATGTACCCCGTGGTTAAAAAAAATACCTAGTCCTAAATATATTTTAGTCCTATGTATTATTCCAAAAAGATATGGTGTATGATTATGATTGTTGTTTTGCATGCATGTAATATTTGAATAGTTAGCCCGAAGTTATGAATTACTTACTGTATAATAAATCATTTGTAATTTTCCACGTTTTTAGCATATAGGTCATACATACCATGTAATATTAAAATAGTTAGCCCTTAGTTATGAAATACTGCATATTATTTGTATTTTTCCTGGTTGTTACCCCTTTATTCCCCAAATATTATAAATTGTTCCCTTATAATTACACATACATACTTTATAAGTACACTATATTTACCGAAAGGTACACTGTAATTTCGGTGTACTTACACAGTACTTTTCTTGGTTGTTACCCCTTTATTCCCCTAATATTATAAATTGTTCCCTTATAATTACACGTACGTACTTTATAAGTAAACTATAATTACCGAAAGGTACGCTGTAATTTCGGCGTAATTATGCAGTACTTTCCGGGCTGTAATCTAAAGCGTTACCAAAAAATCTAGAAAAGAAAAATTAAGGACAGAAGAGATCGAATTTGGTTTATTCAGTATTAGCAAGAGGAGTTAAGCCTATTCCGTACAATTTTGTTTAAGATTCTAACGCAACTGAATAAGCCCGAAGCAGTGTGGTAGCAGACTTGTATTGGAATTGTTGTTTCTAAAGTAATTGAAACAAAGTGCTTAAGTGTAAAGTTTCTAAAGTAACTGAAATTTGGTGTTGGTCTCTTATAATTCTGTTAAGATTCTAAAGTAACTGAATCAACCCGAAGTGGTGGCAGAGTTATATTAGATTGGTTGTTTCTAGTAACTGAAACAAATGTATATGTTTCTAACATACTTGAAACCGATTGTGAAGTTGTAATAATTCTGAGGAAATTCTAAAGTAATTGAATAGACCCGACGCAGTGTGGTCACAGAATTATTTCACAACGATTGTGTGTTAAAGTGTAGATTAGTGAGTCTGACGCGCCGTGACTCTGTGAAGTTTAAAACAAGAACCCGAAGCAGTGTGGTTTTGCCCGACGTACTGTGGCAGTGTTCTAAATTGGATAAATATTGTTTAAGACCGAAGTACTGTGGCTAAGTAAATTGTTTTAAGAAAATAACATAAAACCCGACGTAGTGTGGTTTCGTCCGACGTACTGTGACAGTGTTACATTTCTTAACTGTTTTGCGTAATGAAATTTAAGGTCCAATGGATTGTGGCTGTGGTTAAGTTTAGAAGCTTCAGGTAGTGTGGCTACTTTGATCATTTGTGTCCGAAGTACTGGAGCTGTGAATAATTAGACTAACGGATATCTTAAAGGAACTAGATAACGTGTAGTCATCTAAATCAGACTTTGTGAATAACTATTAGATCACGAGATACTCTAAAGCCCGATAAGACTTTTGAAAATGGAAGAAATTATTGTTAAATACATCGCTAAACACGGTTCTCAGGGAATGTTTGACGGAATAGAGAATATTGTTGATAAACCGTACAAGTGGGCTATCTCTAAGTTTGAAAATGATCCCAAAATGCCTAAGAACAAAAATGGGAAAATTGCTAATGCGCTTCAAGCACTTTTTGCTTCATACAAAGTAACTAGGAGGAGAGTAGATGAGTTGGAGGCTGAAAATGAGCGACTCAGTGTTGGGGTAATTTCTACAAAAAATTACCTTGCTAGTGAAACGATATGGAAGGAAGAAAAGGTAAAGATGCAGAATGAGATTGTACTTCTTAGAACTAACAATAGTATGCTTAAATCATCTGTGGAAACATTGTCCAACAATTTGGAGGAAGCGAAGGCGGCTTGTCAGTTTATGATAAAGAATGGCACAACTGAGAAAAACCCTAGTAAGACATTGTTAGGTGTCACATTGTGTAACCCAGTTCCAGAAATGCCAGATTTACAGGAAGACAGGACTGAGGGTTTGGAAAAAGTTTCTCAGTCATTAAATAGCCAATACTCTGACTGTAGAGTCAGATTTCCCATGGCACCAGTCCATGCTACTACGACTATGCATGCTAGTGAAGGAAGGGAAGAACCAATGACTTCTACCATAGTCCGAGGATTTAATCCAACTGAACTAGAAACTGTGATCAAAAATATTGGTCAATTTGATCCTGCCAAACAAGATGCATTAGATTTTCTGAAAAACTTGGAGGAATATGCTGAAGTTTACAATTTAACAGATGGTGATGCATGCGTATTGCTAAGAATGTGCCTGCCTGACACTTTGTCTGGAGCCTTAACTCAGAAAGTAAAGGACAGAAATGCTAATAAGTCAGAGAGGAAAAAGGCACTGCTTGAAGTCTTAGGTGTGATGTCAGTTAATTGGGATAGGATATCTGAGATGCAAATGAGAAAAGGGGAACATCCAGCAGCATTTTCAGAATGATGATTGGAGACATTTAAGACTTTCAGTGGCAATCCTGATATTACTAATGATGTCAGTTTCAAGTCTGCCTTGATTAACAAATGTGACCCACTCACCCGGTCTGCTGTGACAATGCTAGTTACACCACTCTCTGAATATAATGACATTATTGCTAAAATGACACAGTTTTACAACAATAATGTTCATGCAAATAGTCAAATGAAAGCTGCCAAATCTAGACATCCAGTTGCTGCCTTTGGCGAGAGAGAATGTTCTATTACATTGCCTAATGGTTTCTATCAGGGACCAAGGAGATTTGCAAGAATAAATTCAGAAGGTGTTATTCTTTGCTATGCATGTGGAAAAGCTGGTCACATTGCTAGACATTGTCAAGACAGTGAGAGATCTCTTCAAAACTTTGTCTGTCATGCATGTGGAAAGGATGGTCACATTGCAAGGCACTGTTTAGAGATAAGAAAGGAAGATAAGGAGGTTGTTTGTTTTGATTGTGGAATGATGGGGCACAAGGCAAGACAGTGTCAATTTTCACACAAAAGAAAGATGGACTATCGTTGTTTGCTTAAGAAAATAGGCAATTTAGAAACCAAGTTGGCACTGTTGAAAGGAAATTAAGAAGTCATTCACACCTTGTCAAATATATCACTGCACCAGCAACATGACTGTAGCTCAGTCACAAGCAAATGCTTATGCAAATTAGAATAAGTTTTTGATAGTAACACATTGTAGAGAAAGGTTTACTATCAAAAGGGGGGTGATTCTTTATGATTCTTTGATTCTTTGATGTGATTCTTTATGATTTTTTATTTGTAAAGTGAAATTTTATGACATTAATAATGTTTGATGTTTATTTGATTAAACCTTTGACTTTAATGTTTTGAATGTGAAAAGATGATTGTGGGGAAAAGGGGGGGCAACTTCTTTTTGATTATCATTTCAGATATAAGCATAAAGATGTTTGCCTGAAAGGAGTAACCTCATGTAGAAACATGACATGGTCGTTTGAAGGACGAGAAGGAAGTACTGTAGAACCAGTGGAGCCAGGGGGATTTTCTCATGAAAAATTACAGAATACAGAGATTTCCAGACCTGCAAGATCATGAACTGCAGGCCTAAAAGACCTAAAAACCCTGAAAACCCACCATGGGATGGATGGAACTGATGAAGAGACACAGACTCGAACAACACCAGTGACTGCTTCTTCTAGAAGGACTTATGGTCCAAGTGGAAAAGAATGGACAATGATCCAGGCCCGGAGTGGGTAATCGGGAGAATCGGGAGAATTCCCGGTGGGCCGCTTCACTTTTGGGCCGGTCGAGGATATATATATATATATTTTTTTTTTTTTTTTTTCACATTTCAATGTCACGTTAGTTACATTAGGCTACACACGTTCCGCATTCTGACACCGCAGCGCGCAGCCTCTGCATGGGTTGTACCATGTAAGGCAGTTCTCCCCTCCCCTCCTATAGAGTTGGTTGGGTCCATAACACGTCTTTTCCAAAACGTTGGCTACCGCGGCACCGCCGGCGCCTACCGATAGCTGGGCCGGCCCTACCGTAACGGTACGCGTCAGGGAGGATGGATGGGAGGAAGAGGCCAGGAGGTATGGAAGCTTTGTTTCTGCCACAGAATAAAACATTTTAAAAGATAATTGCGACTTTTGATCTCACAATTGCGAGTTTACAGCTCGCAATTCTGACTTTATTTCTCAGAATTGCGAGATATAAAGTCAAAATTGTGTGAAATAAAGTCGCAATTGCGTGTTATAAAGTCAGAATTGCGAGATATAAAGTCAGAATTGCCTGAAATAAAGTCGCAATTGCGTGTTATAAAGTCAGAATTGCGAGATAGAGTCAGAATTGCGTGATATAAAGGCGCAATTGTGTGTTATAAAGTCAGAATTGTGAGATATAAATTCAGAATTGTGTGAAATAGTCGCAATTGCTTCTTATAAAGTCAGAATTGCAAGATATAGCCTAAAGTCAGAACTGCATGAAATAAAGTCGCAATTGCTTATAAAGTCAGCAAGATATAGAGTCAGAATTGAAATATAAAGTCGCAATTGTATGTTATAAAGTCAGAATGGCAAGATATAAAGTCAGAACTGCGTGAAATAAAGTTGCAGTTGCTTATAAAGTCAGAATTGCAAGATATAGAGTCAGAATTGTGTGAAATAAAGTCGCGTTATAAAGTCAGAATTGCGAAATATGAAGTCAGAATTGTGTGATAAAGTCGCAATTGCTTCTTATAAAGTCTAAGTGAATTATTATTTAACCTTTACATTATTTGTTGAACCATGGTATTAATACAAACTACACAATAGCTGAACTGTTGCTTCATTTATCCAATTTAGAAAAAGTGCTAATTTGGAATTCCACCATGGAAAAAGTGGGCCGGTCTTGGGCCTGAAACTCCCGGGCTGAAAAGTGGCCCCACTCCGGCCCTGGAAGAGAAAGAAAAGGAGATTTCAGAAACAAACCATTTCTGAGACTATGGACAACAGTCTTTCCACAGAGGGAAAACAAGTGGATAAAGGATGTCCACATGGAGAAAATGGACACAAAAACACACGTGCACAGTACACACACACGCACATTTTATTGTCTATTGATTGTTGATAGTTTGACTTATCAAAACTAAACAATATGCTAATATCACTGAGGCAAAGGAAAGATTGAGACATTGTGAGAGCCCAACAAGGCCTTGAAGAAAGAAAACAAATGCTTGATGGACACTTTGAGATATGCCCTATTCTGGTTCAATTTGGAATGTCACATTTAAAATGGCTGTATGTATCTTTCTTATTATTTGCCAATGCATAATGTTATTTGTTCCATGTTGAGACGTAAGATTGAAGATAATTCTTTGATCAATATTGAATGTTCCAATTGGATATGATGGTTTTTGATTACCTCTTAAAACCTGTTAAGCTGCAACGCCACTTTTGAAAAATCCCCAGAAATGACATACCCAAACTGAAACGCATACAGTTCATGAACCCTTTGCACTAAAAGCACAAGTATGATCTCATTTGAAAGCTGACACCTGGTAGTTTATTGTAAATGTAGAATTAATTATTGTCATAATGAAAATATATTTTTTAAATAGCTTCAAAGTTTTGTAAAGTTATTAGAAATTTATTTTTATGAAACATCTTCATGAAAATAAAATTGAAGTTGGCCCTGTAGCAATCTAGAAATGCACTGCAGCTAAAGCCATATGTGTGACCATGTTATATTTAAAATCTGAAAATGATAAGTCTAAAACTCTGTATTTAGTTAAATGTTTTTCAAGATCATGTCAAATTACTTTATTTTGATTAGACTCTAAAAATGCCACTGATGTTTAGTCATCATCTAAGTCATCTATTCAGTCTATTGTCTCTATTGTTTTGTGGTGCAAACGAGCCCCATTCAGTCTCAGTCTCTCCTGGACACATTCACACACCTCTCCAGCCTGGTTATGGATCTAAATATGCATATCTTTTGTCTGCATTATAGTTACTAACGACTGGCTATTCACAGGCTATTCATAGGGTTTCAGTCCCTAATTTATTTTATCAAAGTTCTCACTTACATTTGAAACTGTATCAAATGCACTAAAACATTTCAGAAAAGCATTACTATTTAGAAAAAAAACCCATAAAAGAATAACTTATAGGTCGCAGGTGCACCTGGGCTAGCTAGCATGTTAGCTTAGCACACCATCAATACACGACCATTTATGAGATTAAAACTATGTTTGTGCTTCAAACTTATTTCATAACTCAAGTCGATTGTTTTAAATAATCTTCTGTGATCTAATTTGGCTTCAGATAAAAAAAAAATCAGAAAGAAAATATATTATTTATAGTATGCACGATGATAAAGTCTATATCGATTAGCATTACATTATAAATATAATCTATTATTATAAAAATACCTGGCATTGCTTGAAGAACACTCAAATATCAAATATCATTTGCAATCATGTTTATTGTCTTCAAAACGTCTATATCTGCATATTACAGCGATCTCTGTGTTAGCTTTGTGTGTAGCTGCTATCAGTGACGTCCTTGAAGGTCACATGATTATGTCTCTTCTTCATGTTCCATATATGGAGTATTTTTGTGCATATAGCGCCCTCAGGCTATTGGTATGAATTGAAAACACAGCACATCTCAGTAAGAAGCGCTCATAATGATTACATCGACGCATTTGGGTATAAATTCAATAAATATTATTCCTGTCTATAGAAATATGATGTGAATCTATGAGAATATATCAATATTTCTCCAAGTCTGCAGATTTTTGAGCTAAAAGCCCTGAGGGACGTTGTTTTGTATAGCACTGTCATGACAACAGCACAGAGTTTTTTTTTCTGAATGGACCAGCTGACGCTCATAAATCATATTAAAGGGATCGACGCATTTTTTCATTTCATAACTCCTGACACAAATTAAGACATAACTGTCACTATAAGTTTCTCAGAATACAATAGTTGTAAAATACTGAAACTTGAATCTTATATCTTTTTAATGATGTATAGTTTGTCAAGGTAAAACATTTAATCTGATAGTAACTTTGAACTAAATAAATAAAAAAATGCTTCAGTGCGCCGACGCACTGGTGCAGCTTAACAGGTAAAAAAAAAAAAAAAAAAAAAAAGATTTTCTTTCTTAAACACAAAATATGATAATTCTGCTCAAGTGAAGTAGAGCCATAACTCAGTGTGCAGGAGGTGTTTGACCCTATGACGGGTAAGATTCTCTGATGGCCATAGATGGGAACGACCTAAGCCACGGGCACTGCATGGGGCACCTGCCCACCAGGTTTCGGGAGGTGTTATCTATGAAAAGGGAGTGGTTGTGATGCTACTTTGGGCCAAGAGCATCAAATGGGGGTCTATAAGAAATTATGGTCTGTTCCAAACCACTTCAACTATATAATAACAGAGAACCTTCTGTGGGACACTAGGGACCATGGGGTGTCTCAATTTCATTAACATACAGACCACAGCTGTTGCAAGAAGAGCAACTTCATTTACATTAAGACCAGGATAAAAGGTTTAGGATGGGATATGTTCGGGGTTCATTCTGACGCCAGTGAACCCAAGGTGCTTCGTGTACCTTGCCACTACTATGCTGTAATAAACTTCATTTTTTGAGATCTTCGACGTCCACTTCATTTTTCCTTACAGTATATAATGACACAATCCACACACACATTTCATCCAGCAAACCCTCAGTCCTCTATCATCCTCACAGTGATCAAGAGTATTTCTGTTATCAGCCGAGGACTCGTGTTTCTCCTCTAGATTATTCAACCAGTCTCTCAAAGTTACCAGATTTACAGAGACTTATAGTGTTGAAGAACTATAAAGTCTAAGGTTAGCGGCATCAAATCTTCTCTAGTAGCATCTTTTCTAAATAATATAGTCAAACTTTATTCAGAAACCTTCAACATTTCTCACATTATCACAGTTTATTCGCTATAGTTTAGAAAACGGTAGTATTGTGACTCTCTTTGAGTCTTTGTTTAAATCTGGTTTGATGGCGGCCATTACGGCTCTGTCTCCCTGATATGATCCCGACACAAAAACAAACACTTGCGTTTATTCATTTAGCAGATGCTTTTATCCAAAATGAGGAAGTTTCAAGTTTGTATTTATTTATATAGCACATTTAAAAACATCAAACAGGGCTGACCAAAGTGCTGAACAATACACAGGATACAGAACAAGGACATAACCACACATTCATGACAAAAGCTCACAATGAATTAAAAGCTAAAGAAACAAAGTAGGTTTTAAGAGATTTAAAAACAGTTAGAGATTGAGCCGCTCTGATGTAAACCGCAAAGGCTCTGTCTCCTCTATTCTTCAGCCGTGATCTGGGGACAGACAAAAGTTTCTGATCACCAGACCTCAGGTTTCGTGTGGGATTGTGTGGACAGAGAATCTCGGACAAATAGCTCGGTGCCAGATTATTTAAAAACAATTTTTAAACTTAATTCTAAAATGCACAGGTAGCCAGTGCAGTGATTTTAAGATAGGTGAAACATGATCAAATTTACGTTTTCTTTTGAGGAACTTTGCAGCAGCATTCTGTACTAACTGAAGACGAGCAATAGAGTGTTTGGGCATGCCATAATAGAGGGAGTTGCAATAATCCAACCGCGATGTAATCAGCGCATGGACAGCAATCTCTAGAATCTCTTCGAGGCCGACCGGTAGTCCTTCTCCATGGCCTCACCGAACTCCTCCCAAGCCCGATTTTTTGCCTCCACAACCACCCGGGCTCCAGTCCGCTTGTACCCGTCAGCTGCCTCAGGAGTCCCACAAGCCAGCCAGGCCCGATGGGCCTCCTTCTTCAGCTTGACGGCATCCCTTACTTCCGGTGTCCACCACCGGTTTCGGGGATTGCCGCCTCGACAGGCACCGGAGTCCTTACGGCCACAGCTCTGAGTGGCCGCTTCGACAATGGAGGTGGAGAACATGGTCCACTCGGACTCAATATCTCCAGACTCCCTCGGGATCCGGTCAAAGCTCTGCCGGAGGTGGAAGTTGAAGATCTCTCTGACAGGGGATTCGGCCATACATTCCCAGCAGACCCTCACAGTACGCTTGGGTCTGCCGAGTCTGTTCAGCTTCCTCCCCCGCCATCGGATCCAACTCACCACCAGGTGGTGATCAGTTGACAGCTCCGCCCCTCTCTTTACCCGAGTGTTCAAGACATACGGCCGGGGTTTTCCATACGGCTTTTCGAGTCGCATCTTTTCCAAATAATATACAGTCAAACCAAAATGTATTCAGACTCCTTCAACATTTCTCACATTATCACAGTTTATTCGCTATAGTTTAGAAAATGGTAATAAAATATGACAAGATCTCTTGATATTTGACTGGTTTTGTCCGTTCTTCTGTTAGACTGTCTCACACATGAATTATGTTGAATATCTGTCAGCTGTTAAATTTAACTACACTATTAGATCATACCAGTTTAGCTCAACCAATCACCAAGCAATGCTTCATTTTGTTCAGTCTGTGTGTAAAAAGAGCATTAGCAATTCAAGAAAAAACACTTCAGCAAAACATGATCAGGTCAAAGTGTCAGAATCATTTTTGGTCCCAAATGTTTATAGATTTTACTGGTAGTCTCTGTATGAAGAATTTTGGGGTATAATATGTCACAGTTTACTTTATTTTGCTCTCCTCACTTACATAAATGAACTATAGTGTCCTGATCACACTAGTGAAGAAATATCAACAATGATATCTGGTGTCTGAATAATGTTTGGTTTGACTGTATGTGCAAGAATCTGTAGTTAATGGAAAAGCAGGAATTATGATCACAGATCCACACATTTCTGTTCAACCTTCTGTGGAAACTGCCACACCATTATCTGACACATCTGTGTTTTATTGTTCATTTTCAGATAAATCTGCCCCTAAAAACATGTAAAAACTAAACAAACGTCATTAAACACGTGAGTCAGACGGTGTGTTCTCGTCTCATGCGGTTCTTGGCCAGAATAAGCTGAATAATGTAGATCAGACTTTCTGCTGCTGATAGTCCGAGGTCAGGCCTCGTCATCTCCAGTCACATTTCAGTAAAAGCTAAAGATAACTCTTAGTTCAGTGATCTGACCAGGAACAACAGGAGAGAAGAAAGTTTGGTGTCAGAGAAGAATCCCAGTTCTATTAATATCCTCCACATTGAACATGGAGATTATGATTATTCATGTTTTATCATGTGTCTCTGAAACCTAGTATATTGTATTGTGACTCTCTTTGAGTCTTTGTTTAAACCTGGTTTGATGGCGGCCATTACGGCTCTGTCTCCCTGATATGATCCCGACACAAAAACTAATACTTGCTTTTATTCATTTAGCAGATGCTTTTATCCAGAATGAGGAACATCACAAGTCAACAATAATCATATACACAATGCCAAGTTTATGGTATAAACTACATGAAGCAATAGCAGAAAATATGGAAAAGAAAAAATTATGTTTCTTAATTTTTTTCTTATTAAAAGGAATTATAGTAAGCATCTTTAAACTGACTTCTAAATAAAAAAGACAGTTTGCTGTTAGAGAGCAAGGCTTGAGAGTTTAAGGGACTCTGTTTCTTTTGTTGTGATGAATATAGACACACGACCACAGAGAAGTCAGGAGACTCAACAGCAATCTTAGTGCAGTAACATCCTCAAACTATTGTTTTACTCGTGTGGAAACAAGTACAGCTGGAATCTACTGGAACGAGGAAACACAATCTCCAAAACTGTGTGCCAAGATTTATTAAAAATAAGCTTTGCATTTTCTTACAAACTTGCAAAAAGTGTAGAGGATAAAATGCAAATGAATTGAGTAAAGTTTAAGTCAGGCTAAATAATGTTCAGAGCTGCTTTTATTAAGTTGTTTTATTAAAATGTTACACGACTGCTACATGAAAGCATAAATGATCCGGTAATTCATTTCTGACACTGATTTCCATAAGTGAAGTCATACAGAAGCGGTCACATGTTGTGTGTTTCCCTTTATAGAATGAAATATCAAAGATACTCATTTACTTAAAGTTTAAAGTCTGATATGTTGAGGAAAAGGAGTGTCATTATTATAATCATCATCATCATAATCATAATCTCAGAATTTCTGGCTGCTGATGGGACTGAAGGGTTTGGACGTTTCCTCGGCCACGAACGCCTCAATCTCCTCCACGGTTCGAGGAACGCAGGTCAGAAGCTCCACGCCGTCAGCCGTGATTTATATTATAATATTATATATTTACAAATCATCAACAAAATTATCAGCAAAAATGATATGAAGTTAAAGGAAGGACCCTGGAATATATGATTTGTTAGTAATAATTCTGACCCAACACATTTGAGATTAAGACGTCAGCTTCAGCATCAAGATTATGATGTTTAAAACACACTGATCCTGTTTAATAAAAACAGAGAATATCTGTAATAATGATGAACTAAATTCAGCAGCGAGTCCGACTACAACAGGAGCTCAATGATAAAACAGCTCAACCTTCAACGTTTCCATGACAAGCTTTATTCAGATGTGTCCCAAACTACTGATCAATGATCAAACCCAATCCCAGACAGACTATATATACTGTGTATATATATAGTTATACAGTTAAAAGTAGAAAGCATGTTAAAATATCTTGACCTCAGTGATCATCCTGACCACATGTGATTTTTCATCATGTATTTGATATAAACTTAGATCAGGTTCAGAAGGTTTGACATTGATCCGGCTCTAGTCCTCTGGTTTAGACGGCACCATTCATTCAGGAATAAAGCACACATTTAACATCTGATACAACCAGATCTCCAACATACTGTACAGAGGAGCGTCCGTCTTACCTACAACTGAAACATCATTCCAATAAACACATTTTTCTATATTTCCGAGAAGAGCTGAAGGTTTCTGAGAAGAGCAGAATCACAACTGAACTGCTGGAAACAAACTAAAGAAACTAAACAACACTAAATGATGAAGTGTGTATATAATGACACAATCCACACACACATTTCATCCAGCAAACCCTCAGTCCTCTATCATCCTCACAGTGATCAAGAGTATTTCTGTTATCAGCCGAGGACTCGTGTTTCTCCTCTAGATTATTCAACCAGTCTCTCAAAGTTACCAGATTTACAGCGACTTATAGTGTTGAAGAACTATAAAGTCTAAGATTAGTGGCATCAAATCTTCTCTAGTAGCATCTTTTCTAAATAATATACAGTCAAACTTTATTCAGAAACCTTCAACATTTCTCACATTATCACAGTTTATTCACTATAGTTTAGAAAATGGTAATAAAATATGACAAGATCTCTTGATATTTGACTGGTTTTGTCCGTCCTTCTGTTAGACTGTCTCACACATGAATTATGTTGAATATCTGTCAGCTGTTAAATTTAACTACACTATTAGATAATACCAGTTTAGCTCAACCAATCACCAAGCAATGCTTCATTTTGTTCAGTCTGTGTGTAAAAAGAGCATTAGCAATTAAAGACAAAACACTTCAGCAAAACATGATCAGGTCAAAGAAATATATATTTTAAGAATATTTGGGTATAATAATGTCACAGTTTACTTTATTTTGCCCTCCTCACTTACATAAATGAACTATAGTGTCCTATATGGAATAAAATCACTTTCAAAAACTGTATATTCCACCAGTAAAGACATACACACAGTTTATTAAAACACCAATTACATTGAATCTCACACCTAGCCATTTCCTGCTGAACTGACTGCACATTTGACTTGGACCTTCTTTCTTCTGCTGACTGTACACTGATATTGGACTGGTTCCCTACTTTCGGTTGTCCAACACTTAAGGTGTTGGTCAACATCGACACCAGATTCTGGGCTGTATGCAAGATGTCACCTAATGGAACCTGATGAACAATGAAAATATGACTTCTATAGAGAATGGGCAACTGCGTCACGACGCAGTGCATTCTGGGTAGCGGCGGCCATCTTTTAGGACACGGCTGTTGTAACACCAATAGGCAGTTGGTGGCGGTAATTCTTTGTTTGCCAAACAAGGTTGTATAGAGAAGAAGAAAAGCTAAACAAACACACATGCAGCATGCGTTCACCATTCTGTCGTGTTTATAAATTGAATTACTTATAAAATATACCACCATCTACCGCAAATACTACTCTGCTGCTACTCTACGTTTCTCCCGTAACCTCTGTGTCCTAAAATCCCACAATGCCTTGCGTTACTGTGATCAACTGCGTCACGATCCCAATCTCTATACTTAAAGCTGCCGTCGGCAAGTCTGGCAGATTGGGTCGATTAGCCAAAATTTTGAATGTTTACAACTCTCATGCCCCTCCCCCACTACCAGCGAGCACCCTCCCATCGAGGTCGTGCTCGTCAGTGCGTCACTGTGCGTGTGTACCTGATTTTCTGTGAACGCGTCCGTCTCTTCAGCATCTATCAACACCATGGACTCGGAGGTAGGCTGCCCTGGCTAATCTATCCATAGATAGCAATAACCGAGGAATTGGAAGCTTGTTAGTAGATTTTCTCTCCGCCATCACGCTTCATGCAATCTCCAGGCGAACTTCAGGCGTGGCGTGTGCATGTGATATTAACGTGCGCGAGTGAGGGGGGATCTGTGGCGTGTGCATGACCTGTGATTGACAGTCAGATCTCACACCCCCCTGCGCTGATTGGACCTGATAAAGCGGGAGCGCTGGATTTTTGCAAAACAAATAACACGCTCCAGGTGGAGTTAGAAGCTCGGGTTTTTTTCTAAAACCACCTTATTTATGTTGTTCTGTCGGATTATAGTGTCGATTACACTGAATATGATCAAAAAAATGTTGCCGACGGCAGCTTTAAAGAGTGAACACTTATATTACATGACCTGTGTATTACAGTGCATGTAACACGGCTGTTAGGAAGTTTTTGGGAGTAGGAACACTTTTATGTAGCCCTATCTCATCGCGCTACAGGCTGCAGTGATGACCTCCTAAACAACTGTCTTCTTTAAGCACCTAACGTTACATGTACTCTTGAGAGCTTATCTTACCTACTATACTATCTCTGTAATATTGCTCCTCTCTGTTATTAGTGATAACTAACCCTTAAACACAGGGGTCATCAAGTTCGGTCCTGGAGGGCCGGTGTCCTGCAGAGTTTAGCTCTGACCTCACTAACAGTTACC
Source organism: Leuciscus leuciscus (assembly GCF_965113295.1). Classification (NCBI taxonomy): domain Eukaryota; kingdom Metazoa; phylum Chordata; class Actinopteri; order Cypriniformes; family Leuciscidae; genus Leuciscus; species Leuciscus leuciscus. Next base: position 43,313,574 of record NC_138734.1, on the reverse strand, counting down.
TCCAGGAACAAGTTTGATGACCCCTGCTTAAACATGTCAGATAAAAAAATAAATAAAAAAAATCTTACCTGAGACGAGGAGTGAGCGCTTGGCTGCTGATCCGCCATTTCGGCGCCAGTGGTTTAAAACCAAAACGTTGGTGGGGCGCATGCGCGCTTCGTTGAATCGATTCATCTTCCCTCGGATAGTAATGCCTGTGACCTTGATGACGTATTTTTGACAGTCGTTTCGCACACCGTACTTCGTGGTCGTAATTCGCATGTCGTGTGTGTAACAGAGCTGTTGTGAAAACAAGCGCTGTGTCTGTAAACTGTCACAGTCGTACATTTTAGAGCTGTACTCTAAAAAACACACGAAATCGCGTATCTGTAAACTGTCGTGGCCGTAGATTTTGGAATCCAACTCTGACAAAAAACAGAATTACATACAATAGTTTTAAATTACGCACGAGTATATTAAAATTACACACAAATGTTTTGAATTACGTACGATTATTTTTATTCAATATTCCTAGCCTAGAAATCTAGACGCACCCTAGCGGCAGCAAAATGTATTTTGCAGCCAGTGCGGTCTAGCAACTCTCCGTTGACTTTTGAGCTGGAAAAACCAAACTCAGGCCAATCACATCGTGCATAGAGTCGGTGGGCGGGCTTAACATAGCATGACGGTCCTGCTTGAAAACAAAGAATGGCTGCTGCTGCTGGCGAACAGCGGTCTTTCGAATCGGCTTTGGCCGCGACTATGGAGGACTTGGAGTTAAGCTTTTCTTTGAGAAAAGAACAAAGAACGGCACTTAAGTCATTTTTAAAAAAGGACGATGTGTTCGGAGTTTTGACGACTGGCTATGGCAAAAGTTTAATATACCGTACCAACTAGCTCTGGTTGGTTGTAGCACTATCCTATTGCTGCAGAGGGAATTTGAAAGACAACCGTTTATCCCGCCCCTCGGATTGAGCCGTGCCAATGGTGAGTTGCCAGACCTAATATCTTGATGTAGGTCTGGCTTGCCAGGCTAATAGTGTCCTGCACACACTAGTAAAAAATATCAGCAATGATATCTGGTGTCTGAATAATGTTTGGTTTGACTGTATGTTTAAGAATATGTAGTTTCTCTCTGAAAGCAGTTTTGCTCCTGACATGTTGTATTGTGACTCTCAGAGTTTGTACCAGGTTTGATGGCGGCCATTATGGCTCTGGAGGACTTCATAAACGGTCCTCTGGTCCGCGCTGAACTTGCAATTGGCTGGGAAGGAGCGGCAGCATTAAATACTGAGAATTCCTGCTTTATTAAAACTTTTTTTATTTTTTTTATTACAGAATTACGCTCAATTTTACAATGCATGATCACAAGACAGTGTAAAAAAAATGTATTAGAAAAAGTGTTTAATATTGCAGTAATTTTGTGGAGCTGAAAGTTATTTTTTATTTTTTAAAATAAATTTTGCAATTATATGTGACAACACTGTACATTACATGTCTTTGGACTTTGACAGATCTATTTAAGAAAATACATTGCAACATTTGTCCTTTTAGAGAGTGCATTCTTAAATTTCAAAATGATGCATGTGAAACATTAAATGTAAATGGATTTAACTGAAGTGGGACAAATATGATTCATTCAGGAACAAAATAAAATAAATTTGAACATTAAACAACCAAGAAACATTTTTTCAAATGAGGATATATTTTTCATATTTTTGCAATTCTTTTCAGGAATCTTTAAACTGAGTTCTAAACAAAAACGAGAGTTTGCTGTTGGAGGGCAAGGCTTGAGAGTTTAAGTGTTTCTTTTTTAAGTTTAACTCTTGAGAGTTTAAGTCTCTTTCGTTTTCGTCAAGTAGACACAAGACAACAGAAATGCTTTCTACCTTTTCAACTCGTTTCTCTGGATGCAGAAAAACACACACAGTTGAGATGAACACAATTAATGATGGAAACGGATGAATGAAAACTGTCATTAAAGTGTCACACCCTCATGAAGACTGAGTAACTCCCTTTATTCTGCTGATTTACTGTAAAGTTCATTAAAGAGAAGTCAGGAGACTCAACTGCAATCTTAGTGCAGTAACAGCCTCAAACTATTGTTTTACACGTGTGGAAACAAGTACAGCTGGAATCTACTGGAATGAGGAAAGACAATCTCCACCTGTGTGCTAAGATTACACTTCAGTATCATTAAAACAGCAGTAACATCTGATGATGATGATGTCATATATTTAACTTCTTCAGCTCAAATCATGCATGAACACTTTAGGGTAAAAATCAAAAGATGATTGACGTGTCGTTGAACTGTAAAAGCGCTTCATTCATACAGTCATATTATTGAGTGTCAGGATTTCTCTCATCCGTCTCTGTTTACTGCTCTTCCCACACGTTTAGTTCGACAAAAACAACTCATATGGGATTTAAACATGACATCATTTTATTAATTAGTAAATAAAAGGTTGCACACGATTCTAAATGATGCTAGAAAAATCAGATGTTTATTAAAAATAAGCTTTGCATTTTCTTACAAACTTGCAAAACGTGTAGAGGATAAAATGCAAATGAATTGAGTAAAGTTCTTTTAAGTCAGGCTAAATAATGTTCAGAGCTGCTTTTATTAAGTTGTTTTATTAAAATGTTCCGGTAATTCATAAGCATAAATGATCCAGTAATTAATTTTTGGCAGGGGCGATTCCAGGATTTTATAAATGGGGGGGCACAGGGGGGACCAAGAATCAGTCAGGGGGGGCCAATCAGAAAATTCACCTGAAAATAAATACTGGTTTAGAAAATATTAAGCACGATTTCCAAAGTCTTGTGCAATGCCAAGTGCTCTAATATAGATGGTATAAAATTTTTGTGTTTTGCATGGATTAGATAACACGGTTCTGTTCCAATAAATAATAAATAAAAATCACACAGACATTATTTTATTTACTTTACTTTTTGCATTACTTTATTTTCAACACAAAAATGAAATGTGTGTGTGTAAACATTCTCAGCATGAAATGTGCCTGTTCCTGTGGGTTAACTGCACCATCACATGTGTTATGCTCTGCTCTGCCTCAGAACAGCTGTATCCTGCGTTTTTTTTTTTGTGCTGGCTACCAAATAGTCTGATAAACTCATCCATGTCCAGGGACTTGGCTCTCCGTGACTCTACACTGAGCACTCCCAGGTCACTCAGTCGCTCATCGTACATGTAGGCTACATACCGTAAAACACTGACGTGTCGTGGTGTATCGCTCCTCCTGTTTTCAAAACGCGCAACTGTGCTTGCTTTCTCTTCGCGCGAGTCTCAAATCAAGCAGTGATTGACAGCGCTCTCCAATGGTGTGGTGGGTGCCGTGGTGTCTCTTTCCTCCGGTTTTAAAAACGCCCAACTGTGCTCGCTTCTTCTTCGCGTTCGCGCGAGTCTCAAATCAAACAGTGATTGACAGCGCTCTGGTCCAGTGGTGCGGTGGGCATTTTCAGGTTGACAATAAATCTAACCCAATGAGATTGGAGGGGGGGGGGGGGCACCAGGGGGGGCCAGTCATATTCCAGGGGGGGCCGGTGCCACCCCGTGCCCCCCCTCTAGACACGCCCCTGATTTTTGACACTGATTTACTTTGACTGATTTATGGCGCTTTTCCACTACACAGTACCAGCTCGCCTCGGCTCGCCTCGACTCGACTCGCCTCGGCTCAGCTCGCTTTTCGCTCCGTTTTCCATTGCAGATAGTACCTCCACAATAGTACCTGGTCGTCATAGCGACGCCGCAGGAAACTGCCGTGACTTAATCTTTTACGCGAGACGCGCGAGACACACCCGCTACCCACACACACAGGACAATGGAGGAAATCGAGTGTATGCTGTTTTTGGATGTTTTTGTTTTTGTTTTTGCTGTTTTTTATTCAGGATACTCTGTCTGGCGCGTGCAATGATGGCGCAGTGAATAGTGACGATTCTCTCTGACCAATCAGCAGTCTGCTGTGTTTTCACGTCACATTTTAGTATCGCCTCAGCTCGCTTAGAACCTCGCCGGAGGTGGTACGAAAAAAAGTACCTGGAAGCAGGTACAGGTACAACTTTTACACAGTGGAAAACCAAACAGAGCCGAGCCGAGTCGAGTCGAGGCGAGCCGAGGCGAGCTGGTACTGTGTAGTGGAAAAGCGCCATAAGTCATACAGAAGCGGTCACATGTTGTGTGTTTCCCTTTATAGAATGAAATATCAAAGATGCTCATTTACTTAAAGTTTAAAGTCTGATATGTTGAAGAAAAGGAGTGTCATTATTATAATCATCATCATCATAATCATAATCTCAGAATTTCTGGCTGCTGATGGGACTGAAGGGTTTGGACGTTTCCTCGGCCATGAACGCCTCAATCTCCTCCACGGTTCGAGGAACGCAGGTCAGAAGCTCCACACCGTCAGCCGTGATTTATATTATAATATTATATATTTACAAATCATCAACAAAATTATCAGCAAAAATGATATGAAGTTAAAGGAAGGACCTTGATGTGAATCCGTAAATCTCCATCAAGTGAATCTGGAAAATATGATTTGTTTGTAATAATTCTGACCCAACACATTTGAGATTAAGATGTCAGTTTCAGCATCAAGATTATGATGTTTAAAACACACTGATCCTGTTTAATAAAAACCTGAGAATATCTGTAATAATGATGAACTAAATTCAGCAGCGAGTCCGACTACAACAGGAGCTCAATGATAAAACAGCTCAACCTTGAAATATCTTGACCTCAGTGATCATCCTGACCACATGTGATTTTTCATCATGTATTTGATATAAACTTAGATCAGGTTCAGAAGGTTTGACATTGATCCGGCTCTAGTCCTCTGGTTTAGACGGCACCATTCATTCAGGAATACAACACACATTTAACGTCTGATACAACCAGATCTCCAACATACTGTACAGAGGAGCGTCCGTCTTACCTACAACTGAAACATCATTCCAATAAACATATTTTTCTATATTTCCGAGAAGAGTTGAAGGTTTCTGAGAAGAGCAGAATCACAACTGAACTGCTGGAAACAAACTAAAGACACTAAACAACACTAAATGATGAAGTGTGTATATAATGACACAATCCACACACACATTTCATCCCGCAAACCCTCAGTCCTCTATCATCCTCACAGTGATCAAGAGTATTTCTGTTATCAGCCGAGGACTCGTGTTTCTCCTCTAGATTATTCAACCAGTCTCTCAAAGTTACCAGATTTACAGCGACTTATAGTGTTGAAGAACTATAAAGTCTAAGATTAGTGGCATCAAATCTTCTCTAGTAGCATCTTTTCTAAATAATATACAGTCAAACTTTATTCAGAAACCTTCAACATTTCTCACATTATCACAGTTTATTCGCTATAGAACTCAGTTGATATTTGACTGGTTTTGTCCGTCCTTCTGTTAGACTGTCTCACACATGAATTATGTTAAATATCTGTCAGCTGTTAAATTTAACTACACTATTAGATAATACCAGTTTAGCTCAACCAATCACCAAGCAATGCTTCATTGTGTTCAGTCTGTGTGTAAAAAGAGCATTAGCAATTAAAGACAAAACACTTCAGCAAAACATGATCAGCTCAAAGTGTCCGAATCATTTTTGGTCCCAAATTTTTATATATTTTACTGGTAGTCTCTGTATGAAGAATTTTTTGGGTATAATATGTCACAGTTTACTTTATTTTGCTCTCCTCACTTACACTAATGAACTATAGTGTCCTGATCACACTAGTGAAACATATCAACAATGATATCTGGTGTCTGAATAATGTTTGGTTTGACTGTATGTGCCAGAATCTGTAGTTTATGGAAAAGCAGGAATTATGATCCCAGATCCACACATTTCTGTTCAACCTTCTGTGGAAACTGCCACACCATTATCTGCCACATCTGTGTTTTATTGTTCATTTTTAGATAAATCTGCCCCTAAAAACATGTAAAAACAAAACAAGCGTCATTAAACATGTGAGTCAAACGGGTGAACGTGATTTCACCAAGTACCACATGTTCCTGGATCAACATCTTTGTTGATCCTGGAACAACTTTCCAATCAACCAATCAGATTTGAGGGACAAGTTTACAGTTTATGTCAAGTTTAGGCTTAGACCCAGGGTGAGGAGCTTCAACATCAGTGTTATTCATCCTGTCATATCCCTCTGATTTTAGAGAAACGTTATGGGTAGGGTTAGGGGTAGGGTTAGGGTTAGGGGTAGGGGTAGGGGTAGGGTAAGGACTACATTTTGGGACAGGAATCTTATTCCAGGATCAACAAAATATGTTGATCCAGGATCATGTCTTGGCAGAATTACGGTGACTGAGTCAGACGGTGTGTTCTCGTCTCATGCGGTTCTTGGCCAGAATAAGCTGAATAATGTAGATCAGACTTTCTGCTGCTGATAGTCCGAGGTCAGGCCTCGTCATCTCCAGTCACATTTCAGTAAAAGCTAAAGATAACTCTTAGTTCAGTGATCTGACCAGGAACAACAGGAGAGAAGAAAGTTTGGTGTCAGAGAAGAATCCCAGTTCTATTAATATCCTCCACATTGAACATGGAGATTATGATTATTCATGTTTTATCATGTCTCTCTGAAAGCAGTTTTGCTCCTAGTATTTTGTATTGTGACTCTCTTTGACTATTTAAACCTGGTTTGATGGCGGCCATTATGGCTCTGTCTCCCTGATATGATCCCGACACAAAAACAAACACTTGCATTTATTCATTTAGCAGATGCTTTTATCCAAAATGAGGAATATCACAAGTCAACAATAATCATATACACAATGCCAAGTTTATGGTATAAAATACGACAGTACATGAAGCAATAGCAGAAAATATCCAGTAGGAATTAATAGTAATTATAGTAAGGATCTTTAAACTGACTTCTAAATAATAAAAAAGACAGTTTGCTGTTAGAGAGCAAGGCTTGAGAGTTTAAGAGACTCTGTTTCTTTTGTTGTGATGAATTTCAAGTTGACACACCAAAAATGCTTTCTACCTTTTCAACTCGTTTCTCTGGATGCAGAAAAACACACACAGTTGAGATGAACACAATTAATGATGGAAACGGAAGAATGAAAACTGTCATTAAAGTGTCACACCCTCATGAAGACTGAGTAACTCCCTTTATTCAGCTGATTTACTGTAAGAGAAGTCAGGAGACTCAACTGCAATCTTAGTGCAGTAACATCCACAAACTATTGTTTTACTCGTGTGGAAACAAGTACAGCTGGAATCTACTGGAATGAAGAAACACAATCTCCAAAACTGTGTGCCAAGATTTATTCAAAATAAGCATTGCATTGTCTTACAAACTTACAAAAAGTGTAGAGGATAAAATGCAAATGAATTGAGTAAAGTTTAAGTCAGGCTAAACAATGTTCAGAGCTGCTTTTATTAAGTTGTTTTATTAAAATGTTCCGGTAATTCATAAGCATAAATGATCCAGTAATTAATTTTTGACACTGATTTAGTCATACAGAAGCGGTCACATGTTGTGTGTTTCCCTTTATAGAATGAAATATCAAAGATACTCATTTACTTAAAGTTTAAAGTCTGATATGTTGAAGAAAAGGAGTGTCATTATTATAATCATCATCATCATTATCATAATCTCAGAATTTCTGGCTGCTGATGGAACTGAAGGGTTTGGAAGTTTCCTCGGCCATGAACGCCTCAATCTCCTCCACGGTTTGAGGAACGCAGGTCAGAAGCTCCACGCCATCAGCCGTGATTTATATTATAATATTATATATTTACAAATCATCAACAAAATTATCAGCAAAAATTATATGAAGTTAAAGGAAGGACCCTGGAATATATGATTTGTTAGTAATAATTCTGACCCAACACATTTGAGATTAAGACGTCAGCTTCAGCATCAAGATTATGATGTTTAAAACACACTGATCCTGTTTAATAAAAACAGAGAATATCTGTAATAATGATGAACTAAATTCAGCAGTGAGTCCGACTACAACAGGAGCTCAATGATAAAACAGCTCAACCTTCAACGTTTCCATGACAAGCTTTATTCAGATGTGTCCCAAACTACTGAGAAATGATCAAACCCAATCCCAGACAGACTATATATACTGTGTATATATATAGTTATATATACAGTTAAAAGAAGAAAGCATGTTAAAATATCTTGACCTCAATGATCATCCTGACCACATGTGATTTTTCATCATGTATTTGATATAAACTTAGATCAGGTTCAGAAGGTTTGACATTGATCCGGCTCTACCAGTCCTCTGGTTTAGACTGCACCATTCATTCAGGAATAAAACACACATTTAACATCTGACACAACCAGATCTCCAACATACTGTACCTACGAGTGTCCGTCTTACTGAAAACTGAAACATCATTCCAATAAACATATTTTTCTGTATTTCCGGGAAGAGTTGAGGGTTTCTGAGAAGAGCAGAATCACAACTGAACTGCTGGAAACAAACTAAAGACACTAAACGACACTAAATGATGAAGTGTGTATATAATGACACAATCCACACACACATTTCATCCCGCAAACCCTCAGTCCTCTATCATCCTCACAGTGATCAAGAGTATTTCTGTTATCAGCCGAGGACTCGTGTTTCTCCTCTAGATTATTCAACCAGTCTCTCAAAGTTACCAGATTTACAGTGACTTATAGTGTTGAAGAACTATAAAGTCTAAGGTTAGCGGCATCAAATCTTCTCTAGTAGCATCTTTTCTAAATAATATACAGTCAAACTTTATTCAGAAACCTTCAACATTTCTCACATTATCAGTTTATTCGCTATAGAACTCAGTTGATATTTGACTGGTTTTGTCCGTCCTTCTGTTAGACTGTCTCACACATGAATTATGTTGAATATCTGTCAGCTGTTAAATTTAACTACACTATTAGATAATACCAGTTTAGCTCAACCAATCACCAAGCAATGCTTCATTTTGTTCAGTCTGTGTGTAAAAAGAGCATTAGCAATTCAAGAAAAAACACTTCAGCAAAACATGATCAGGTCAAAAAAATATTATTTTAAGAATATTTGGGTATAATAATGTCACAGTTTACTTTATTTTGCCCTCCTCACTTACATAAATGAACTATAGTGTCCTATATGGAATAAAATCATTTTCAAAAACTGTATATTCCACCAGTAAAGACATACACACAGTTTTTTAAAACAACAATTACATTGAATCTCACACCTAGCCATTTCCTGCTGAACTGACTGCACATTTGACTTGGACCTTCTTTCTTCTGCTGACTGTACACTGATATTGGACTGGTTCGCCACTTTCGGTTGTCCAACACTTAAGGTGTTGGTCAACATCGACACCAGATTCTGGGCTGTATGCAAGATGTCACCTAATGGAACCTGATGAACAATGAAAATATGACTTCTATAGAGAATGGGCAACTGCGTCACGACGCAGTGCATTCTGGGTAGCGGCGGCCATCTTTTAGGACACGGCTGTTGTAACACTAATAGGCAGTTGGTGGCGGTAATTCTTTGTTTGCCAAACAAGGTTGTATAGAGAAGAAGAAAAGGTAAACAAACACACATGCAGCATGCGTTCACCATTCTGTCGTGTTTATAAATTGAATTACTTATAAAATCTACCGCAAATACTAATACTACGCTGCTACTCTACGTTTCTCCCGTAACCTCTGTGTCCTAAAATCCCACAATGCCTTGCGTTACTGTGATCAACTGCGTCACGATCCCAATCTCTATACTTAAAGAGTGAACACTTATATTACATGACCTGTGTATTACAGTGCATGTAACACGGCTGTTAGGAAGTCAACACTTTTATGTAGCCCTATCTCATCGCGCTACAGGCTGCAGTGATGACCTCCTAAACAACTGTCTTCTTTAAGCACCTAACGTTACATGTACTCTGAGAGCTTATCTTACCTACTATACTATCTCTGTAATATTGCTCCTCTCTGTTATTAGTGATAACTAACCCTTAAACACAGGGGTCATCAAGTTCGGTCCTGGAGGGCCGGTGTCCTGCAGAGTTTAGCTCTGACCTCACTAACAGTTACCTACAGGAACAAGTTTGATGACCCCTGCTTAAACATGTCAGATTAAAAAAATAAAATAAATAAACTTACCTGAGACGAGGAGTGAGCGCTTGGCTGCTGATCCGCCATTTCGGCGCCAGTGGTTTAAAACCAAAACGTTGGTGGGGCGCATGCGCGCTTCGTTGAATCGATTCATCTTCCCTCGGATAGTAATGCCTGTGACCTTGATGACGTATTTTTGACAGTCGTTTCGCACACCGTACTTCGTGGTCGTAATTCGCATGTCGTGTGTGTAACAGAGCTGTTGTGAAAACAAGCGCTGTGTCTGTAAACTGTCACAGTCGTACATTTTAGAGTTGTACTCTAAAAAACACACGAAATCGCGTATCTGTAAACTGTCGTGGCCGTAGATTTTGGAATCCAACTCTGACAAAAAACAGAATTACATACAATAGTTTTAAATTACGCACGAATATATTAAAATTACACACAAATGTTTTGAATTACGTACGATTATTTTTATTCAATAGTCCTAGCCTAGAAATCTAGACGCACGCTAGCGGCAGCAAAATTTATTTTGCAGCCAGTGTGTTCTAGCAACTCTCCGTTGACTTTTGAGCTGGAAAAACCAAACTCAGGCCAATCACATCGTGCATAGAGTCGGTGGGCGGGCTTAACATAGCATGACGGTCCTGCTTGAAAACAAAGAATGGCTGCTGCTGCTGGCGAACACAGGGGGGCAGGGTTTCATTTTATTTTGAAGTAGCCCCGGGCGCCGCCATTGGCTAGCTGACCATCACCTGCTGTTAGCATCCCATTGACTCCCATTCATTTTGGCGTCACTTTGACAGCGAATAACTTTACATCTGAGGCGTTTAAAGACTCCATTTTTCCATTATTTATTTCTAAAGAAACACGAAAATGTATAAAAGGCTCCATTACCTTGTATCTTACTTTATGGCCCCGTAGAAGCAGTTTTTGTAAAAATAGGCTAACGATTGCGTCATAACATGCGACTCTCTGTCGCACAGTAGAGAGATTACCGTATGGACAGGAGGAGAAGCTCGCGGGCAATCGGGGGGACGTGGAGGCAAAATGACAAAGTAATTAATCAGAATACTTAGCAAAAGTTTCTCCTGCTTCTAGCTCATAGACACCTCCTACTCACGATCTCCGTCTCTGCAAGTTTCGGAAGGGAATGATTCAGATTTCTCTTGGTACAGCCACTAGTAGATAGACGGGTTGCTCACGTCACATCTACGTCGTCAAGCTCAGTTTGAGTCTGCGCAGTACGCTCGACCATCAGGAAGTTAGTGCTTCTAATTGACTTCACTTGTCTCCGTTGAATCCAATGGGGTCGCTGTGTCCAGTTTATATACTGTCTATGGGCGAACAGCGGTCTTTCGAATCGGCTTTGGCCGCGACTATGGAGGACTTGGAGTTAAGCTTTTCTTTGAGAAAAGAACAAAGAACGGCACTTAAGTCATTTTTAAAAAAGGACGATGTGTTCGGAGTTTTGACGACTCAATAATGACACTCAATAATATGACTGTATGAATGAAGCGCTTTTACAGTTCAACGACACAATCAGCTTTTGATTTTTACCCTAAAGTGTTCATGCATGATTTGAGCTGAAGAAGTTAAATGTATGACACCATCATCATCAGATGTTACTGCTGTTTTACTGATACTGAAGTGTAATCTTAGCACACAGGTGGAGATTGTCTTTTCTCATTCCAGTAGATATTCCAGTAGATTCCAGCTGTACTTGTTTCCACACCTGTAAAACAATAGTTTGAGGCTGTTACTGCACTAAGATTGCTGATGAGTCTCCTGACTTCTCTTAAATGACCTTAACAGTAAATCAGCTGAATAAAGGGAGTTACTCAGTCTTCATGAGGGTGTGACACTTTAATGACAGTTTTCATTCATCCGTTTCCATCATTAATTGTGTTCATCTCAACTGTGTGTGTTTTTCTGCATCCAGAGAAACGAGTTGAAAAGGTAGAAAGCATTTCTGTTGTCTTGTGTCTACTTGACGAAAACGAAAGAGACTTAAACTCTCAAGAGTTAAACTTAAAAAAGAAACACTTAAACTCTCAAGCCTTGCCCTCCAACAGCAAACTGTCGTTTTTGTTTAGAACTCAGTTTAAAGATTCCTGAAAAGAATTGCAAAAATATGAAAAATATATCCTCATTTGAAAAAATGTTTCTTGGTTGTTTAATGTTCAAATTTATTTTATTTTGTTCCTGAATGAATCATATTTGTCCCACTTTAGTTAAATCCATTTACATTTAATGTTTCACATGCATCATTTTGAAATTTAAGAATGCACTCTCTAAAAGGACAAATGTTGCAATGTATTTTCTTAAATAGATCTGTCAAAGTCCAAAGACATGTAATGTACAGTGTTGTCACATATAATTGCAAAATTTATAAAAAAAAATAAAATAATAACTTTCAGCTCCACAAAATTACTCCTGACATGTTGTATTGTGACTCTCAGAGTTTGTACCAGGTTTGATGGCGGCCATTACGGCTCTGGAGGACTTCATAAACGGCTCTCTGGTCCGCGCTGAACTTGCAATTGGCTGGGAAGGAGCGGCAGCATTAAATACTGAGAATTCCTGCTTTATTAAAACTTTTTTTTATTTATTTTTTATTACAGAATTACGCTCAATTTTACAATGCATGATCACAAGACAGTGTAAAAAAAATGTATTAGAAAAAGTGTTTAATATTGCAGTAATTTTGTGGAGCTGAAAGTTATTTTTTTATTTTTTTTAATACATTTTGCAATTATATGTGACAACACTGTACATTACATGTCTTTGGACTTTGACAGATCTATTTAAGAAAATACATTACAACATTTGTCCTTTTAGAGAGTGCATTCTTAAATTTCAAAATGATGCATGTGAAACATTAAATGTAAATGGATTTAACTAAAGTGGGACAAATATGATTCATTCAGGAACAAAATAAAATAAATTTGAACATTAAACAACCAAGAAACATTTTTTCAAATGAGGATATATTTTTCATATTTTTGCAATTCTTTTCAGGAATCTTTAAACTGAGTTCTAAACAAAAACGACAGTTTGCTGTTGGAGGGCAAGGCTTGAGAGTTTAAGTGTTTCTTTTGTAAGTTTAACTCTTGAGAGTTTAAGTCTCTTTCGTTTTCGTCAAGTAGACACAAGACAACAGAAATGCTTTCTACCTTTTCAACTCGTTTCTCTGGATGCAGAAAAACACACACAGTTGAGATGAACACAATTAATGATGGAAACGGATGAATGAAAACTGTCATTAAAGTGTCACACCCTCATGAAGACTGAGTAACTCCCTTTATTCTGCTGATTTACTGTAAAGTTCATTTAAGAGAAGTCAGGAGACTCATCAGCAATCTTAGTGCAGTAACAGCCTCAAACTATTGTTTTACAGGTGTGGAAACAAGTACAGCTGGAATCTACTGGAATATCTACTGGAATGAAGAAAGACAATCTCCACCTGTGTGCTAAGATTACACTTCAGTATCAGTAAAACAGCAGTAACATCTGATGATGATGGTGTCATATATTTAACTTCTTCAGCTCAAATCATGCATGAACACTTTAGGGTAAAAATCAAAAGATGACTGACGTGTCGTTGAACTGTAAAAGCGCTTCATTCATACAGTCATATTATTGAGTGTCAGGATTTCTCTCATCCGTCTCTGTTTACTGCTATTCCCACAAGTTTAGTTCGACAAAAACAACTCATATGGGATTTAAACATGACAGAATTGTATTAATTAGTAAATAAAAGGTTGCACACGATTCTAAATGATGCTAGAAAAATCATGTTTATTAAAAATAAGCTTTGCATTTTCTTACAAACTTGCAAAAAGTGTAGAGGATAAAATGCAAATGAATTGAGTAAAGTTCTTTTAAGTCAGGCTAAATAATGTTCAGAGCTGCTTTTATTAAGTTGTTTTATTAAAATGTTCCGGTAATTCATAAGCATAAATGATCCAGTAATTAATTTTTGACACTGATTTAGTCATACAGAAGCGGTCACATGTTGTGTGTTTCCCTTTATAGAATGAAATATCAAAGATACTCATTTACTTAAAGTTTAAAGTCTGATATGTTGAAGAAAAGGAGTGTCATTATTATAATCATCATCATCATAATCATAATCTCAGAATTTCTGGCTGCTGATGGGACTGAAGGGTTTGGACGTTTCCTCGGCCATGAACGCCTCAATCTCCTCCACGGTTCGAGGAACGCAGGTCAGAAGCTCCACGCCGTCAGCCGTCACAGCGATATCATCCTCAATGCGCACCTGAGACACACACACACACACACACACACACACACACACACACACACACACACACACACACACACGATCAGCAATATTCATGTTTGCATTTCATTTTCTCATTATACTGTCATATACACTAAAATTTCAGCTTCAGCTCTTCTCTCTCAGTGTCTGAAACGCTTCCATCAAGGATTCAGTCTCTCTAAGCTCCGCCTCTCTGAGAGCTGCTCTGCTGTGATTGGTCAGAAAGCAAACGCTCATTATCATATCTGAATCTCAGCTCTTGATCACAGTGATACGAACAGTAACGATGGCGTGGGTTTTACCGTATCAATCTCAGAAAACAGCGTCTTCTCGACACGAACAACACGAACCAAACTCTTCCAGTCTCAGATAAACTACAGTGTTTGAGGGCGGAGCTAAGAGACGCTGCTCAGCCAATCAACACCACAGGCTGGCATTATGCTAATTAGTTACAAGTGAGACTGGAATTACTGACGACTCTTTCAGGAGTTCAGAATTGATTCGTTGATCTTTAAAACTTTGCAGAACTTATACATTCACAAAACGCTCTATTACACACACATGAAAGATCATATTCGAAAAAGCATAAACATTCAGAATATTCACTTATAAAATCTGAATGCATGGAACTTTAGTCCTTTTGATTATAAAGTGAAAGATAAAATAAATATACATATATAGTGTATTATATATGTACTGTATATGTAACGGGTGTTATATTTATTAATTAATTTCACTCAAAATCTCCCTTTGTTATTATCATTTGTTATATCTTTCATTTTGCATTCTGGAATTTCATTTATTCTTATAATATTGATTTCTATTAATTGAGATGTCATATTTCTATGGTTACATGGTCATTTTTCAGTTTTGTTAAATAGGGTGCGTGGCTCCTTTAAGATTAATGTTCTTTCATGTTCCGGTTCCGGTTGCTCTCCTTCAGTTCGCGGTAAATGCGACTGAGGAGAGGTGGGTTGTGCTGACGCTCTGTCTGAAAAGTTTTATATGAGTTTTGTTTATCGTAATATAACATGTAATTTGTTCTAAAACACACTTTAATCTTATTCAAACATATATGAAGTTTGTGTGAACGATGTTATGAGTTATAGCATGTATTGTTGGAGAGAATTAAGCATGAGTGTGCAAGCTCTGTTGGCTAAAATAATGCCTTTCACTGACAGGCTTAAACTGTGAAAGAAGGCCACAGACTCAAGCTTGCAGTGATCTTTTATTTTTATTCATACAGGTATGTTCACTTTCATGTTTCTGTTTATATTGTTTTTAATTTATGTAAAATGCTTTATTTTTTTATGAAATGTTAAACAATATTGAGTTGTTCATTTGAGAAACTTAAATATGTGAAATGAGTAAAATGTCATTCAGTTCGCGGTAAATGCGACTGAGGAGAGGCTTAAACTGTGAAAGAAGGCCACAGACTCAAGCTTGCAGTGATCTTTTATTTTTATTCATACAGAATAAAATCCGGCCCGTGAAATTTCTGTTGTCCGGTCTCCTTCTATATCAACACACACAACGCAGAGTTCCAACAGAGACCGGTCACATTGGTGCCGTGACTTTTGTTTGATGCAAGTCATCATGGATCCTCATCGATCAACGTCAGCTTGGTCGCCGGGGTTTGCTGCATTCTGGAACGTCCAAATTCTGCCTGTATCTGTGCCAAAGGAAAGACAGGTTGGACATTAGACTGTATATAATTCAAAAAAGGTTGAAACTTCATATTTACAGAAAAAAAAAAGAGACAAAGAAAAGGTTGAATTTGAAAAAGAAAAATTTTTGTTTGATAATTTGATTGTGTATTACTTTTAGGTGTGTACACATGTGGACAGTTTTTTTTCTGTGGTCATTATCTGTTTTAATTTATTTTTGTTGATCTGTAAAACTCAAGATGTCACAAAATAGTGAGAAGACAAGTTACTCCCCTAATGATGGGTTTGAATTGGGTTTTGCTAGGGGGCGTATATTTGGTGATCTTGAACAGACACCACTCAGAAGGACAGTTAATATTGGCTCTCCTGATTTCTGTTCTACCCGTAATCCTGGTAGAGTACATACTACTGAATCAGAAAAGTGTGAAGGTGCTGCTTCAGACAGCCGAGACCACAGTAACGCTGACTTGAGTAGTTTAATCACACAGCTTGCTCAACAAATAGGGCAGTCAATATCTGATCAACTGAAAAAAAGCAGTGAAAAAAATGAGTGTCCTGAAGTTCAAAAGCAGAGCATAGGGACGAGCCAGGTTCTCATGGAGTCACCTTCTCTTAATTTGACTGGCATGAAGTTAGTGATGAAGCCTGATGTTAAGGCACCTCCCTGTTTCAGAGGGGATGGATCTGACAAATTATCAGTACATGAATGGGAAGAACTCATGGATGTTTATTTGAGAAAGAAAGGTGTTCCTTTAGCCGAACAAGCGGATGAGATCATGTCGAACTTAATGGGAAGAGCCAAAGATGTAATCAAGATAGCACTACGCAGCAACCCATCGCTGAAGCCTAAAACAAACCCAAGAATTGTCACAGACATACTCAAACAACACTTCAGTGAATTGACATATTCATCTATGCCGCTTGCTGACTTTTATGGCACTTTACCTGTAGCAGGAGAGAATGCAATGGAATATTGGATTCGGCTCAATAAAGCTGTTGATGTTGCTGACGAGGGTTTGAGAAGGCAGGGCAGAAGTATTGAAGATCCTACTCGCGAGGTGACACAAATGTTTGTTAAACATTGCCCTGACCAGTCTCTGTCTGCTATCTTGAGGTTCAAGTCTGCTGATAGGTGGACGGCGGCTGAAATACAAGAACGTCTTGATGAATATCAAGCTGAGAAAAGAGCACAAATGAAGGCGCAGTCTAATCGTTCTGCCTTTGCGAAGACTGTAGCTGCCAATGCCCAAATGTCGAATTTGGATGATGGAGCATCTGGAAACGAGCTGAAAGTGTCAACAGGTCGAAGTGAGTTGCCAGTTACACCATCAGGTCAGACAGGTGACAGCTGCACTCAGTCTCTTATCAGTTTGCTCGATCGTGTGCTGAAACAAAGCATGCAAACCTCCTCTGTACCTGTAGATTCATTTAGGCATGGGAATGTGAGCAGGAAGTTTTGCAAAGTGTGCAGAGGCATGGACCACTCTACAGTTGCACATTGTAGAAGAGACGGTTTATGCTTGTTTTGTTTCGAACATGGACACAGGAAAAGGGAGTGCCCAAAGTGGAGTAGTCATGACAGTCTAGAGGCAAACTACTCGCCACGAGGAGCTGGACCTTTAAACCATTAGACCCACATTTGGAGAGGGGATGTGTGGGTGATGATCAAACCCTCATAAGTGATCTGGAGCTGCAGTATGTGAATGCATGCCATACTGCATCTGATGGTACTTGCGTGATATACGCACAAAATATGCAGACAATAAAGACTTTTGATGAGCTTTTCTATACTTCTGTGATTTTAAATGGCCAGTTCCACATGAGAGGAATGCTTGACACTGGCTCCATGTCTTGTACCCTCAGTGAGACAGCTGAACAAAAGTTGTTGGCTGAAAATGTTGTCTTGGACAAAAAATCACTACCTGAGAATATCATTCTTGTCGGTGTTGGGGGTAGGACCGCACAGCCAAAATGTTTGTACGAAGTTAGTATGAAAGTGTATGGCATCAGCTGTCGAGTTCCAGTTCTCGTTGTTCCAGGACAACATGATGATTTAATTCTTGGCTCCAACTTGATTAAACATGTTGTGAACAGAATGAAGAACACAGATGAGTATTGGGACTTCATATCGCAACGTGCTACACAGTTATCACCGGACGGTGAACACTTTTTGGATGTTATGTCAAATCTCACACGCTGGCGACATGATGAGATCCCTAGCAAAGTCGGAACAGTTAAGCTCCATCATGCTGTCACTCTTGCTGCTAACCAAGAGCATTTAGTGTGGGGAAGACTGCCCAGCAACACTCCATTGTCCCTTGGGAGCACCATTCTCGTTGAACCAACTGCCTCCAAGACTATGCCAAGAAACATCATGGTAGCTCGTGTGATAACATCTATGTGGGGTGATAGGTGGGTACCTATGAAGATAACCAATTTGTCTGACCAACCTGTCACGTTAAGAAAGAATCGGAAATTGGCAGATGTTTCACCTTGTCTGGCTGTAGAAGATTTCCCAGTTTTCCAGGGCACTGGAAAGATAAAGGAAGGTAGTTCAGAGGTGGAAGTTACCCCAAGTTGTGCTTCAGATTTGAGATTGCAAGATGTTGGGTTAAGCGAAGTTGACATCAGTCACTGCAAAGTTACTGAAGCATCCAAAGAGAAACTTGTTCAGTTGTTGGTGAATTACAATGATGTGTTCTCTAAACATCCCTTAGACTGTGGTGAGGCTAAGGAATTTGAACACCGCATCCGACTTACAGATGAGAGGCCATTCCGGTTGCCATATCGGAGGATCCCTCCTGCTCACTACCAGAAGTTGCGCGAGGTGTTAAGCGAAATGGAGGAGCAAGAGATAATTAGAAAATCTGTAAGCGAATATGCATCGCCATTAGTACTGGTGTGGAAAAAGGATGGAAGCCTCCGCATTTGTACAGACTTCAGGTGGCTTAATGCGAGAACACTCAAAGATGCTCACCCACTCCCTCATCAGTCAGACTGCCTTGCTGCTTTAGGAGGTAACAATTTCTTCAGCACTTTGGACTTAACCTCTGGATTCTATAATTTGCCCATGCATGAACAAGACAAAAAATACACCGCTTTCATTACTCCTATGGGACTACATGAGTATAACCGCATGCCACAAGGCTTGTGCAACAGTCCAGCTTCATTCATGCGGATGATGCTTAGCATTTTTGGAGATATGAACTTTACCAGCTTACTGTGCTATTTGGACGATTTACTTGTGTTTGCGCCCACAGAGCAAGAGGCCTTGAGTAGGCTTGAAATGGTTTTTCAGCGGCTTAGGTTACATCACTTGAAATTGAGTCCCAAAAAGTGTCATTTCTTGCGTGATTCAGTGAAGTTCTTGGGCCATACTATTTCTGGCCATGGTGTCTCTGTGGACTTCACGAAGGTGGATGTTATATCCAAAATGTCCAAAATGCAACTTATGGAGGAAGATGGTTGCACTCCATCAGCACGAAGAATCAAGTCATTTTTAGGAATGATTTTCTATTATCAACACTTTATTCCTAATTGTTCTTCGATCGCCAAGCCTCTCTTTGCTCTGACTGCGGGTCAGAAGAGACGGAGTAAAGCGAAAGTTAGGAAGCCTGTGGGCACGTTTAGAAAGCTGAATCCAAGTGATTGGACAGAGGAATGCGATATTGCTTTCAATACACTCAAGGAGAGGTTGCTGAACTGTGCTGTGCTTGCGCATCCTGATTTCTCCAGGCCTTTGATTCTTTCAATTGACGCGTCTCTAGATGGCTTAGGTGCTGTGCTATCCCAAGTTCCAGCAGGGGAAGAAATAGCTCGGCCAATTGCCTTCGCCAGTAAGACCCTAACCGTGTCACAGAAGAAGTACCCTGCACACAGGCTCGAGTTTTTGGCTTTGAAGTGGAGTGTGTGCGAAAAGTTCAGTCACTGGCTCAAGGGGCACACCTTCACAGTTTGGACTGACAACAATCCACTTACGCACATTATGACTAAGCCGAAACTCGATGCCTGTGAACAAAGGTGGGTTTCAAAGTTAGCCCCTTATTCTTTCGACATAAAACATATCGCAGGAGTCAAGAACATTGTGGCCGATGCCCTAAGCAGAGATCCATTTGCAAGATCAATTAGTCATAGGCTCATGAATGAGAGTTACAACCGCTTACTTACCGAAGCTGATGCTGTAGGAGAAGAAGGGATACAGGATGTGTTTCGTCTGAAGGTTGATTGCCACAAGATAAGTGATCAGGTTGGATGTCAGTCGAGCTGTCATGTGCAGTCATGTGATCCAGTTGCTGTCAAGACACTTTGCCATGTCCAAGATGACTGGGAAATGGCGACGGTGACACGAGCAGTTCAGCTGGTGCAGTTAGTTCAGCAGATTGCAGACACTAGCCATGGTGAACAGCCTCTGCCTATGTTCTCTCATGAAGAGTTGGAAAGAAGTCAAGAGCTCGACCTTACCATTTCCAAGGTTCTCCCTTTCGTGCTTCGTAAAAGACGCCCTTCAAGAAGAGAGAGGGAAAAACTCGACTATAGAGCTTTAGCCCTTGTCAAGCAATGGGATCACTTAAAAGTGTGTGATGGGATTCTGTACAGGGTGACTAAGGAACCTATAAGCAGACAGAAAAGACATCAGTATGTTCTGCCTCAGAGCATGGTAGAAAAAGCTCTACATGGTCTTCACGATCTTGCCGGTCACCAAGGACAGGCTAGAACAGTTCACTTGGCGAGACAGCGCTTCTTCTGGCCCAAGATGGAGCGCGAGATCAGAGAATATGTGAAGTGTTGCAGGCGGTGCATTCTGGCAAAAACACCTGAGCCAGCTGCTCGAGCTCCACTGGAGAGTATTCAGACTTCTGCACCTATGGAGTTGGTTTGTCTTGACTTTTGGAGTGCAGAAGATAACAAACAGCGTTCAGTGGATGTGTTGGTCCTGACGGATCATTTTACGAAACTTGCACACGCCTTTCCTTGCATCAATCAGACGGCTAAGCAAGTTGCTCGGAAGATATGGGACCATGTGTTCTGTGTGTATGGGTTTCCTGAGCGGATCCATACGGATCAAGGAACAAATTTTGAGAGTGAGCTCATTGCTGAACTGCTTGCACTTTCTGGGGTCTCCAAATCTCGTACAACGGCCTATCATCCTATGGGAAATGGCATCACAGAGCGGTTCAACCGAACATTAGGAAGTATGCTTCGCTCCTTGCCTCTGAGATCTAAGGATAAGTGGCCACAACAAATTCAGACTCTGACCTTCGCTTACAACTCAACAATACATGAGACGACAGGTTACGCACCTTTCCAACTCATGTTTGGTCGTGTCCCACGATTACCTGTGGACATAATGTTCAAGCAAGTATCAAAGAATCCAGTGATTGTTGATTATAGCAGCTATGTCGCCACTTTAATGTCTCATCTTCACGAAGCAGCTGAAATTGCTCAAAAACATGCTGTACAAGAACAGAGGAAACAGACCAAGGTGTATAATCGCAAGATCAAGGGAGTACATTTGAACAATGGAGATAGAGTGCTCATTGCCAATAAAGGAGAAAGAGGAAAAAGGAAGTTGGCAGATAGATGGGAACCTACTGTGTACACCATTGTGGATAATGAACCCCAGACACACATATACAAAGTGAAGGATGACAAAGGACACATTAAAGTGGTACATCGAAACATGCTCTTAGATATCAGTTTCTTACCAGTGACATGTCCTGAGGATGAAACATGTGGATCAACGGTTGCCGATTGCTCGAACGATTCTGAGTGTGAGAGCCAATCAACAAATTCCACTGATTCCTTGGAGGATGAAGATCCTGAAAACGAAGCGCATTCATTAGTATTGAATGAAGATGTTTCAAAGAGTTCAGAAACTTTTGATGTACAAATGGAACAGGATACAGAGGAAAGTGATGGTACTTACTGTGTTAATTCTGGTCAAGACAGCCAAAACCAGATGCTCCCTGAAAAAACATTGAGCACAGGAACTTCTGATTGTGACAATGTATTGGCAACATTTGACTTTACTAATTCAGGTATCGTTGACTCCGACTTACCTGTACGTGATGATGTGTTAATGCCAGGTCCTGAACAAGCACAAGGCACTATTGCAACACGGACTGGTAGAGTAGTAAAAAAAGTCAACCGTCTGATTGAGACCATGGTTCAAAAGCCATTTAAAATGCCAAGTTTGTCAAACAGGTTCCAGAAGAAGTCACAGTCCCTTTTAAGCCTATTCTAATATCCGTGATTGGGTAGGAAGTTTATTTTATGTTTCTTTTTGGGATACATTTTTTTTTTGTTGCCATGGGATGTGAGAATAATGTGAATGAGGATTTGTTGCAAAGGTTAAGTGTGGTATGGTGTATTTGGCAACATACTTTACTAAGTGGTTTTGAGGCCTGATCACCCTCAAATATCTCTGTATCTGTCAAGACAGATAGCTTTCATTGTTGTAACTGTGGACCTTTTGCATTGTGATTCTTTAGGAAATCCTCTTTATGTGCATGTAGAATTTTGGTGAAATTAGGGGAGGTGAATGTAACGGGTGTTATATTTATTAATTAATTTCACTCAAAATCTCCCTTTGTTATTATCATTTGTTATATCTTTCATTTTGCATTCTGGAATTTCATTTATTCTTATAATATTGATTTCTATTAATTGAGATGTCATATTTCTATGGTTACATGGTCATTTTTCAGTTTTGTTAAATAGGGTGCGTGGCTCCTTTAAGATTAATGTTCTTTCATGTTCCGGTTCCGGTTGCTCTCCTTCAGTTCGCGGTAAATGCGACTGAGGAGAGGTGGGTTGTGCTGACGCTCTGTCTGAAAAGTTTTATATGAGTTTTGTTTATCGTAATATAACATGTAATTTGTTCTAAAACACACTTTAATCTTATTCAAACATATATGAAGTTTGTGTGAACGATGTTATGAGTTATAGCATGTATTGTTGGAGAGAATTAAGCATGAGTGTGCAAGCTCTGTTGGCTAAAATAATGCCTTTCACTGACAGGCTTAAACTGTGAAAGAAGGCCACAGACTCAAGCTTGCAGTGATCTTTTATTTTTATTCATACAGGTATGTTCACTTTCATGTTTCTGTTTATATTGTTTTTAATTTATGTAAAATGCTTTATTTTTTTATGAAATGTTAAACAATATTGAGTTGTTCATTTGAGAAACTTAAATATGTGAAATGAGTAAAATGTCATTCAGTTCGCGGTAAATGCGACTGAGGAGAGGCTTAAACTGTGAAAGAAGGCCACAGACTCAAGCTTGCAGTGATCTTTTATTTTTATTCATACAGAATAAAATCCGGCCCGTGAAATTTCTGTTGTCCGGTCTCCTTCTATATCAACACACACAACGCAGAGTTCCAACAGAGACCGGTCACATATATAATGTATGATTTATATGCTTACATTACAGCATATAATATTATAAATTGACAAATCAACAAAATGATCAGCAAAAATGATACAGTGTTAAAGAAAGGACTAGTTATGAATGTATGTGTATCTGTGTATCTACTGGAATGTATATGTTATTAATAATTCTGACCCCGCCGAAGCCGCGGAAGCGATTGAGGACGTCTCTGTTGATGAAGCCGCACTGAGTCGGGGAGTCCAGCGCTTTATCCAGGAGATGATTGATGAAATATATTCCCGGCTCCACCGTGAGGACCATCCGCTCCTGCACCACACGACCCATCCTGAGACTCTTCAGCCCCGGCTCGTCCACGCGCTCGATGCCCTGGACAACACACACACACACACACACACCCACACCCACACACACCCACACCCACACACACACACACACACACACACACACACACACACACACACACACACACACACACACACACTTATAACCGCTGAGGACACCTGTCCTGAGGACACATTCACTGCACATTGTGTCTGTCTAATATTACCCACAATCCATTGCATTTCTCTCCGATTCGGTAGGAAATTAAATGAAATGAAATGTGGAGGATTTTAACTGTGAGAAGATGATTGACAGGCCAGTTTACTGTGACAGGATCCGACAGAGAGCAACCGTTAAAGACACTATTGTATGACGTGATAGTTTGTCCCAAAGCTTGTCTACTTTCTGCTACACACTCAGAAGTATCTGCTTTTTCTTCACAAAAAGAGTTCATACTTTTATGGCGTAGTATAAGTAGGTGAACTGAGATGCAGCACTGGGCTGTGTCTGAAACCGTCCCCTATTTCATCAAATAGGGCTCTATTTGAGGATACAGCCATTTGTAGTGTCCTAAACCATAGTTATTGACGTTATTTAGTGCACTCATTCAATCCCACAATGCACCGCAATAACAAGTGTACAATTCATCGGCTAGAGAATACCCCTTAATCCACTGTGAGAGTCGTGCACTGAATGAATTCCCGCGTCTCGCCAGGAGATGGCGCTGGCGCTGAATCATCCATTTTCCAAACCGTGCTGGTCCAGCATAATATCATTCAGGTATAAATTGATTATTAAATTGTTTAATTCTGGCTTATACATGCTATTTTCCATAGCAGAGTTCAGGATAAATCTTCTCATTACTACTGGAGCTGCCAGTTTGCTATGTTTCAATAATTAATTATTAAACAGCAATCACAAACGATGCAGAAGCGGCTCACTCAGTGTCCAGATTCACTCACTCATTCTCACTATATTAGTGGAGTAATGTAGGGAATAGTGAATGAGTGTGTAGGATGTGATTTTGAACACAGCATTGGACTGAGTGTGTCTGATGAGTGTGTCAGTGATGAGGGTCTTCAGGACACGGGTGAGAAACACTGCTTTTAACGACATTTGGTTTTAATCAGGCGTTTAAATGATTCATTCCTTCCTTTACAAAGTCAGTTCATGAGGAAAATATTTCCCTTGATCTTTAGAAATAAAGCAGCTTGACTATGAAAGCATAGTTTAAAATGTAGTTTGATAAAAGAAACATTCAATACAGTTTTGTTTGTATTGTGCCCGTCATAATACATATCAAAGCAGCTCTACAGAAAATCTAAATGTTAATGTTTATAATCGTAATGTTTAATAGTCTTTGTTGAGAAGTTTAACTCTTTACTTTGAAGCTAAATCTGGAGACAATATAAATCATCAAACAGAAGAGATTTGATATATAGTGTACAGTATATGGCTTTATGTGAGTGACTATGTGCATAAAATGATATATATGTACAGTCTAAAAGTTGTCAAATGAAGTGAGTAAATCACATTGCAGTGACATTGATGATTATAAAATCTGTATGATTTTGGTTTTAATTTATAACATTTTGGTGTTTGTTTGTTACCATATTAGTTAGCTACCATACCATGGCATTTTATGTTGAGAAAAATGTTAAAATGTAGCAAAATAAAAAGTTTAAAAGTATAACGTTTTTTGAAAAGAGTTAAGATTTATCTTCAACAAAAATCTAAAATCATATCTGGCCTCTTAACATTTTGGCGTAGTAACACATAATTACTGATCTTATAACAATTTCCAATCTCAAAATTACACATATTATCTGTGATTTTTGTCTTATCACTCACCGCTAAGCATCGGATT
Organism: Leuciscus leuciscus; assembly: GCF_965113295.1. Lineage (NCBI taxonomy): Eukaryota > Metazoa > Chordata > Actinopteri > Cypriniformes > Leuciscidae > Leuciscus > Leuciscus leuciscus. The sequence goes on along the minus strand of NC_138734.1, from coordinate 43,287,962 downwards.
ATACATTATAAGGGAAGAAATAGAGTAAAAAAGTGTGTGAACGTGTTGTATCAGTGAAAGCTCAGAACTGACCTCTGGATACCCCCCCACATCATGCACGTCGATGCCCAGTAAGTGTCCCAGTCCGTGAGGCATGAAGATGGAGCCCAGATGAACCTTCAGCATCTCCTCCACCGTCCCACGCAGGATCCCCATCTTCAGCAGCTCCTCCAGGTGAACCCGGTCCGCCAGACGATGCATGTCGGTCCACTTCACACCTGAGCGGGACATCAGACGCATCGCTGAGACCCTCAGTACATTTACATTTAGTCCTTTATTAGACGCCTTTGTCCAGAGCGACTTACAAATGAGGACTAAAGCAAGCGAGTCATCGTGAAGAGGCAAAAACTACACAAGAAGTGCTCAAAATACACAGCTCAGGCATTACTCAGAGAAGAATAAGCCAGACAAGGGAGGATTAGAGGTAAAGGAGAGGTCAAAGGTCATTTTACAGCTCTCTTCGACTCCAAAGACACAGTGTCTATTTGACTTTTTAGGAAGTGCATTCTTAAATAACAAAACTCAAATCTCAATATACACTACCATTCAAAAGTTTGGAAATTACGAAATTAATAATTTTATTCTACAAAGATGCACTACATTGATCAAAAGTGACTGTAAATATATTTATAATGTTACAAAAGATTGTATTTCAAATAAATGCTGTTTTTTTAAACTCTATTCATCAAAGAATCCTGAAAATTACCTTGTTTCCACAAGAAATGAAGATTTTTTATGTTTTCAACACTGATAATAATCATAAATGTTTCTTGAGCATCAAATCATCATATTAGAATGATTTGTGAAGGATCATGTGACACTGAAGACTGGAGTAATGATGCTGAAAATCCAGCTTTGATCACAGGAATAAGTTACACTTTACTATATATTCACATAGAAAACATCTGATTTAATTTGTAATAATTTTTCACAATTTTACTGTATTTTTGATCAAATAAACGCAGCTGGTGAGCAGAAGAGACTCTTTCAAAAATCTGACTGAGCCCAAACCTTCGACTGTTAGTGTAGATCAGACTTTCTGCTGAGAGTCATAGATTTGGTCAGTAAAAGACTGAGTTTTGCTCCTGATATGTAGTATTGTGAGTCTCAGAGTGTGTACCAGGTTTGATGGCGTCCATCACGGCTCTGGAGGACTTCAGCACGGCTTCATAAACGGCTCTCTGGTCCGCGCTGAACTTGCCGTTGGCCGGGAAAGAGCAGGTGATGTCGGAGGAGTAGCAGTAATACTCGCCGCCCATGTCAAACAGACTGCCAGGACACAACCACAGAGTTTAGCTTCATCTTTATATGATAAATCAGTTTTCAGATTAATCTTTCCCTTCGCACCAGCCTGGACCACATCTAAAACCACTTCTATGACTTGTTTTAATTATATAGTTTGGTTTGATGACATCATCAAATACTGAGTAGCCCTGGTTTATTATTATTATTATTATTTTGACATTTTACAATGAACAGTAAGTATCACCAAACATCACATAAAGCTTATGGACATTTCCTAATTGTTTATTATACTGTATATTTCAATAACCCTTTAACATACATATAATGTATGTTTTTCAATGTACAGGATATAAATGACATAGAACATTTCTGAATTTCACTAAATCTATGCATCACTTTAATGCATTTTTGTTTATGGATACAGAATTTTGCTGCAAGTACTTCCAGAGACTTGTTTTAGTTTTCAACAGTGATTTAAAGACAGATGATGCCGGACATAAACATAATCTGATTGTATTAAATCAGCTTCTACTTTAAATAATTCAACCATCGTGATGTTCAAATCATATCTCAAAGATGTGCTTGCAGAAAGTGGAAGTGTGTTTGTAAGTCGTGTCCACCAGGGGTCAGTGTGCAACTGCTCATAACCAGACCATAAACCTGAATATTACTGGAAATATTCATCACTGCACAGACTGTACACCAGCATGAACCAACAAGACAACTGACACTGAACATGATTATTAAAGAAATGCATGTGAAAAGCGGCTCATAAACTCACCACATGTCTCCATCCTGGATGGTTTTGTCATTGGGAGCGCCGGCGTGTCCGTAATGCAGGACGGATGAGTTATTCCCACTGTTGGAGTGATAACATGTTCACATGCAAACAAAATAACTCAAATAAATGACTAGAATTATTGACCATATCCACTACACACTAATGAACATCATCTATCATTATATCTTTAACAGTTGAGGATGTTCAGTCAGTTGGTCAGTGACAGATGCATTATGGGTAAACGTTTTTCAATGCTTCTATGTTCATGAGAGTTCACATTAATATTTGTTTTGATTTTAAAATTGTCCCTTTAAGTATTAAATTACACTTCACCCCCAAAACAACAATTGTGTCACAAAACTTGAAATTTAAGTAAATTTGAAATAAATCATATGATTTTAAAAGACTTGGAAAATAATGTCACGTGCACTACATGTTATAGAAGTGCTATAGTACATTTAGGTGAACTGTGCATTTAAGATTGAATCCGAAACTTCATGTCTGAAGTTTATTATCAGTCCAGATGTTTGCTGTGATTTAACTCAGACACATCTCTTGCTCTGAGGACACAATATCAGATACTGAGAGTCTCTCAGTAACAGGACACACACACACACACACACACACACACACACACACACACACACACACACACACACACACACACACACATCAGTAACAGTGCTGTACCTTCCACAGATGCAGGTGTACGAGGTGTCACACACACACACACACACACACACACACACACACACACACACACACACACACACACACACACACACACACACACACACACACACACACACAGTAATAGTGCTGTACCTTCCACAGATGCAGGTGTACGAGGTGTCACACACACACACACACACACACAGTAATAGTGCTGTACCTTCCACAGATGCAGGTGTACGAGGTGTCACACACACACACACACACACACACACACACACACACACACACACACACACACAGTAACAGTGCTGTACCTTCCACAGATGCAGGTGTACGAGGTGTCACACACACACACACACACACACACACACACATACACACACACACACACACACACACACACACACACACACACACAGAACATCAGTAATAGTGCTGTACCTTCCACAGATGCAGGTGTACGAGGTGTCACACACACACACACACACACACACACACACACACACACACACAGTAATAGTGCTGTACCTTCCACAGATGCAGGTGTACGAGGTGTCACACACACACACACACACACACACACACACACACACACACACACACACACACACACACACACACACACACACACACACACACACACACACACAGTAATAGTGCTGTACCTTCCACAGATGCAGGTGTACGAGGTGTGACGCATTCCTCCGCGAGAGTAACAGTAATGCTGGAACAGACTGAAACACACACAGTTCACACACATCAATCAATCATGAAACAAAACCAAGAGAAAGAAAAGAAGAAATTACATTTTGCACAGAGAAAATGCATATTCTTAAGTTTAATAAATCTTTTTGCATTGTAAGATTATTTTCATGACATTAATTCCCCAATTCTTATTTCGAATTCAATGAACAAAATACAAAGAAACACAAAATCCAAAACATCAGAAATCCCTTGTTCTCATTTCTCCAGTGTGACCATAGACTGTGACCTGAGCTTAAACTGTAAAATACAGCATGAAGAGCCTAAAACACCATCAGCCTGAGAAAACCTTGAGTGATAACTTCATAACTTCATATCTCCACATCAACAAAACAGAGACACACACTGATATAAAGCAGACAGAAGTGAAACAAGATAACACAAGTGAAAATCACACAGATGCACATTAAAGGAGCCATAAAGATCAGATCAATATTCAATGTCAACTATGCTAATTAATATTCAATGTCAACAAAGCTCATTAATATTCAGTGTCAACAAAGCTCATTAATATTTAGTGACTTCAAACATTCAAGCGTTACATTGTATCACACAGTAAGTGGCGTCACCACTCAACGTTACAATGTTTCTAAAACCCTTTTTCAACTTTCGTCAGTATGAAGTGTTGCTAAACCCGGAGTTAAAGGTGTTTCTAGCTTGGGGTTAAACACACAGGTAACATAAAATCAATTATATTGTATAATACTACCAGAGGACACAGAAGTATGAATATTGCACATGAAGCCAGTTTTGGCCAGAACTGAGCAAATAATAATTGATAGAGCTGCAATTGATTTCAGATCATGTCTCATTCGCAGAGTCAATGTCGGGAAGGTCATGTGACTCTTCATTTGCCTGATTTCAGACCATTCTTTCCGTTCGCATTATGAGGAAATGAAGTCAGTGATCGGGGAAACGCTTCCTCCAGGGTTTGATCTCTCGGTGTGTTTAATATAGATTGTATGATCCGGTTATGCTGTTTGAGTGACTTAATTATACGGGAACTGGTGAGTGTCATTGTTTGTATCATACGGCGCTAATGTTAGTGTTCTAGTGTATTGTATATGGACCTGTTAGCCGGTGCTGGCGCTGGCGCTGGCTGTACTTGTTTCATTTCACTGAATCAGACTATATATGTTATGCCTATTTGTATTGAGTTTATCTGAACAATGCATTAATAATTAATTATATTTAAATCTTGATATTGATGTTGAATCATTGGTCAACCATTATTTCATCCTGAAATGTATTTTGAAACTATTACTGATAATATTGTCTATTTATAAGAGTAACTCTTGTTGTTTGTTAATTTATTAATATTTGCTATATGCAGTATTTAAACTGAATCATGTACATGATGATGAAATATGATGAAATTGTGACTATGATAATATGATGACATTATGGTATTATGATTATGGTGATATACACTCACCTAAAGGATTATTAGGAACACCTGTTCAATTTCTCATTAATGCAATTATCAAATCAACCAATCACATGGCAGTTGCTTCAATGCATTTAGGGGTGTGGTCCTGGTCAAGACAATCTCCTGAACTCCAAACTGAATGTCAGAATGGGAAAGAAAGGTGATTTAAGCAATTTTGAGCATGGCATGGTTGTTGGTGCCAGACGGGCCAGTCTGAGTATTTCACAATCTGCTCAGTTACTGGGATTTTCACGCACAACCATTTCTAGGGTTTACAAAGAATGGTGTGAAAAGGGAAAAACATCCAGTATGCGGCAGTCCTGTGGGCGAAAATGCCTTGTTGATGCTAGAGGTCAGAGGAGAATGGGCCGACTGATTCAAGCTGATAGAAGAGCAACTTTGACTGAAATAACCACTCGTTACAACCGAGGTATGCAGCAAAGCATTTGTGAAGCCACAACACGCACAACCTTGAGGCGGATGGGCTACAACAGCAGAAGACCCCACCGTGTACCACTCATCTCCACTACAAATAGGAAAAAGAGGCTACAATTTGCGCGAGCTCACCAAAATTGGACAGTTGAAGACTGGAAAAATGTTGCCTGGTCTGGTCGAGAATGAGTCTCGATTTCTGTTGAGACATTCAGATGGTAGAGTCAGAATTTGGCGTAAACAGAATGAGAACATGGATCCATCATGCCTTGTTACCACTGTGCAGGCTGGTGGTGGTGGTGTAATGGTGTGGGGGATGTTTTCTTGGCACACTTTAGGCCCCTTAGTGCCAATTGGGCATCGTTTAAATGCCACGGCCTACCTGAGCATTGTTTCTGACCATGTCCATCCCTTTATGACCACCATGTACCCATCCTCTGATGGCTACATCCAGCAGGATAATGCACCATGTCACAAAGCTCAAATCATTTCAAATTGGTTTCTTGAACATGACAATGAGTTCACTGTACTAAAATGGCCCCCACAGTCACCAGATCTCAACCCAATAGAGCATATTTGGGATGTGGAGGAAGGGGAGCTTCGTGCCCTGGATGTGCATCCCACAAATCTCCATCAACTGCAAGATGCTATCCTATCAATATGGGCCAACATTTCTAAAGAATGCTTTCAGCACCTTGTTGAATCAATGCCACGTAGAATTAAGGCAGTTCTGAAGGCGAAAGGGGGTCAAACACAGTATTAGTATGGTGTTCCTAATAATCCTTTAGGTGAGTGCATATGTCTATATGTATTGTGTAAAGCACTATACAAATAAATGTGAATGGAATTGAATTCCATATGACTCCAGTCCAGTCGTAGTTAAGGACGCTTCATTTGTTCATGATTAGTTCATATCTTCACTAATCATGAGTACATGTTGAAGTTAGTATTAATTCAGGTATTAGTACATGATTATTCATGTAACTTTATTGTAAAATGCTACCATGTTGGGATCATTTTTTAAAAATGAATTCTGTCCTCAATACTAAAATTTCAGTTTTTTATTTTATTTTAGTAATAGGCTATTACTAATATCTTTTAACTAAACACGTGAACACACACACACACACACACACACACACACACACACACACACTGGGATACATTGTATGAGTTTAATGGCAAGTTTCAATGTGACAACATTGTTAACAGTGTGACAACATTGTTAACAGTGAAAATTAGTTAGATTTGTTTTTGTAATCAAGACTTTAAGGTTTATATAGAAATGTATATGTAGAAATTTTATAGAAATACAAGCTAATACAGAAATTGACTTTTAATAAACACACCCAGAGAAATATAATCTAGAGTATAAAGTGTGAAAGTTGGTTTAGTGATAGAGAAGAGAAATACAAGATATTCATATTTTGTCAGCTTTAAATCTGGTCAAATCTTGAGGTCTTCATGGGCTCCTGATGAAAACATGGTCTCTGTTTGAAGAGATGAAAGAAATAAACTTCTGTTATGATCTCATATTATTATAGAGTAAACATAATGGAAATATACAGAAAAACTGAATATTTATTATAAGATGATGAAACGGATGTTATTAGATGATGAATCACAACTCTTACATGCACATGAAGAAACATGAATTAAAAAAATTATGTATTTCTACATTTTGTTACTTCATGACTAAAGTTTTGTTGGAGTTAGTATAGTGTTAAAGTACTTTTAAATACTACAAAAGCTACAAACAGATAAACCAAATAAACACTACTCAACTCACATTTTTTATTTTATAAATAATTTATGACATGTGAGCCATTTACCAAATATTTGCTATTTTGAAAAAATACGGTTGTATTTAATGTTGTACCTCTTCTTTAATGGTAGAAAGGTTGAATGGTTTCTTCCAGCTCTTCTGTTTTTTCTTCAAGTTCGTCTGTTTTTGCTTCCAACTCTCCTGTTTTTCCTTCAAGTTCGTCTGTTTTTGCTTCCAACTCTCCTGTTTTTTCTTCAAGTTCATCTGTTTTTTCTTCAAGTTCGTCTGTTTTTTCTTCCAACTCTTCTGTTTTTCCTTCAAGTTCGTCTGTTTTTCCTTCAAGTTCGTCTGTTTTTTCTTTCAGATCTTCTGCTTTTGCTTCCAGTTCTTCTGTTTTTGTTTCCAGAGCTTGCACTCTTGCTTCCAGATCTTGCATCTTTGCTTCCAGATCTTGCGTTCCTGCCCGTGCCATTTCTAGTCTATGCTGCTGGTGTGTAAAGGTCCTGTTTAAACCTCTTGTAAACTACCTCCCTCTTATAAACCCTTGTGATTGTGAAAGTAAAAAATAAGATGACAGGAACTATTGTTCAGTTATCACATATTTGATTTGGATCAACCCATGATAGGCTTGTGTGCATCAGACTGGTTTGGCCACATGACTCTGAAATCATGGTACAGTGATGGTAATAGCATATAGTAGACTACTTTAATACTGTATATACCACAGTACTGATCCATAACCATATTCATCTATCATGGCGAAAACAGTACATGTCAATCCAAAGCACTTTAATTACCATGGTAATACCATTGGTTTATATAGGGCTTACCCCTGGGTCATTCATACCAGGCTAAAATTTAGGTTAACAACATCCTGGGTTCCCTTTCAAGGGAACTCGCGTTGCGTCGAAACTGACGCTATGGGGAACGCTTTGCGTGATGACGTCTTGAAGCACATGTAAAATCAGTCCAATGGTGTGGCGGAACGTCAGAGGCGGGTGACGTCACGTACCAGGAAGCTATAAAAGCCGGCCCGAAACAGAAAACGAAAGCTTTCTGAGTCTTCAGTTGCGCTCTGTGTTGAATCTGTCCTTGTTATTTGGTGTTGTCTGTCTATATCATATATATATATTCAGTATGGCGAGCAAGCAGCAGTTTAGAGTGTGTGTCCATTCCTGCCCGCGTTATTTAACGGGAGGTGATACTCACACTCTTTGTGTTGTTTGTTTGGGTGAGGAGCATGCCCAGTCAGCACTCGAGGGTGGTGACTGTGTGCATTGCGAGGCGCTTCCATTGCGTACGCTCCGATCCCGCTTGGCTCAGTTCAATCCCGACCACGTTCCCCAGGGCTTGGGTCCCGCCGCTGCCGAGGCACGGCGTCAATCTCAGTCCTGGGGTTCACAAATGGATTTATCAGTGGATGTTGAGACGGGCTCTGCCTTATCTCAGCCTCCTTCTAATAGATCCAGTGCCTCTCATCAGGGTGCGGAAGCACGCGCTGCGGTTTCTTCCCCCCCGATGGAGGCACCAATACTGCGATTGTCCAGCTCTGAGGAGTTGGACGTTGTTAGTATTGAAGCTGAGTCTGAGGATTCGCCACCTCAGTCTCACGCTTTTGAGGAATTGCTTGATGTTGTCACGAGAGCAGTTCATAGATTATCAATTGAGTGGCCAGAGGATAGGCAGGACGTTCGTTCTAAAAGTAAGCTCGACGAACGCTTCCTGCCATCTCGTGCACAGCCTCAGCGCAGAAGCCTTCCGTTTTTCCCCGATCTCCACACCGAGGTGTCGAGATCGTGGGGAAAACCAGTGTCATACAGAGTTTACACACCACAAACTTCCCACTATTCTTCCATTCATAAATATAAAGAATATGGTTATGGGGAGATGCCGAAGGTGGAGGAGACGCTTGCGAGCTATCTCTCTCCAGCAACGGCATCTTCCTTGAAGGCTCCTTCACTTCCCTCTAAGCCAGTAAAATTCACATCAGCACTGGTTCATAAATCGTATGCAGCCGCTGGTCAAGCTGCAGCGTGTCTGCATACGATGTCAATTATGCAAGCATATCAGGCAGAATTATTGGGGGATTTAGAGGAGGGCGGGGGAATTGGTCCTGACACGGTGGCCGAACTACGCAGAGCCACAGATCTGTCTCTCAGGGCCACCAAGGAGACCGCTAAATCAATCGGGCGGTCTATGGCAGCCCTGGTGGCCACTGAGAGGCATCTGTGGCTCAATCTGAGCAATATAAAAGAGAAGAGAAACATGTTCTCTTAGATGCTCCGGTCTCCACTGTTGGATTATTTGGTGATGCAGTTAACAGTGCGGTAGCTAAATCTCAGGAAGCTGCTAAACAGGCAGCTGCATTGCAAAAACTTCTCCCCCGCCGTTCTTTCATTGAGGCTGCTGAGCGGGAGCAGCCTCACTCCTCTAAAAAGAGCGCTGAACATCGTGCCACTCAAAAACAGAGTGTGTCCTCTCGTGCTCCCCCACAAAAATCTCGGGGACACGGAGGGCGCTCTCAAACCCAGCAGCCTTCGAGGGGTAGAACGGATCTGCGGACCGTTATTACCGCCAAGAAGGCTGCTGGGAAAAAGTCCTGACGTCCGAGGGCTCAGGACAAATGAGGGTAGCCCCCCCCGAAGCAGAGCGGTTAACACCTCTTTTCACGGTGCCCGTCTCTCTTCGGTGCCCTCAGGGGACCGTTCTGCCAACCCTGCCACCTCCGGTGTTACAGGGCGCAGCGGTCTCCGGCGAGCACATATCTCAAGGTCCACCCGGAAACGTAGTGGCCTCGGGATGCCCGCCCCCTCCGAGGAGGGTGCTAGAGCAGTCTGTTCGGTCGTTCCCTGCCGGTGCGCCGTTACAGGGCGACAAACCGACTACTCAACAGCAACAAAATCCAGAAACCAGTCTCGAGAGGCTGGTACCTCTAGTAGAATCTTTGACAGCGTGGAAGCTACTGTCAAATGTTTCTCGTTGGGTCCTGCAGACCGTGGAAAAAGGGTATCAGATACAATTCAAGAAATGCCCACCTCGGTTTATGGGGGTCCTGCCCACAGTGGTGGGCCCCGAGCAGGTTCTGGTTATGGAACAGGAAGTAAACACTCTGTTAGAGAAAGGGGCCATAGAATATGTACCTCCCTCCAACAGGGAAACCGGGTTTTACAGCCTGTACTTCATAGTTCCAAAAAAGGACGGGGGATTGCGTCCCATTTTAGATCTTCGAGTTCTGAACGAGTCAGTCATGCAGCTCAAGTTCAAAATGTTAACTTTGAGACAAATCGTGCCACAGATCAGGTCCAAGGACTGGTTTGTCACGATAGATCTCAAGGACGCATATTTCCATATTTCCATCCGTCCGTGTCATTGGAAGTTCCTGAGGTTTGCTTTCGGGGGCAAAGCATACCAATATCGAGTTCTTCCATTCGGCCTGGCTTTATCACCCCGCACTTTCACCAAATGCGTGGATGCAGCTCTGGCGCCCTTGCGCCTTCAGGGTATTCGCATTATGAACTACATCGACGATTGGTTGATTTTAGCTCATTCGCATCAGATGGCGGTTCAACACCGAGATGTTGTTCTCGCCCATATGAAAGAGTTGGGGTTACGGCTGAACGCCAAGAAGAGTGTGCTTTCTCCACTTCAGAGGACCACTTTTTTAGGCGTGGTTTGGGATTCAGTGTCGATGCAGGCGCGCCTGTCACCGCCACGTGTAGATTCCATCCTTGCAGCTGTGAAAAGTGTAAAGCTAGGCCAGCTACTCACTGTCAAACAGTTCCAGAGACTGTTGGGTCTCATGGCAGCAGCTTCCAACGTGATACCTTTTGGACTACTGCACATGAGGCCCCTGCAGTGGTGGCTCAGGACCAGGGGGTTTTACATTTACATTTTACATTTATTCATTTAGCTGACGCTTTTATCCAAAGCGACTTACAATTGCTATATATGTCAGAGGTCGCACGCCTCTGGAGCAACTAGGGGTTAAGTGTCTTGCTCAGGGACACATTGGTGTCTCACAGTGGATTCGAACCCGGGTCTCTCACACCAAAGGCATGTGTCTTATCCACTGCGCCACTACCACCCCGAGGGGCAACCCATTTCGCACAATCAAGGTCACGCGGCGATGCCTACGTGCCTTGGTTATGTGGAAGAAAACTTGGTTCCTGTCCCAGAGCCCAGTGTTGGGAGCTCCTTGTCATCGCAAACTGCTAACGACGGATGCTTCCCTCACGGGTTGGGGAGCGATCCTAGAGGGTCGCTCATCTCAAGGTCTGTGGGAAGACCATCATCGTTCCTGGCATATCAATCGCCTAGAGATGTTAGCTGTCTTCCGGGCTCTGAGGAGCTTTATCACAGATCTCAGGGGACACCATGTGTTAGTGCATACGGACAACACGTCGGTAGTCGCCTATATCAACCACCAAGGGGGTTTGCGCTCGCGCCCATTATCCAATCTGGCACGCCATATCCTCTTGTGGTCCCAGGGGAAGTTGCTGTCACTCAGGGCAGCCTACATCCCCGGGGTACAGAATATAGGAGCAGACACTCTGTCGAGACAGGGGCCGAGGCCCGGGGAATGGAGGCTCCACCCCGAGGTGGTGGAGCTGATATGGAAGGAGTTTGGCCAAGCACAAGTGGATCTGTTTGCGTCTCGAGAGACGTCTCACTGTCCACTTTGGTTCTCCCTCACGCATCCAGCTCCTCTGGGACTGGATGCTATGGTACAGACGTGGCCGAGGCTACGTCTGTACGCTTTTCCCCCAGTGGCTCTGCTCCCGGGAGTTCTGGAGAGAGTTCGCAGGGACCGGGTTTGCCTGCTTCTTATAGCCCCGCGCTGGCCGGGCAGAGTATGGTTTCCCGATCTTGTGTCCCTCCTCGACGGGCATCCTCTGGAGCTTCCTGTCAGGAGGGACCTTCTGTCCCAAGCAGGGGGCTCAATATTTCACCCCCGCCCAGAACTATGGAACCTGTGGGCTTGGCCTCTGAGGGGGCCCAGCTCATAGAGTCAGGTCTCTCAACTGAGGTTGTTGAGACCATTCTACAGTCCAGAGCTCCCTCCACGAGGAAACTTTATGCCCTGAAGTGGAGAGTATTCACTTCTTGGTGTAGTGACCGTCGGTTGGATCCAGTCAACTGCCCAATTGGTACAGTTCTGGAGTTCCTGCAGGACTGGTTCACTGCAGGTCTGACCCCGTCCACTTTAAAGGTTTATGTGGCGGCCATAGGTGCTTACCACATTCCTTTGGGTGGAATGTCTGTGGGGAAAGACCCTCTGGTATCTCGTTTCCTTCGTGGCACTTGGAGGCTGAGGCCTGCAGTTCGCTCTAGGGTGCCACCATGGGATTTGTCCGTTGCGCTGCAAGGCCTTTCCCTGGCCCCCTTTGAGCCCATTGAGGAGGTTCCTGAGAAGTTTCTAACTCTGAAAGCTCTGTTTCTTCTCGCCATCTCTTCTCTTAAAAGAATAGGGGATCTCCAGGCATTGTCGGTTTCTCCGTCATGCTTGGAGTTTGCTCCGGGTATGGTCAAAGCTTTTCTTCACCCTAGACCGGGCTATATCCCCAAGGTCCCCACTAATGTGGCTAGACCTATTGTTCTGCAGGCCTTCTGTCCTCCTCCCTTTCAGAATACGGACCAGGAGGCTAATAATTTGCTTTGCCCAGTTCGGGCGTTAGACGCTTATGTCCACAGAGCTGCCCTGTGGCGTAAAAGTGATCAATTATTTGTGTGCTTTGGGTCTCCTAACAAGGGAGGTCCGGTGTCTAAGCAAAGGATGAGCAAGTGGGTGGTTGAGGCTATCTCACTTGCTTATGAGGCGGCTGGACAGCCTTCTCCTTTGGCTGTCCGGTCGCACTCTACTAGGAGTATGGCGGCCTCTAAGGCCCTTATATCAGGAGTATCGTTACAGGACGTCTGTGATGCGGCAGGCTGGTCCTCACCGCACACCTTCGTCAGGTTCTACTCTCTGGATTTAGACTCTGCTCCAGGGTCTCATGTTTTGTCTTCTTAGTGCTGCTCACTTGACTACACACAGGACAGACATTTGTAGCTATGGAGGCGTTGGTATAGACGTTCCCCATAGCGTCAGTTTCGACGCAACGCGAGTTCCCTTGAAAGGGAACGCCTCGCTTACGACTGTAACCTCGGTTCCCTGAAGAGGGAACGAGCGTTGCGTCGCCTTGCCGTATCTCCTTCATGCCTGTCAGCGCGACTTCAGACTTTACGAAGCTTTCGTTTTCGTTTTCGTTTCGGGCCGGCTTTTATAGCTTCCTGGTACGTGACGTCACCTGCCTCTGACGTTCCGCCACACCATTGGACTGATTTTACATGTGCTTCAAGACGTCATCACGCAAAGCGTTCCCCATAGCGTCAGTTTCGACGCAACGCTCGTTCCCTCTTCAGGGAACCGAGGTTACAGTCGTAACCGAGGCGTTTTTCATATTTCACACTGTTAACTCTTTATCCTGAATTAAGAATTAATCCTTTAAATTCAGTTTTTACGGTTTCACGACTCAATGGCTTCAACCATGACACTGGATTCCATTGTTGGGTCAGTGGGTGGAGTTTACACCTCCATTACACTCACCCCTCTAAACCTGACTCCCATCTGGGTCACAGCACCAAATGTAACTGGTCCTACTTAACCCCCTCTGAGCGGGATTAGAACTGGCATCTCAGGCATGGGAGGCCGGTGCACTAACAAGGACGATGAAGACCTAAGTCGCTAGTGTTAGTTGCTAGTACACCTCTTGAGGCCAAGGGAGTGAGGTTTACATGTACAGCTCTCACTAGCTCACTTCCGTTACACAACTTTGTGGAAATTACCAATACAAATAAAAAGGTCTCTTCTTCACTCCAATTAATGCATTTTCAGTTGGAGCCCGCAAAAGCGGTTCATAACCTAGGGTAAAAAAAACTAACAAAAAAAAGTTTCAAAACATCTTTCTAGTGTCAGGAGCCAACCTGGCCCAGACAGGTGTCACGGTACAGAGAGAGGCAGACAGGTAAATAGTGAAACTAAGTGTTCCGTCCAGAGACGATGTAATTATTGATTTATATTTATTTCTAATGTGTCTTGTTTCTTTTATTTTTGCTCCTTCTACTCAATCTGCCTGGCAGGTAGTTGATCGTTCCCAGCTGTAACTGCTTCCCAATTAAGAGTGAGCCAGCATAAAAGCAGAGCTCCAGCTACCAGACGGCGAGAAAACGTTCCCCCAAGAGTTTTCTCCAGAGCGTTGTCTTTCTCCTGCCCAGCCTGTTGTTGCAGTGACAATTGGTGGTTATTGAGCTGCTGTTTATTTTATTTTGGTATTGTAGTATTTTTGTTGTTGGCTCATTGTGATATTTTTCCAAACACTTACTTTTTGTTATGTTAGTTAAAGAGTTGTATTCTTTATCTTTTGAGATTATCTTGCTTGATTAATAGCTGCTACTATTAACACTCTCTTTAGCAGCTATCTTAATGTTTGTTTATTTGTGTTTTGGGTTTATTGGTTTTATTTGGAAGCTGTAGGGAGGTGGATGCCTTTTTGTTTAAACCTGTTTTCTCCTGTTTTGGGGTTAGTAAGGGAGTTAGGGTATAACTCTGTTATTTTTCTTTTCTTTCCTTTGTTAGTTTAGTTAGAGGTAAATCATTCTAGTTATATTGTCTTTTGTTTATTATTTTGGCCTTATCCTCTCCTGAAGCTATTGCTTCCTTTTGTGTTTTTCTTTGTATTTGTTCCACGAGCTGTGAAATAAAATCTTTTTCTGGATACTTGTGGCTTGTGGTGCTGTGGCAGGACTTAGATTAACACTCTTTAAAATTTGATTTTACTTTTGTTGCGTCCCCATTTACCCCTAGACTTATGTGGGACGTAACAAGAGGCACAGAGTGGAATAACAGATGAAATAGGTGAGTATGCTAATGGAGAATCAGATCAGGACGATAAACTTAGCTGGATGATAATCTGGATGTCTGTTTGCAGATGGCGGGACTGGAGACGGCTGTCGGATGTCGGATGTCGGATGATCATAGAAATGAGGGCAAAGTTGAGTTAGAATAATGAACTCTACTGTCTGTGACAGTTGAGTTAGAAAAATAAAGATGAAGTCTGAAAGTTTGTGTAATTCCATTGCGGGAATATGACCATCTCAACGTTGAGGTCGAGACTCGCCTTCGTTCGTGAAGGTGCAGTCCCCATCCCCAGGCCCAGTTCTAGTGTGCTTCAGGCGCTGCCAAGCCAGGAGGCAAGCGACAGCGGAAACGCTGACCTGAGCGGACCTCCCAGGGATGGAGGATTGCTCTGGGGGATGATCACCGATCCACTCCCTTCATCCGGTGGAGGGCCGGGTGAATATTTTTTGTTTTTGTGTGTCTGTTCCGCCGCTGGCTCCCAAATAAGTGGAGCCAGTGGTACCCACAATTTCAAAGAAAGAGCAATTTCTTTCCTTGGGCCCCAAGAAGTGATGGTGTGTGTGACCCTGTATAGCCTTACACTCCTCAGCCTCCTCTCTTTTCACCAGCTGGCAGCAGGATGCGTTGAGGACCCGGTTATCCGCCTTTTCACGCTTTCCCTGCCACCCAATGGAGTCAGGTAAGTGTTGCACTGCACACTCAGATCCCGCTTCAGGCCGCCTTCGGGCCTCTGGAGCCGGATCCATGTCCTCCACTTCGCTGCCCCACCTCGGGTATGTCTGTGGTTCCTGGCCCCTGGTCCGACTTTGTCGAAGTCTAAGACGCTTCCAACCGATGCCCAGCTTGGCTTCACGGTACCTTCAGACCCGGCTTGCGATTCATTTTGCTTGGCTTCCACCAGGCTCAGTGATATTTTTCATACCTAGGTATTGAGCAGAAATGCTCCTAAAAGAGATTTTTAGTGAGTTTCATCATACCTAGGTGTTGAGCAGAGCTCCTGTCCTGTGTGTGTGTGCCGCAGTCCTACTGGCGAAGGACGCGTGTTAGCCATTCCCTCCAGCCGACTTGGAGTTTGGCTTCAGAGCCTGTACTTCATTGTACCCTTATTAAGTGGTGGGTTATGACCATCTAGGTTCTGTGTCAACTAATACGGGCCCTTTTTCGAAAGCCTCCGTTCACTTGTAACACAGAGTTGCATTTTCAATGCCCCATCCCCAAGCTTGGTCTGCAGCGTTCGACCTGAAAGACGTGTACGGCTCCTGGGGCATATGGTAGATGCAGCCGCTTGGCTTCCTCCATATGAGACCGCTTCAGCACTAGCTTGATGACCGAGTCCTTGAGGTGGCCGTGGCACAGCGACACGCTTCACTGGCCTGTCGCCAGTCCCTCAGCCCATAGCCAAAAGCATGGCTGAGGGGCCACGTATAAAGGGCATGCAGTAACAGAACTCTGGGCGCCTCTGTCTGTATTGGCATTCATTGCCTCGAGTTGCGTTCAGTCCTCGCTTGGAGACAGCCCTGTTCAGCGAGTTTGTACTGTTCCAACAACATTGCGACCATCGAGCCGCGCTCCCCTCGCATGTTGCAACTCGCCCGCCTACTCCCCCTTGGAGTCAGGAGCTTCTAAGGTCGCTTCATTCCACCCATCTTTCTGGCCTGCTCACTCGTGCCACTCACATGCCTCACGACAGCCTCCGGTCCGGATACAGTGGAGACTCCATTCCCAGCTGGCCAGCTGTTCGGACCACTTCGGGGCCGCACAGCTACGTCTGATTCCCCTCCGAATTCGTCCTACGCCAGTTGTTTCTTCTCTGTCTGAGCGGATATCCCTCGACACGTTATAAAAAGGCCCTAAAAGCGGCCAGGGCTGAGCACCTCCGCAAACTAATAGAAAACAACCAAAACAATCCTAGGTTTTTATTTAACACCGTGGCTAGACTAACAAATAAACAGACGTCACCCGAACAAAATATCCCGTCACAGTTCAGTAGTAATGATTTCATGAACTTCTTCACTGAAAAAATAGAAAGCATCAGAACCACAATTGTAAACGTTCAATCTTCAATCGCGCCTTATAATTCAGCTTCAATTATCACCCCGCAAGAACAATTACAGTGCTTTACAACTATAGAACAAAAAGAGTTAAATAAACGTATCACTTCGTCTAAAACAACAACATGTTTATTAGATCCTATACCAACTAAACTACTGAAAGAAGTGTTACCTGTAGTGGAAGAGCCTCTCCTCAATATTATTAACTCGTCTTTATCTTTAGGTCATGTTCCAAGAACATTTAAACTGGCAGTTATAAAACCTCTCATTAAGAAACCACAATTAGATCATAATAATCTAGCAAATTATAGACCCATTTCAAATCTTCCATTTATGTCTAAAATATTAGAAAAAGTGGTGTCCGCTCAACTGGGCTCTTTCTTGCAACAAAATGAGATCTATGAAAAGTTTCAGTCTGGATTCAGACCGCATCATAGCACTGAAACTGCGCTCGTTAAAATCACAAATGATTTACTTTTAGCATCTGACCAAGGCTGTATCTCAATACTAGTTTTACTTGATCTTAGTGCTGCGTTCGATACACACAATACTCTTAGATCGACTACAAAATTATACTGGTGTTCAAGGACAAGCACTAAGCTGGTTCAAATCATACCTATCTGACCGCTACCATTTTGTCTATTTAAATGGAGAAAAATCGATCATAACTCCAGTAAACTATGGAGTGCCGCAGGGATCTGTATTAGGCCCTCTGTTATTTTCAATATATATGATGCCACTTGGAAATATTATAAGGAAACATGGAATTAGTTTCCATTGTTATGCTGATGACACTCAAATATATATTTCATCACGGCTGGATGAAAACGCTAAATTTTCCAAATTGACAGAGTGTGTTAAAGATATAAAAGATTGGATGACGCGTAATTTTCTTTTATTAAATCCAGACAAGACAGAGGTAATACTTATCGGTTCAAAAAACCGCCCACAAAACCTCGCACAATACAACTTTAACATCATAGGATGTCCTGTTACTTTATCCTCTACAGTAAAAGACCTGGGTGTTATACTCGATTGCAACCTGTCTTTTGAAAATCATATTTCATATGTTACAAAAACAGCCTTTTTCCACCTTAGAAACATTGCTAAGCTACGTAATATGCTATCAGTTTCTGATGCAGAAAAGTTAGTTCACGCATTCATGACCTCGAAACTGGATTACTGTAATGCTTTATTAGCTGGTTGTCCTTCATCCTCAATAAACAAGCTACAGTTAGTCCAAAATGCCGCCGCTAGAGTTCTTACGAGATCAAGAAAATATGATCATATAACACCGATTTTATCATCACTGCATTGGTTACCTATAAAGTTCCGTATTAATTAAGGTATTGCTACTGACTTATAAAGCCCTAAACGGCTTAGCTCCAGTCTATTTAACGGATCTTCTATCACCCTATAATCCATCGCGCTCTTTAAGATCACTAAATTCAAGGCTTTTGGTCATACCTAGGATATCCAGAACCACCAAAGGAGGGAGAGCATTTTCACATTTGGCTCCAAAACTCTGGAATAGTCTTCCTGATACTGTTCGTTGGTCAGACTCGCTCTCCCAGTTTAAAACTAGATTAAAGTCGCATCTCTTCGGCCAGGCATTCATATAATCCCACAGTTCAAACTACAATCCGGCCTCTAGCTCATAAATGCCAGAGGAGAACTGGCCCCCGACTGAGCCTGGGTTCTCCCAAGGTTTTTTTTTTTTTTCCATTAGGTCACCTGATGGAGTTTTAGGACACCATTAGGTCACTTGATGGAGTTTTTCGGTTCCTTGCCACTGTTGCCTTTGGCTTGCTCAGTTGGGGATATTTTGGGGATATTTAATTTTATTTTATCAATCAATAAATTCCTCTTGAAACAAACTTTGTTGTATTATTTTAATTTAATACTGTGAAGCTGCTTTGATACAATCTGTAATGTGAAAAGCGCTATACAAATAAACTTGACTTGACTTGACTTGACATAGACTTTGGCCACAGCTGGCCCTGGGCCCCGCAGAAATGTGTTCCCCAATGAGCCTTCTTGCACTATAGTGCTAAAATCAGGAAGAGAACAAGTTCAGTGATCTTCATCACGCTCAGGTGCCCTTCACATCTGGTGTTGAGCATTGCTCCTGTCTTGTGCAATGGAGCAGGTCTTGTTACTTGCCCTCATTGGCCAACCAACCTCCTCCTCTCGACAGCCTTTCATGACATCTTCCTCTGAGCACATTCTCAGGGATGGGGCACGCGTCTAGACCTTGGGAAGTTCCAGGTCTGCTTCTAGTAAGAACGGGACGCGGAGGTTCTGGTCTACCGCAAGAATTGTTATGCAGTAGAGACCATCACTTCTATGAGCACCCTCTAAAAAGATGCTTGCTCCTCTAATAGAAGTCGAACCTGTTCGTTGAATTGAGTCTTCTCTCCGTGAGGAGATCCCGAAGGTGTTCAATCACTTTAGTGCTCCCTTTAAACTGCTTGTGGTTGGAGTGTGGACTGTCCCCTCCACCTCAAAATGTTGTGGCTTCTACATTTGCACATATCATGAGGCAGTGGATTCAAATCCAGCGGAGTGCGGATTGGTCGTCAGGTCCCCTGAGGTAGATAAAATATAACACCTTGCCTCCCCTCCTTACCCTCTGGGCTTTTTTCTCTCGTGCTACTGCACTGCAGAGACCGCCCCTGAGCCATCGCAGACAGTGGGTTAAAAAATTCTGTTTTTTAGCAGTTCTCCTGCTCGTGTTGTCTCCATTAGAGGGTAGGGACTTGCTAACTTCGGTCAACGAGTTGTGCCTGGAATTCGGCCGGCTAACTCTCATAAGTTGAGACCCCGGTCTGAATATGTGCCCAAGGTTCCTACCTCTCCTACGGGACCAGGTGGTGAGCCTGCAAGCGCTGCCCTGGAGGAGGCAGACCCAGCCCTGGCTTTCTCTGTCCGTCCGCCTCAGTGCGGTTATACGTGATCAGAATTCAAAGCCTAGACCTTAGACCAGCTCTATCTGTTATGGAAATCAGCAGAAGGGAAGGCTGTTTCCAAGCAGAGGTTGGCCCACTTCAAAGTGGTTGCCTTCGTCTTGGTGAGAAATCCCAAGATGCACGTGCCCGCCTGGGCGGTGAGCTCCTCCTAAGTGAGAGTACTGCTCCCTCCTAGGCGTTGGCATACAGTGCCTCACTGAACAGATATTAAATAGAGTTGGGGGCTGGGCGACACCTATACACATCCTGTGTTTCAAACTGCTCCTTCCCGGTGGGCTCCCTTCACATGAAGCCAGCTTCACCGTAAGCGCAGTTCAAAGTGTAGGCTTGCTGCACCATTCCCCTCCCATGGACTGGATACGTGCGCAACTTTGCTAATACGTGCGCAACTTTGCTCCAACTTTGCTCCATACCCTGCGGCATCGGATGTGGCGGAGCGTCCGAAGCCAGGCCTATCACTTGTATGCACTAGTGGAACTTGTGTTAGGCTGGGTCCATATGTTGCGATCCCTACGGCGATCCCATGTGTGTACTTTTCCATGGTACAGCTCCCTGCGTGAGCCCGTGTCTTCCCTCGGCAGGTTGATCCTCCCCCCATTAGGCTGGAGTCATCCCAGTGACATTTCCACATGTTGTACTGCCTGATCACCAGTCCATATGTGTATATCCCACATAATACCTCCCCTTCGGGACAGGATGTGGTTTCCGTAGCGTACTTCTCCTTCCTTGTCAAAGGTACGCTTTCCCAGTGGTCCTGTACGAACAGCAGTTGACTTCCCTGGCCTAAGCCTCGCCTTCGCCGCCTCAGTATTGCGGGGGGAATTGAGGCTTTTAACCCCCTGAGGTCGACGGTATCGCCGGCGATACCAGCTCGCTTTTTTTTTATTAGTGTAAAAGAAACTCATAAATACTCTGTTGACTTTGATTTTCCATAGGAGTTTCATACAGCAATCGATTCTGTTAAATGTGTATTATTTTTGTGTATACTCACAATAAAAACAAAGTGTTGTGCTTTTTGCCAAATAAAGAAAAATAAACACGAAGCGAGTTCTGCCTTCTCTCTGCCAGTGAAGTCCATTCTGAAACGCGTCCGAAAATGAACAATAACTCAGCGAATACTCAGTCAAACAGGCATACAGACACACAGGCATGAAGCTTGAATTCTCTTCTTTTAAATGAAGTAATTTATATAAAAAACAAATATTCTCATCTTGTGAAATCTGTATTAAAGGGATAGTTCACTTTGAAATTAATTTTTGGTATGTTTTATCTTACCTCAAGGGCATCCAAGATGTAGGTGTCTTTTTTTCCGCAGTAGTTTCAATTTTGATATTTTTAGGTCAAACCGTTCTTGTCTGTCAGTCATATAATGCAGGTCTATGGTCACGGTCTCAAAACACAAGCACAGAGTCCAAATTAAAACAATTCCCCGTCGTGCAAATTAAACAATTCCCCATCGTAAGTACACATTGATGGCACGAAACGAGCGGTTTGTGTGAGAAAACGAACAGTATTTATATCGTTTTTACCTCTTATACGCAGACATGTCCGAGTGATCTGATCTGACGTGTACGCAGACTGGTGCATAGATATATACACTAGATTTCGTCTTAAAGACATTCGTTCCAATGAACTGCCGTAGACAAGGCGACATCTAGTGTGTATATATCTATGCACCAGTCTGCGCACACGTCAGATCAGATCACTCGGACATGTCTGCGTATAAGAGGTAAAAACGATATAAATACTGTTCGTTTTCTCACACAAACCGCTCGTTTCGTGTCTTAGGCCATCAATGTGTACTTACGATGGGGAATTGTTTAATTTGGACGACGGGGAATTGTTTTAATTTGGACTCTGTGCTTGTGTTTTGAGACCGTGACCATAGACCTGCATTATATGACTGACAGACAAGAACGGTTTGACCTAAAAATATCAAAATTGAAACTACTGCGGAAAAAAGACACCTACATCTTGGATGCCCTTGAGGTAAGCTAAAACATACCAAAAATTAATTTCAAAGTGAACTATCCCTTTAAAAGAGAGCGATTCCAGTCGAGCTCATTACAGCTAATTCAGATGTAATGTGACTCCGCCCACGGAGAGCGCGCGCTATTCAAACGCAAATGGCTGAGGCAATCCTGTGAACGCCCCCATCAGCTCGAGAAAAGTTTATTTAGATCATTACTTGTTTACACCGTCTTGCAGCGCTGTGAGGAATAATACTAATGGAAAATGTCCCTCAGAAGTGCGGGTATATCAAGGAGCGAGCTGAGGAATACTAGTAAGTTTTTTCCTTCTAACGTGAATTTCTTCACGTGGGTTTCTGTTTATGAATGAATAAACGGCAGAGATGCGCGCTGTTTACCACAGCTGGCAAAGACAGTTTAAATTTAAATCGCGTGTGTGTGTGAATGAATGATGATGTTTTAGCAAACTGTATTGCTATACTGAGATGAGTAAAAAATCGACTGAATGTTGAAATAAAATGTAGGCTATTTGTATAAGCAACGTATTAAACTGCAAATTAACAATATGCCCTAATATTTCATGAAAACAACGTTACAGTCAGACGAAATATGAAAGACAACATTTTGTTTAGTAGATTTGGGTACAGTTTTTACTGTAGAATATACTGCCACATCAAATAAGCTTTTGTTTAGCAATTTCTATATATAAAATACTATTTTTGTCAAAAATAAAGTCATCAACTAAGATGTTAGCTGTTCCAATGTTGGCTATATTCAAACTAATGAATACATAGATAAAATGTAGGCCTATAATCATTTTTTTTTACAAAGAAAGAGTACACTTGAAATATTGTTGAAATTGTAATTATTGTTGTAATTGTAACCGTTTTAATAAAATAGCAAAACATATTTACAAGATAGATGTAAGCAAAATCTTAAATGGTCAATATAAGTCTTCTTCTAAATATATATTTTGTCCTTGCATTGTGGCTCAGTCACTGTGTCACACCTGAGTGAATGGCTCATCATTATGCAGAGTGGGTGGGACATTGTATTCTAAGGTGTAAACCACTCCTCGTTCACGCCCCCCTCGCATATTGGCTTTCCAAGCAAAACCTGTTTTACATCAATTTAAATCAATGTATGGTTTTATGTGAACGATAAAGCAAGACTATTTTCACATAATTTTGAAGAAAAAACTATAGGCGACGACATCCATTAGTCAAAAGTCTTATTGCCACATATTTACTATGTGTTTTGTGGCCTTATTTCAAAAACTTTAATTTTTAGTTTTTTCGATAACCACGCATAAACATTATTCTCTCAAAAATGAAAACATGTACATACATGTGGCTCACGTATTATTGTAGTCCTGTTTGTGCTATATAGAGTGAATTTACACCTTTGCCATTAATATGTTTATAAGCAACTGAAAAAAGCACAAATGTCAGAGCATGTCAGAACACCCCCAGGGCCCAAAAAAACGCTCAGACTCCAGAGGGTTAACCAGGCACTGGAAGATGGCAGCTTTAGTGGCATTTTCCAGGGTCTAAGATCCCATTCAGTCGACGTCGACTACGTCTGACGTTCTTGACTGAAAGGGAACGTCCTGGTTCTGTATTCTACCCACCGTTCCCTGAAGGAGGGAATGGAGGACGTAGTCCCTTTGCCACTATAGCAGCACCACCGCTGACAGATTTCTCACGGCTCCTCAGCGTAAAGCAACTAGTGCGTGCATCCACTTCCGTATTTATACCCGCTCCGCGGGGCGGAGAGTGTGATGCAAATCACGCACACAAAGTTTTAATTTGCTCGTGCTCGCACGCTCGAAGACAATTGGCTCCCTAGCGTGATCCCATTCAGTCGACGTCGACTATGTCCTCCGTTCCCTCCTTCAGGGAACGGTGGGTTGCATACGCAACCAGGACGTTATTCACCCTCTCCCCTACATTTAGATAGGTGTGCAAATGCATTTTTGTCTCAGTGCATGCATTGTCTTAGTCTGGCAGTGCTGGCGCTAGCTTAGCATAATGAATGGAATCCTTTGTTGCCGGATAGCATGTTGTGAGTAAAAGTGATCCAAAAAAAAAAAAATAACGAATTACTTGTGGCCTGCGTATTCACAACGAAAACAAATAGCAATGCGGATTAAGACTAGGCGATTTCCTAGGCAGATACTGACTTGGGACTATATTGAGGGGCAAGCACAGGCAAAGTACTGCTACTTGGGCGCAGAGATATCACACAACACCTGAAATCTGCTAAATTTTCCACTTGAGATTAAGATTTCAACTTGCCAGCATCAAGTACTATACAGTATGATGTTTATAACATACTTCAGCACTTATCCTGTTTCAATAAAAAACAGAAAAATCTTTAACAATTGTGAACCCTTTGGCCATCTTCTGAACTCAGCAGCCAATCCGACTTCAACAGGAGCTCAATGATATAACAGCACATCCTTGAAAGGTGCCATGACAAGCATTGTTCGAATGCATCCCAATCTACAGATAAATGGACAAAAACAGAGAATGCAAAGAAATGAAAGCTTTAGCATAAGTTCTGCTGGGAAGACTCAATTACTACGCCACTTATTGCCTTCACTTCTATCCAATCATATTCTTATGCTCACTGCATAAAAGCACGGTACTTACACATGTTTGAGTTCGCAGATACTGAAGCGACGATTAGTTCGCAGATGCTGACGCTTCAATTCAGTTCGCAGAACGAAACCGGCGTTCATTCACTTGCGTTCGATTCCAATCATAACAACACAAGTCATATCGTTGATTTGATCTCAGCCATTTTCGCGGTGCGCGAATGCACCACGCTTGCAGAGGAAACAAGAATGTGGCGGCTTTAAATCTCACGAGACGATCTCCTAACAGGGCTTTCAAGTTCAAGTTCCATTTTCAAGGCTTTCACGTTGGTACATTCCCGCGGCTACTGTTTACATCCCTATTAGGCTTCTATGATTAAATTCCATTCAGGTAAGTATATTAATTTGCTACTCTACTGCTCCCTTCATCAGCTGTAAAGTTCAATTGTGGACTCTGGTGACGCGGTAGTTTTCTACACAAAAAAAAAAAAAAAAAAAAAAAAAAAAAACGGATAGCTCGCTGGTTGTAGCAATTGCAAGCAAAGATTCACGACACGTATATTATATCCACAGCGCAGTAGCTACTAATCTATTCAGCGTTGTTGATTCCACGTTCTCATGGTTAATTGCAAAATATTTACAGCTGGGTCGCTGAATATAATTAAATCAAGCTTAAGAGCAACTTTATCAAATTGGCTTTATGTAGGCTATATGCCATTTACAGCTCGCGCTCCTCATCTGCTCACTCACTATGTGAGAGTGCCTTTCAATAAAGGAGCATACCTATTCAACTCGTTTATGCCCATCTGAATTGGTTATTGCTTCGGCATTTATGGAGACGTTTTGCTAATCACTTCCCGACCGCCGGCAAGATTCGACTTACAGCCTACCTAGATTGCGTTTTAACCAATAAAAGGGGGCGTTTTTATATGTTCATTTTCTGTAAATATAACTATCTATTATTCAAACATAAAACAAAAGCAATTAATAGCTACTGTTAAATTATTAAAAAATAAAGATAAATTGGCCTACATAAGTTATAAATTTACAAAGGGTTTGTAAAATTTTTGGAAGTGATGTAAATATATGTCCATATCAGAAGCAAGTTGGATGTTATACGTATGCCATATAGACATGGTTATGAAGGGTACATGTAGGGTACATATATGTAGCAAGAGTTTTTAATACAAAAGAAGTAAATGATACATTTACAGTGCTAATACCGGTAGTTCTCTATATCTATTCAATTTGACTTTTGGCATATAGGCCTACAATGATATATGATTTTCATATCAAGATCTTTTAATTCTTGCATTTAAGTTCTTCACTAACAGAAATATGGTACAACCGCTATAAAACAAATTTTCTTGGCGACTACTTTAATCCACCGATACGAGTCATAGAAATATCGACATTTTAAGGATTTGATATTAAATGCTCAAAAGCAGACTAAGGATGCTCAGGTCAAAGGTCAACTTGCCTAACACAGTAGAACTAACAGTTATAAGTGTAGACTATAATTCAAACCAATCACCAGACGAATCTCAGTCAAGAAGACTCGAATGACATCATATTTACTCATTTGTATGATTTAAATGTTCACCTATTTTTTTATTCAAGGGTCTCACTTGGTTGCCATGGCAGTGATCTCTCGGTCGTGAATAACTTCATTCATACAACTTGAGAGTAATGTCAGGTGTACGCTGCGCAGCTGAGAAAGATTCTATGCTCAAAGTCAACAACAAAATATCAAGTGTGATCGAGGTATCTTATCGGTATGCTGTCACCTTATTACAGGTAAGTATTGTACTGAGATTTAATAAGATAAAAAAAAAAAAAAAAAAAAAAAAAAAAAATCACCATAAGTATGTCTTTAAGGCAGGGCATTTATTCCTCGTCTGTTAACACTGGCCATAGTCGAAGGGTGCATATCAGTTCAGATTTGGACATTTGGAATAGCAAAGGTCAGATATATTACCAAGCCTGCTCAGACTCCGTTCATTCGCGCTTCACCGAAATTATCTTATAGCAGCTGCTAACATCTCTGGGTTCGAAGTGGTGGCAAATTTATGTTGTATGTGCTAACGAAGCTCGGTTGCATCACTAAGGCAGATCGCTGTTCCAGAGACGTTCAGCCGGCAATCAGTAGTCTCCAATTTCATGATTAAGGTCACGCACGCGCATTTCTGACCACTGCAATGCCATAGCTACGCACTGTAGTCTTCAGGCGGCTCTGCCTTTCAGCAACCCTTATCCATCACCCTGCCCTCCTCTAACAGTGATCAAATAAATTAGTCACTCTGCTCAATCCAGCTAGACAGTTTATCACTGAAGATGTGACTCCCTACACCTTTAAAGCTTATATTTCTGCAGAATTGATTGTTTCGCTTTTCTTTCAGATTCCTTATTTCTTATCCGGATCACGGCCGGTTGTTCCTTCCTTATCTACAATTAGTAAAATCGATGTGTGGTGGGTCTCAGTGTCCCCATGGTGCGCGTGAGGGGTTTGGCTTGGAATGTCCTAAATATATTTTATATCCTATGCTGGAATTGTTATTGAGGGTGAGTAAGCGCATGGTTCTTGTCGTCCCTTTGGATGCAGTCGAGCTGTTGCTCCCGGAACAGGGCTGGAGTTCAACAGCTCGTTTTGCAGCTTTGATTACCTCTCACAGACATTTCAAAACTTCTAGCTTATAGTCAAACCAAGTCAGCCAAAGATGGAGAGACTCAAGAAGCATTAACATGTAGACCCCATTTCCGGATGGTTAGCTGATGTATCATGTAGCTTATGCGTAGTATCTTCTAGTATTGAATAGCTCATTCTCTTTGTTATTCTATAAATCATATTCCGGGAGCTGAATATATAACTTTATGGTTTGTGATGCCACTAATCCAAAGGATGCAGCACAGTCCCTCTCAGCATTGTTGTAGTCCTTAAAAAGCGATCTCCTTAAATTAAGTCTTCAATGCTTTAACTTTGTGCATTGTAACTTTGCAGTTGTTGATTATGCTTTAACAGTAACATTACAGAAAAGTGAAATCCATTTAACCCCCCTTTATTACCTCCCATCCATATTGGTTTCTTTTCCCATTTTCATATTCAGATCGTATCCATGTTTAACTATGTTCATGGCTCTTCAGATTTTCTTCAGATCTAACACTCCGATCTTGCCCTAGACCTTCTCCCTAATTTCTTTACTCTTTCTTAAGCACTCCAACCGACTCAAGCTGAACGTGCATTCTACTTCAGCTTTCAAGATCCTGGGCAGATGGTGTTCCTCTGCATTCAAGTCTTATATAAGACCAGATTCTAAAACTATTCTTCAAGCCCAGCAAGCTCTACAATAACCATAAGGTAAATAACTATGCAACTACTGGTGGTGGTGTCATAATCTTCTTTCCTTCATCCTATTATTATTCTAGCCAACACTCCTCAATGACTATCTAGTCAACTATTATGTGTGGCCTAGCGGCTCTGTTCAATGTGGCCTCGTCTCTATGTGGCTGTAGCAGCCGTTGTGCCTTTGTTACATGTTCGTCAATTGATTAATAAAAAAATAAAAAAAAATAAAAAAAATAATAATAATAAAAAAAATAAATAAAAAAAAGGCTATTTTATGCAATATTCATGTTCTATGTGGTCTACTGTGACCGTGTAGCCTAATGTGGCTGTCCCGTGGTCTTGTGGCCATTAAATATGGCAGGTTCTGTGTGGCCTAGTGGCTCTGTCTTGTTGGCCTCGTTCAGTGTGGCTTAGCAGCCTTGTGGCCCGGTGGGCCTCGTCTCTGTGGCGGTCTCATGGCTTCGTGGTACCATGTCGCCATGTCCTATGTTCGGCCTCCAGGCTGTGGCCCTTATGGCCTTGTTCTGTGTGGCTTAGTGGCCGTTGTCTGTACGTCTCGTCTATGTGTGGGTATATGGTTTGGAACCCTTTATGTTCTGTGTGGTCTACTGTGACCGTGTAGCCTAATGTGGCCTTGTCTCGTGGTCTTGTGGCCTTCATGGCATGGTTAAATGTGGCCTAGTGGCCTTGTACTCAAGTATGTCTGTCTACGTGTGGCATTAGTGGCCTTGTGGCCACGTGGGCCTTGTGTACATGTGGGGCTTGGCGCCTTGTGGCATATGTTTGCCTTGTCCTTTTAAAAAGATGCCTGAACGGCCAGTGGCCCCCTTGGGGCAGAGGTTTAATGTGGCTTAGATGCCGTAGTCTTGTGTGGTTTGTCTTTATGTGGCTCTAGTGGCTCGGTCTTGTCCTTAAAAGATGCAATGGTGGGCAGTTGCCCCCCGGGGCATAGGTTCGTGATCTTAAAGCTGTTGTATCCTGCAAAAAAAAAAAAAAACGTATGTGTTGTCCAGTCTTACCTCGTCTCTTTGTGGCATTAGCGGCCGTTGTGGCTTAGTAGCCTCGTCTCTGTGGTCTATTGTGGCCGTGTGGCTCATTAAAGCCTCGTCTCTGTGGTCTTTAAAGGCCATGTGGTCCAATGAGGCCAGAGTCTGTGTCATGCTCAGCCCCAGGTGGCTGCTATACGTGGTCCAAGGAGGCCCGTTTATTATTTTTGCCAAGGCGGCTGTCTGTGTGGTCCAATGTGGCCTTGTCTATGCAAGCCAAAAGCGGCATTGCCGGTCCAATGAGGCCTCGTCTCCGTGTTTTCCTAGGAGTGAACTGGCAATATAAAAAAAAAATATATAAAAAAAAAAAAAAAAAAAATAATAATAATAATAATAATAAAAATAAATAAATAATTTTAAATAAATAAATAATTTTAAATAAACAAATAAAAATCATAGTTAGTTTAGAATTATCTGTCCTTCTTCCCTATTAAAACTTTAGGCACGCTGTATTTTTCACATCTAATTTGTATCTTCACCAATTGTATCTTCCTTCTCTATTTTCAGGAACCCCAGGACTCTAGACTGGTGGGTATACTCAGTTACCATCTTTTGGGGGTTGGCGTGCCCCGTCCTGGTGTATTCATACTCCACCTATTTTTGGGGGTCGGCTGCGCCCCTGCCTTCATCTTTAGGCAGGAATTGCAGATCCGATACTCTCGGATTATGCACTACGGACGGGGCCTACGCCAAATGACTTTGTAGATTATCAGCTTGCTGAGCTGTCAATAAATGTATGGTTTATTGAAATAACTCTCCCGAGTCTTTCTGGTAGAAATATAGTTAAAAGTATAAAGCATGTTAAAATATCTTGACCACAATGATCATCCTGACCACATGTGATTTTTCATCATGTATTTGATATAAACTGCACCATTCATTCATTTAGACTGCACCATTCATTCAGGAATAAAACACACATTTAACTTCTGACACAACCAGATCTACAACATTACTGTACTGTTACTCGAAAATGAAACATCATTCCAATAAACATTTTTTTCTATATTTCCGAGAAGAGTTGAAGGTTTCTGAGAAGAGCAGAATCACAACTGAACTGCTGGAAACAAACTAAAGACACAAAACAACACTAAATGATGAAGTGTGTATATAATGACACAATCCACACAAACATTTCATCCAGCAAACCCTCAGTCCTCTATCATCCTCACAGTGATCAAGAGCATTTCTGTTATCAGCCGAGGACTCGTGTTTCTCCTCTAGATTATTCAACCAGTCTCTCAAAGTTACCAGATTTACAGCGACTTATAGTGTGGAAGAACTATAAAGTCTAAGATTAGTGGCATCAAATCTTTTTGAGTCGCATCTTTTCTAAATAATATACAGTCAAACTTTATTCAGAAACCTTCAACATTTCTCACATTATCACAGTTTATTCGCTATAGTTTAGAAAATGGTAATAAAATATGACAAAATCTCTTGATATTTGGTTTTGTCCGTCCTTCTGTTAGACTGTCTCACACATGAATTATGTTGAATATCTGTCAGCTGTTAAATTTAACTACACAATTAGATAATACCAGTTTAGCTCAACCAATCACCAAGCAATGCTTCATTTTGTTCAGTCTGTGTGTAAAAAGAGCATTAGCAATTACAGAAAAAACACTTCAGCAAAACATGATCAGGACAAAGTGTCGGAATACTTTTTGGTCCCAAATTTTTATAAATGTTACTGGTAGTCACTCACTGAATGAAGAGTTTTGGGGTATAATATACCACAGTTTACTTTATTTTGCTCTCCTCACTTAAATAAATGAACTATAGTGTCCTGATCACACTAGTGAAGAAATATCAACAATTGTATCTGGTGTCTGAATAATGTTTGGTTTGACTGTATGTGTCAGATTCTGTAGTTTATGGAAAAGCAGAAATTATGATCACAGATCCACACATTTCTGTTCAACCTTCTGTAGAAACTGCCACACCATTATCTGCCACATCTGTGTTTTATTGTTCATTATCAGATAAATCTGCCCCTAAAAACATGTAAAAACAAAACAAACGTCATTAAACACGTGAGTCAGACGGTGTGTTCTCGTCTCATGCGGTTCTTGGCCAGAATAAGCTGAATAATGTAGATCAGACTTTCTGCTGCTGATAGTTCGAGGTCAGGCCTCGTCATCTCCAGTCACATTTCAGTAAAAGCTAAAGAGTAACTCTTAGTTCAGTGATCTGACCAGGAACAACAGGCGAGAAGAAAGTTTGGTGTCAGAGAAGAATCCCAGTTCTATTAATATCCTCCACACTGAACATGGAGATTATGATTATTCATGTTTTATCATGTCTCTCTGAAAGCAGTTTTGCTCCTAGTATTTTGTATTGTGACTCTCTTTGAGTCTTTGTTTAAACCTGGTTTGATGGCGGCCATTACGGCTCTGTCTCCCTGATATGATCCCGACACAAAAACAAACACTTGCATTTATTCATTTAGCAGATGCTTTTATCCAAAATGAGGAATATCACAAGTCAACAATAATCATAGTACACAATGCCAAGTTTATGGTATAAACTACATAAAGCAATAGCAGAAAATATGCTAAAGTAAAAATTATGTTTCTTTATTTTTTTATTATTAATAGGAATTATAGTAAGTGTCTTTAAACTGACGTCTAAATAAAAAAAGACAGTTTGCTGTTGGAGAGCAAGGCTTGAGAGTTTAAGAGACTCTGTTTCTTTTGTTGTGATGAATTTCAAGTAGACACACGACCACAAAAATGCTTTCTACCTTTTCAACTCATTTCTCTGGATGCAGAAAAACACTCATAGTTGAGATGAACACAATTAATGATGGAAATGGATGCAACAACACTGACATTAATGTCGCACCCTCATGAAGACTGCTCTCTTTATTCTGCTGATTTACTGTAAAGTTCATTAAAGAGAAGTCATGTGACAACTGTGTTGTCCTTTAAGAAATTTAACTTTTAGAGTTTTTGTGTCATGTGGTGATGTCACTTCCTATAAAGTCACTTCCTGTTTGTCCTTCCTGGTACTGCATGGAAGCAATGAGACAGACATGGTGTGCTCTCGGGGTTCAATCCATTTGCATCCACCTTAAAGCATCATAGAGGCAATGCCGTAAGTTATTTATGTGATATTAGACATGTTAAAGATCATGTATTAGTAGAGATTTTGTTAAAAACGACGTTTGCTATTGTGTATAAGTTCACAGCAATGCTAATAGCCTGTATAACTGCTGCTACATTGAGAATAGCATTGTATATTCATGTTATTATCATTCATAATGTAATTTTACTCAAGAAATTGACACTGAATATATTGTTTTATTACAGTTTTCACCACTACATGTAAATGAGGAAGCGTGACAGTAAAGCATCAAAATTACTACGACTCTGTCTTCATTTGCACGGTTTAACTGGGTGTTTAGTCAGAGTTTCAACACACTGCACGAGAACACTACAGTGAAAAGGCACCGTTTGATGTTTAAAGTGGTCAAGATGGCAACGAGCAGCAAGTCGTCTGTATGCAGCACTAGAAGTAGCAAGTCATCCGCATCATCTGCGAGTGTAGCCCACGCCCGGGCCAGAGCTGAAGCTGCCAAAGTGAGAGCGTCAAATGCTAGCCAAGAGGCTAAACTGAAGGTGGAAAAGGCTGCAAGAGAAGCTCAAAACCAGCTGGAAACAGTAAGAATAGACACTGAGTTGGAAGTGTTAACGCTACATCGAGAAGCTGATGTGGCCGCAGTGGAAGCACAAGTGCTGGAAGATGCTGAACTTGCAATGCATTCTGCAGTTGAAAGAGGAGGATCTGAATCAGGGAAAGTTAAAATTGAACGTATCAGTGAATATGTCAATTCTCAAATCAACCTTCAGAGTCATTCTCCCTCTCCACTCTTATCAGGCTTACCTGTCGCTCCTTCATTCAATGCTGACTCAAATAATAGTTTCATAACATTGAGCCCACCTGCAAAACATGTTTCACGTATGCAGTCTATCAACAACAAGCCGAAGTCTGAGAAAGCTGATAGTATGTACTTACCAGCAGCAAACCTACCTGATCCGTCTGTGGGTGCGATGAAGTCAGAAGTCAGAAGGACAGGACCCATCATGAACGCACATGCTAAGTCATATGTTCCTCGATACATTCCTCCAGCTGGCACGCCACCTCATGCAAAGCCTTTGGCACAGTATTTAGCAAGACGAGACCTTGTTAATTCAGGACTGTACCAATTTGATGATAAGCCAGAGAATTACCGGTCATGGTATTCCTCATTTACCAGTGCAGCTCGTGAAGTTCACCTCACAGCAACTCAAGAATTAGACCTCATGACTAAATGGCTGGGAAAGGAATCTGGCGAACAAGTGAAGCGCATCCGCTCTGTGCATGTCAGCAATCCCAATCTCGCTTTATACAAAGCATGGGACAGACTATGTGAGTGCTATGCTGCACCAGAAGTCATTGAAAAGTCACTGTTTCAGCGGTTGGACAGTTTTCCTAGGATTTCTGCTAAAGATCACACCAAATTACATGAACTCGGAGACTTGTTAATGGAAATCCAAGGTGCTAAAGAAGATGGTTATTTAACAGGTCTATTATACCTTGACACTTCACGTGGAATTGGACCTATTGTAGAGAAACTTCTATATGGGCTTCAGGACAAGTGGGTGACTTCTGGGTCATGGTACAAAGAAAACAATCAAGGTCACTTTCCTCCCTTTGAGTATTTCTGTAACTTTTTGTGCTCTGAGGCAAAGAAGCGAAACGACCCTAGCTTTATGTATCAAAGCAGTGCTACAACTCCCACAAAACCAGATAGATCCATTGTGAAGAGTTTCCATGCCAACAAACCCATCTCAGTGCACAAAACAGATGTGTGTGTAGTCAATGATGACCCTAACAAACTATGTCCATTGCATAATAAACCACACCCTCTGAAAAAATGCAGAACATTCAGAAACAAACTCCTTGATGACAGAAAGGCCTTCCTCAAGGAGAAAGGAATATGTTTCAAATGCTGTTCTTCAATGTTTCATCTCGCCAAAGAATGCAAGTCTTCTGTGAAGTGCACTGAATGCGGCAGTATATATCATGATGCAGCCATGCATCCTGGTCCAACACCTCAAGCAGTACCGGCTCCTTCACCGTCACAAGAGGACGGCGGGGAGGGAGAAGATAATCTTAACACGGCTAGTGTCAGTACAAGCTGTACAGAAGTTTGCGGTCCAGGTCAGTGGAGCCGCTCATGTTCAAAAATCTGCCTCGTAAAGATATACCCCAAGGGTTCCAAGAACATGGCCATTAAAGCCTATGTAATTCTAGACGACCAGAGCAATCGTTCATTAGCCAGACCAGAGTTTTTTTAGCTGTTTGACGTGGAGAGCAAACCATTCTCATATCATCTCAGAACTTGCTCTGGTACCCAAGAAACATCTGGCAAGAAAGCAGAAGGATTTCAGATTGAGTCACTGGATGGAAAAGTTCTCATTTCTCTTCCACCACTCATTGAGTGTCATGAGATCGTGAATAATCGGTCTGAAATTCCAACGCCGTGTGCAGTTCTACACCAGTCTCATCTCCGACACATTGCTAAGTATATCCCAGAACTGGAACCAGAGGCAGAAATACTGCTGCTACTCGGAAGAGATGTCATCAGGGCACACAAGGTCAGGCAGCAGGTCAATGGACCAAACAACGCCCCCTTTGCCCAACGACTGGACCTGGGCTGGGTAGTAATAGGAGAAGTGTGCCTGGGTAATGTACATAAGCCAACAGTCAACACATTCAAGACCAATGTGCTAGAAAATGGTCGTCATTCAATCTTTCAATCCTGCACAAGCTTCATGCAGGTTAAGGAGATGCAGCCAAGCTGTTACATGTCTGCCAGAGTAACTGAGAAGACGTTGGGGCAGACAGTGTTCAACAGAACTGAGCATGATAACAAACCTGCTCCATCAGTGGAAGACACAGCTTTCCTGAAAATAATGGACACAACCGTCTACAGAAATGATGCTAACAGCTGGGTAGCTCCTCTGCCATTCAGAGAACCACGCCAGCCCTTGCCAAACAACAAAAAGCAAGTAGTGAACCGATTCACATCCCTGCAACGTACCCTGAAGAGGAAACCTGAGATGCAGCAACAGTATGTGGCATTTTTGGAAAAGATCTTCGCTAACGGACATGCTGAGGTAGCACCGCCACTGAGAGAAGAGGAGGAATGTTGGTATCTTCCAACATTTGGGGTCTACCATCCAAAAAAACCCAATCAGATCAGGGTGGTCTTTGATTCCAGTGCTCAATACTCAGGTGTTTCTCTCAACGACGTGCTCCTCACAGGCCCCGACCTTAATAACTCCCTTGTGGGCGTTCTGCTACGCTTTCGGAAAGAGAAGGTTGCAATCCTAGCGGACATTCAGCAGATGTTCCACTGTTTCTTGGTGCGTGAAGACCATCGCAACTTCCTCCGTTTTCTATGGCATAAGGACAATGATGTCAACAAGGAAATTGTTGATTATCGAATGAAGGTCCACGTCTTTGGCAATGGGCCATCTCCTTCTGTGGCAATTTATGGACTGCGAAGAGCTATCAGAGAAGGCGCACAGGAGTATGGTGCTGACACTGTCAGGTTTGTGGAAAGACATTTCTATGTTGATGATGGCTTGATATCTATACCATCTGAAGCTGAAGCAATCAATTTGCTTCAACGAACACAGGCCTCACTAGCTGAGTCAAACGTTCGTTTACACAAGTTTGCTTCGAACGCTCAGACAGTCATGGACGCTTTCCCTCCCGAAGATTGTGCTCCAGTAATCAAGGACCTAGATCTGAGTGGAGAAACTTCACCCACACAACGGAGCTTAGGTCTGCTGTGGGAGATTATGAATGACACCTTCACTTACTCTGCATCGACCAGTAACAAACCATTCACCCGTCGTGGAGTCCTCTCCACTGTCAACAGTATTTTCGATCCTCTGGGTTTACTGGCACCTGTCACGATCCAGGGTAGAGCCCTTCTCAGAGAACTTACCTCTGAACTGTCAGACTGGGATACATCTCTCCCAGAAGATAAGCTAAGCAGATGGGAAGCTTGGAGAGATTCACTCCAAGATTTAAAACAGCTTCATGTTTGCCGTACATATACAACAACTTCACTCACTGAAGCAGTGCGCACAGAATTGTATGTATTCTCGGATGCATCGTCCAAGGCCATAGGTGCTGTGGCGTATCTGAAAGCACTTCAGAAAGATGGGAAAGTTGAAGTAGGATTAGTTATGGGCAAGGCAAAGCTAGCACCTCTGTCCGAACCTACCATCCCAAGGCTGGAGCTGTGCGCTGCTGTCTTAGCAGTAGAGATAGCAGATCTCATTCAGGATGAGCTGGATCTAAAGTTGGATGACAAAGTTCTTTACGGACAGCAAAGTGGTGCTCGGCTATATTTATAACGAGTCAAAGCGATTCTACGTGTATGTTCACAATAGAGTCCAACGTATCCGTCAGTCCTCAAGACCTGAGCAGTGGCATTATGTACGTACAGAAGAAAATCCTGCAGATCATGCATCAAGATCCTTACCTGCATCTTGCCTGGTGCAGACTTCTTGGTTCACCGGTCCTTCCTTCCTGCATCAGCTACCTGCAGAGAAAACACAATTGAGTGAAACATTTCAGCTAATTGAACCTGAAATAGACTCAGAAATCAGACCTCAAGTACAAAGCTGTGCTACTAATCTGGAAGAACAAGAGCTTACCTCTGACCGATTCCAACGGTTCTCCACATTCACATCCCTAGTAAGAGGAGTAGCATTTCTAGTTCACATGGCAAAATCTTGTAAACGCATAAACCAAAACACAAAATGCAAAGGTTGGCATAGATGTGACTTACCTCGTACTCCGGATGAAATGGACCAAGCAAGGAATGTTATCCTTCAAGCAACACAAAAAGCTGCGTTTTCAAAAGAACTGTCAGCCTTCCAAGCTAACCAGGTAGTATCCAAAAGTAGCCGCTTGCGGAAACTCAGTCCGATCATAGAGGACAATTTCATTTGTGTTGGTGGACGCCTAAAGCACTCTCAGGTTGCAGCTGCTGAAAAGAACCCAATAATTCTGCCCAAAGATAGCCACATCTCCCTACTGCTCACTCGACATCATCATGAGCAAGTGAAACATCAAGGCCGTCACTTGACGGAAGGAGCGATCAGGGCAGCAGGACTGTGGATTTTGGGAGGTAAAGCACTAATCAATTCAGTACTCCACAAATGTATAACCTGTCGCAAGTTACGTGGAAAGCTAGAAGAACAACGCATGGCGGACTTGCCATCTGAACGCCTCAAAACCTGCCCTCCCTTTACATATGTGGGGCTTGATGTCTTTGGACCCTGGTGCGTTACAGCCAGACGCACCAGAGGAGGACAGGCGGAGAGCGATCATGTTCTGCTGTATGAGTTCGAGAGCTGTGCATGTCGAGGTTATCGAGTCTATGGACACGTCAAGCTGCATAAACGCTCTAAGGCGATTCTTCGCACTCAGAGGCCCTGCGAAACGGCTCCGTTCCGACTGTGGTAGCAATTTCATTGGGGCATGCAAGGAGCTTGGAATGGACAAAAAGGTGCAGAGGTACCTCAGTGAGCAAGGATGCAGCTGGGAATTCAATCTGCCACACAGTTCTCACATGGGAGGCTCGTGGGAGCGTATGATCGGCATTGCCAGAAGAATCCTAGATTCAATGTTTCTGCAGCTGAACACTCGCTTAACCCACGAAGTTCTTTGCACACTAATGGCAGAAGTGACTGCTATTATTAACGCACGACCACTCTTACCTGTGTCTGCAGACCCGGAACAACCTTTCATACTTTCACCATCAATGCTCCTTACACAGAAGACAGGAGTTCCACCTCCTCCTGGAGACTTCTCGGACAAGGACCTGTACACAAAGCAATGGAGACAAGTTCAGGCTCTTGCAAACCAGTTCTGGACCCGCTGGAGCCGTGAATACTTACCTTGCTTGCAACAAAGACAGAAGTGGACAGTACCTCGCAGAAACCTTCAAGTTGGAGATCTAGTTCTGCTCAGGGACAAGCAAATAGCCCGCAACTGCTGGCCCATGGCTAGAATCACTGCCATATTCCCTGGAAAGGATGGACATGTCAGAAAGGTTGAGGTAACGACAAGTGACCAAGGCAATATAAAAACCTTTCTACGGCCAATTGCAGAAGTTGTACTACTTCTAACCCAAGACTGATCTAGAGGTCTAAGGTTTGGCACTCTCATAAATTTATAGTGACCTCACATAGGTCAGGCAGGGAGTGTGTTGTCCTTTAAGAAATTTAACTTTTAGAGTTTTTGTGTCATGTGGTGATGTCACTTCCTATAAAGTCACTTCCTGTTTGTCCTTCCTGGTACTGCATGGAAGCAATGAGACAGACATGGTGTGCTCTCGGGGTTCAATCCATTTGCATCCACCTTAAAGCATCATACACTCTAAAAAATCCTGGGTTATTTCTTCAACCCATTTTCTGGGTTATTTGTGTTGGGTTAAAATTATGGGTTATTTTTTCAGAGAGTAACCATTTTCTGGGTTATAGGGCTAATATTTTGACCCAATTTATGGGTTGTTTGGGTTTCTGGGTTATTTTTCAAAGAGTAACCCATATTCTGGGTTATAGGGTTGGCTTTCTCTCTCTCTCTCTCTCGCAGTTGTTCTGGAATTTTCTCACAACAGTCGTTTGAAATAACCGTCGCTTCGCGCTCGATCCGTTTTGGCCTGTGCTTCATCGGTGCAACTTCATCTATATTCAAGGTAAGAGAGTATTTTCAGTGTTGATGTAATGTTAACTTTTCTGTGTCCATGTCCCTGTTGCTAGTTTAGCACCATTTGCAAAAAAAATTGTTTTAAAAATGCGTTGCTACGTTGAGACTAGCGTTAGCCGTGGTAATTCTGTGGTTGGCATGTAGCCGCGGCTATCACGACAACATCTAGGTCTAGGACAACTCGAGGTAACGTTATCGCACACCGGACGCGATTTTGAACACGGTCCTGAGCCGTTGCTGGGTGCCGCCGGTGTGTGTGTGTGTGTGTGTGTGTCCGTTACACTCATAGAGAATAATGTGTTCGAATTTTAAAGACGCGGCGCTGCGCTTCGCGTCCGGTGTGCGAGCCCCTTGACCCCTCATTTACACCGCACACCTCTGCGGCGCATTACGGCTGCGACACGGCTACCGGAGCTGATCGCGCCCATTCTAGTCAATGCTCGTGTTTACACCGGCCGCGACGCGGCGCGTTTCAGAGGCTTCCCAGAAGCGGCTCTCCGCGCCGCTTCGCTAAATATAGGCGCCTAGTCTATTTTTGACGGACGCGCGTCCAAGTCGCACCGGGAATACAAAATAAAAGTAAAAGAAACATTGTCAAATTCAAAATAAACACCCTGTGCAAACTCCCAAACGTATCACACACCAATATCCTTGGTAGAAACCATAGACTGTATGGTAGAAACCCCAAAATCAAGAAAAACCACGTCGGACAGGCAAATCACGTGGTCTCGCGCATCCAGTCGCTCCGCTTCTGAAATGCTCCTGGTGTGAGTTGGCACCGCGTGGAGGACGGAATAAAACCTTGTCGCAGACGTAATGCGCCGCAGAGGTGTGCAGTGTAAATGAGGGGTGAGAGAGTGCACTTCCGGTGAGCGATACCTCGAGTTGTCCTAGACGCGACGCGGCGCTTCTCGTCCGGTGTGCGAGCCCCATAGCCGCGGCTACAGAGCGACGAGGCAACACAATAGTTGAGTTATGTTTACCAGCTGTGCCGTGCTTATCATATTATACAGTGCTCTACTGGCTGAAGTAGTGAGAGTTAAAGAAGCGGGTCAAGTCTTCAAATTGTTGCTAACCTCTATATTGCTATGTTTTCTCCAGGTCATTTTGAATGGACAGTTTTGTCGCTGATAAGCTAACTGAGTGGCAGCTGTCTGAGCTGACAGAGAATTTTAGAGGTGAGCATTTTACTCTTATTGCCCTTATATCATCTCTCTATACCTAAATTTTTTTTTTTTTTTATAAGACTTAAATGTGTCAGTGCAAGATTTTGTGAAAGTCACAACTTCTTCGACAGTGGGGTATGTACAACCCTAAAATATTATTGTGCCTTGTCTTTAAGCTGTTATGCATAAGAATGGGCTGTCATTACACTTTTTAAAGAAAGAAAATATGTCATTCACACAAAATGGGTAATGTTAATGCTGCAAAAGAACCACATTAGTTAACTAGCAATTTGGGCCATGTAAAAAAAAAAAAAAGCCACTGCATTACCTTAAAAGTGATTATTTGTTAGCTTGATAATGAAAGAGTGTCTGGTGAGTGGTTCACAATTGTCTCGACTTATTAACAATACTCATGTTGTCTTGTTTTCTGTCTTTCAGATAGATGAGGAGGCATTTCTTCTCTTTGATGAGGACACTATCAAAAATCTTGTCCCCAAAGTTGGCTTAAATTCCTGAGGCTCTTCTGAGAATTGTTGTTATTTTTCTATTTTTTATTACTAATATTGTTATTACAGTGTGACCTAAAATAAATATGAAAATAAACATGTCCAAGTGTGTGTTTTTTCTTATAGATTTTTATTTAATGCATTAAAAATGTAAAAGTGCTTGAAGTGTGTAATATAATGTAAAACAAAGTTTTATTTTCTGAAATAAGGCATACTGGGATAGTGACCCAAGTTAGGTTATTTTTGACCCAACTCCTGGGTTAAAAAATTATCAACTAATTTTTGGGTTATTTCTACCCAGATGTTGGGTTTTTTTAACCCAACATTTGGGTCAGGTATTTAACCCATAATTTGGGTCAAAAAGCATAACCCAATTTTCTGAGTTGAAATAACCCATAAATTAGTTGGTCCCTTTTTAACCCAGGAGTTGGGTCAAAAATAACCCATTATGGGTTATTTTTGACCCAGGAGTTTTTAGAGTGTAGAGGCAATGCCGTAAGTTATTTATGTGATATTAGACGTGTTAAATATCATGTATTAGTAGAGATTTTGTTAAAAACGACGTTTGCTATTGTGTATAAGTTCACAGCAATGCTAATAGCCTGTATAACTGCTGCTACATTGAGAATAGCATTGTATATTCATGTTATTATCATTCATAATGTAATTTTACTCAAGAAATGGACACTGAATATTGCTGTATTGTTTTATTACAGTTTTCACCACTACATGTAAATGAGGAAGCGTGACAGTAAAGCATCAAAATTACTACGACTCTGTCTTCATTTGCACGGTTTAACTGGGTGTTTAGTCAGAGTTTCAACACACTGCACGAGAACACTACAACAACAGCCTCAAACTATTGTTTTACACGTGTGGAAACAAGTACAGCTGAATCTACTGGAATGAGGAAAGACAATCTCCAAAACTGTGTGACAAGATTTATAAAAAATAAGCTTTGCAGTTTCTTACAAACTTGCAAAATGTGTAGAGGATAAAATACAAATGAATTGAGTAAAGTTTAAGTCAGACTAAATAATGTTCAGAGCTGCTTTTATTAAGTTTTTTTATTAAAATGTTACACAGCTGCTATGAAAGCATAAATGATCCGGCAATTCATTTTTGACACTGATTTCCATAAGAGAAGTCATACAGAAGCGGTCACATGTTGTGTGTTTCCCTTTAATAATAATAATAAAATAATAATAAACTTTATTTTATAGAGCGCCTTTAAAAGCAGCTTCTCAAAGCACTGTACATAAAATCACAATCCACCGGAAAATACAAGTAAAAGTTAATAAAAACAAAAGCAGCAACATTAATAATAAAAATAACTATAAAACGATCACAAAAAGACATCAGCATTCAAATGCAAGTTTAAAAAAATGTGTTTTGAGAAGAGCTTTAAAAATGCCAAAAGTCTGTGCTTCCCTGAGTTCAGGGGGGAGAGAGTTCCACAGTGTAGGAGCATAGACAGAAAAAGCCCTGTCACCCATAGATTTTAGGTGCGTTTGTGGAACAGTTAACAGATTACACTGTGAGGAGCGCAGTCGGTGATTTGGAGTATAAATGGTTAATAAACCAGATAAGTATTGCGGAGCTAAGCCGTGTAATGCCTTGTATGTTAACATCATGATCTTAAAACCAACACGGAACCTGACCGGGAGCCAGTGTAAAGACTTCAGAACTGGAGTAATATGGTCAAATTTCCTAGATCCCGCCAGGATCCGGGCAGCAGAATTTTGTACATATTGCAGTTTATTAATTGTGGTTTTAGAAACTCCAGTTAAAACTGCATTGCAGTAATCCAGCCGTGAGACCACAAATGAATTAATCAGCTTTTCAGCGACAGATAAGTTTAGCATTGGCCGTAATCTGGCTATATTTCTGAAGTGGAAAAAGGATGCCTTCACAGTACTCTGGACAAAAAAATCTAAAGTGAGGCCTGGTGTCAAAAATTACACCAAGATTCCTCATCTTACTATGGGTCTCTAAAACAGAGCCATCAACAAACAGGGACAGTGGAGCCGCTTTACGAATTTGATGACGGGAACCTATAAGCATAATCTCAGTTTTCCCGCTGTTCAGACAAAGAAAGTTATTGTTCATCCATGCTTTAATCTCAGAAATACAGCCAGAAAGATAACAAGCATCGATGTCTTCACCAGATTTAGAATGGATGTAGATTTGGGTATCGTCAAAAAAAGTGATAATTAAGGCCCAGCGATCGCAGCAGAT
This sequence comes from Leuciscus leuciscus, assembly GCF_965113295.1. Taxonomy (NCBI): domain Eukaryota; kingdom Metazoa; phylum Chordata; class Actinopteri; order Cypriniformes; family Leuciscidae; genus Leuciscus; species Leuciscus leuciscus. The sequence goes on along the minus strand of NC_138734.1, from coordinate 43,245,266 downwards.
GCCCAAGTGGAGATAGATAAATATTGAAGAGTAGAAGGGCCTAGAACTGATCCCTGAGGAACACCAGTGAGCACCGTGCAAGTGTCAGACCTAAAGCCACTCATCGAAATAAAATTAACGGTCAGTAAAATAGGATTTAAGTCTAAAACTGTCCCGGACACACCAAAAACACTTTCCAGACGGGTAAGTAATAGACCATGATCCACGGTATCGAAGGCAGCTCTAAGCTCTTTATAGAATGAAATATCAAAGATACTCATTTACTCATCCGTAAATCTCCATCAAGTGTATCTGGAAAATATGATTTGTTTGTAATAATTCTGACCCAACACATTTGAGATTAAGATGCCAATTTCAACATCAAGATTATGATGTTTGAAACACACTTATCCTGTTTAATAAAAAACTGAGAATATCTGTAATAATGATGAACTAAATTCAGCAGTGAGTCCGACTACAACAGGAGCTCAATGATAAAACAGCTCAACCTTCAACGTTTCCATGACAAGCTTTATTCAGATGTGTCCCAAACTACTGATCAATGATCAAACCCAGACAGACTATATATATACTGTATATACAGTTAAAAGAAGAAAGCATGTTAAAATATCTTGACCTCAATTATCATCCTGACCACATGTGATTTTCATCATGTATTTGATATAAACTTAGATCAGGTTCAGAAGGGTTGACATTGATCCGGCTCTACCAGTCCTCTGGTTTAGACTGCACCATTCATTCAGGAATAAAACAAAAAGTAAAAACACATTTAACGTCTGACACAACCAGATCTACAACATACTGTACAGAGGAGCGTCCGTCTTACTTACAACTGAAACATCATTCCAATAAACATATTTTTCTATGCAGTGCAACATATGAAAAGACAATGCAGAAAAGCAGAGCGCATGTGGCGGAAGACAAAACTTGTAGTCCATTATAACATCTACAAAGACAGCCTTCATGCTTTCAATATGGAACTAGGCAAAGCTAGACAGACTTTCTTCTCAAATATTATAAACAGCAATTTAAACAACACACGCACTCTTTTTGCTACTGTAGAGAGACTGACAAACCCCCCAAGCCAGATTCCTAGTGAAATGCTCTCAAACAGCAAGTGCAGTGAGTTTGCTTCTTTCTTCTCTGAGAAAATCAATAATATCAGAAAGGTGATCAGCACATCCTTGAGTTGCACTGAGGTCAGACAGATCAGACCACCTGAGAAAGTAGTAACTATGTCTGACTTCAAAGAAATTGATGGCAAAATTTTGGAAGAAACCGTACAACACCTTAAAACATCAACATGCGCCCTTGACACACTTCCCACATCTTTTTTTCAAAAGTGTGCTAAACAGTTTAGAAGCAGATCTTCTAGAAGTGGTAAATGCCTCACTTCTTTCTGGGAGTTTTCCAAACTCCCTGAAAACTGCAGTTGTCAAGCCCCTCCTGAAAAAGAACAATCTGGATAAGACCATATTAAGCAACTATAGACCGATCTCAAATCTTCCTTTCATAGGCAAGATCATTGAAAAAGTTGTCTTCAATCAGCTGAACAAATTCTTAAGCTCGAATGGATACTTTGACAATTTTCAATCTGGTTTCCGACCGCATCACAGCACAGAGACAGCGCTCATAAAGATAATAAACGATATTCGCTTAAATACTGATTCAGGCAAATTATCAGTGCTGGTACTACTCGACCTCAGTGCTGCATTTGACACTGTCGATCATAACATACTTCTTGACAGGCTGGAAAACTGGGTGGGGCTTTCTGGGATAGTCCTAAAATGGTTCAGGTCATACTTAGATTGGAGAGGTTATTATGTTAGTATAGGAGACCATAAGTCTGAGTGGACATCCATGACATGCGGAGTCCCTCAAGGCTCAATTCTTGCGCCACTCCTGTTCAACCTGTATATGCTCCCAATGAGCCAAATAATGAGAAAGAACCAAATTGCTTACCACAGCTATGCAGACGACACACAGCTGTACTTAGCCCTATCGCCTAATGATTACAGCCCCATTGACTCCCTGTGCCAATGCATTGATGAAGTCAACAGTTGGATGTGTCAAAACTTTCTTCAATTAAACAAAGACAAAACTGAAGTTATTGCGTTTGGAAACAAAGATGAAGTTCTCAAAGTGAACGCATACCTTCACTCCAGGGGTCAAACAACTAAAAATCAAGTCAGGAATCTTGGTGTGACACTAGAGTCAGACCTTAGTTTCAGTAGTACGGAGCCCCTAAAGGGACGTGGTGGTGGAAATTTTTTTAGGTTGGGAGATTATTATTTTTTTTAATCTTTTGCGTTCCCTCGCAAAACTTTTGCGTTCCCCCGAGAAACTTTGCGTTCCCTCGCAAAATTATTTGCGTTCCCACGCAAAAGTTTTGCGTTCCCTCGCAAAGATATTTGCGTTCCCTCGCAAAGATATTTGCGTTCCCACGCAAAAGTTTTGCGTTCCCTCGCAAAGATATTTGCGTTCCCACGCAAAACCTGTTTTGAGCTCGGACAGACACTTCCTGTTTAATGTCCCGCTGGCAGTGTTTCAGAGCTCCGTACGTTAATGGAGCGTTTATAGTGTTTGAACTTGGACTCAAATATAAAGAAATGCGGTCAGTGCTTAACTGAAGGAGTTCAGTGAAGTTGGCATTTGGCAATATTCACATAGGCTATTCGAATTTCCCTATTCTTGAGCTAAACGTTGTTGAAACACAGACAACACCTATTTATAATCACAGTAACCTAGACAACGAGCTACAACCCGATTGTCATCAAAACAAGCTTTATAATATTGATCTCTATGCAGGCGCTGAGAGACAAGTTAGAAGGGACCGTCTGCGAAGTGCAATATAACCCAAAAACGACTACAGCATCAACTCACAGTAGAATAATCATTAACTTCAACGTTACAAACTGTAGTGCCACCCAATTCAGTTTCAATGGTGACCCACTGGTCATACTACACTGCTTTTGCACATTTTATATTATGAAAAATATTCAATAACTTCACTTTAACACACCAAATTTAGTTCACACATGACACATCACTGCTCTAATGTTGGTTATAGGCCTACAACAAATAGTTTGGGAAATAATTGCACATAAAAAATAACTAGGCCTATTCTTTACACAAATTATATTGGTAGGCTATACCAGCTTTTGCATTATATTTGCTTACTGAATTTGATGGCATTACACTGTAGCCTACACTGTATGTAAGCCTACACTTCACAGAGTGTGAAGTTATTTAATATTTATTTCTAAAAAGGGTGAAGTTATTGCTTTTATTTCAAACATTTTTATTTTTATCAAACTAAGTATGTAGTATAACCAGCAGGAGAGCAGTGATGTGTGAATTGAATGGTGACAATTCTGCACATTTTATATTATTAAACATATTCAATAGCTTCACTGTGACACACTGTACTGACCGTACAGTGTGTCACAGTGAAGCTATTGAATATGTTTAATGATATAAAATGTGCAGAAGGGTTTTGAGATTTGCACTTTACAGACGGACCCTTATTTGGACTTGAGAATTGGGTTATAGCTCGTTGTCTAGGTTACTGTGATTGTAAATAGTTGTCGTTTGTGTTTTAACAACGTTAAGTTCAAGAATAGGGAAGTTCGAATAGCCTATGTGAATATTGCCAACTTAACTCCTTCAGTTAAGCACTGGCCGCATTTCTTTATATTTGAGTCCAAGTTCAAACACTATAAACGCTCCATTAACGTACGGAGCTCTGAAACACTGCCAGCGGGACATTACAACAGGAAGTGTCTGTCCGAGCTCAAAACAGGTTTTGCGTGGGAACGCAAAACTTTTGCGTGGGAACGCAAATATCTTTGCGTGGGAACGCAAAAGTTTTGCGTGGGAACGCAAATAACTTTGCGAGGGAACGCAAAAGTTTTGCGTGGGAACGCAAAGTTTCTCGGGGGAACGCAAAAGTTTTGCGAGGGAACGCAAAAGATTTGAAAAAAAAATCCTAAAAAAATTTCCACCACCACGTCCCTTTAGGGGCTCCGTACAGTAGTCATGTCAAAGCAATAACTAAATCAGCATACTATCATCTGAAAAATATTGCAAGAATTAGATGCTTTGTTTCCAGACAAGACTTAGAGAAACTTGTGCATGCTTTCATCACCAGCAGGGTGGATTATTGTAATGGACTCCTCACTGGCCTTCCCAAAAAGACCATAAGACAGTTGCAGCTCATACAGAACGCTGCCGCCAGGATTCTGAGCAGAACCAGAAAATATGAACATATCACACCAGTCCTCAGGTCTCTACACTGGCTCCCCGTTAGATTTAGGATTGATTTAAAAGTATTATTACTGGTATATAAATCATTCAATGGCCTAGGACCTCAATACATTGCAGATATGCTCACTGAATATAAACCCAACAGATCACTCAGATCATTAGGATCATATCAGCTTGAAATACCAAGGGTTCACTCTAAGCATGGTGAGTCTGCTTTTAGCTATTATGCTGGAACCAGCTTCCAGAAGAGATCAGAGGTGCTCCTACAGTGGTCACATTCAAATCCAGACTCAAAACACTTCTGTTTAGCTGTGCATTTACTGAATGAGCACTGTGCCGCTGTTCGTCCGACTGTACTGTACTGTATTTTATTTAATTTTTCTAAACTGTTTTAATTATTCTTATTTCTTTTAATTATTTTAATTTCTCCTATGTCAGCAGGGCATTTAGCCCGTAACTGTAAATGCCCACTCAGAAGGTGTAAAAGAAAGTGATAATGTGAAAGTGACGTGTATTAATGTGGGTTTGAAAGTATAACAGTATTTAAATGACGATATTAAAGTTTTCGTCTGAGAAAGAATGTGAACGCAGTGCTAAAGAAAGTGAAAAGAACGTGTGAGTAAATGAGGGAGAAAAGAAAGTTAAAGGAAAGTTGATAGATGGAAGTCGTAAGAAGATTGAAGGTTAAAAGAAGGTTGAAAGATTTAAGTCTTAAGGGAATCCTTTGAAGGAAAGATCTATAATAATATTCTTTTTTTTTTTTTTAAAGTACTGTATTTTATTTTTCTAAACTGTTTTAATTATTCTTATTTCTTTTCATTATTTTAATTTCTTCTATGTAAAGCACTTTGAATTGCCATTGTGTATGAAATGTGCTATATAAATAAACTTGCCTTGCCTATATTTCCGAGAAGAGTTGAAGGTTTCTGAGAAGAGCAGAATCACAACTGAACTGCTGGAAACAAACTAAAGAAACTAAACATCACTAAATGATGAAGTGTGTATATAATGACACAATCCACACACACATTTCATCCAGCAAACCCTCAGTCCTCTATCATCCTCACAGTGATCAAGAGTATTTCTGTTATCAGCCGAGGACTCGTGTTTCTCCTCTAGATTATTCAACCAGTCTCTCAAAGTTACCAGATTTACAGCGACTTATAGTGTGGAAGAACTATAAAGTCTAAGGTTAGTGGCATCAAATCTTCTCGAGGCGCATCTTTTCTAAATAATATACAGTCAGACTTTATTCAGAAACCTTCAACATTTCTCACATTATCACAGTTTATTCGCTATAGTTTAGAAAATGGTAATAAAATATGACAAGATCTCTTGATATTTGACTGGTTTTGTCCGTCCTTCTGTTAGACTGTCTCACACATGAATTATGTTGAATATCTGTCAGCTGTTAAATTTAACTACACTATTAGATAATACCAGTTTAGCTCAACCAATCACCAAGCAATGCTTCATTGTGTTCAGTCTGTGTGTAAAAAGAGCATTAGCAATTAAAGACAAAACACTTCAGCAAAACATGATCAGCTCAAAGTGTCCGAATCATTTTTGGTTGCAGATTTTTATAGATGTTACTGGTAGTCTCTGTATGAAGAATGTTTGGGTATAATATGTCACAGTTTACTTTATTTTACCATTTAATTGACCATGATTATTCATGTTTTATCATGTCTCTCTGAAAGCAGTTTTTCTCCTAATCTGACAATGATGATGTCATACATTTCACTTCTTCAGCTCAAATCATGCATGAACACTTGAGGGTAAAAATCAAAAGCTGATTGTGTCGTTGAACTGTAAAAGCGCTTCATTCATACAGTCATATTATTGAGTGTCAGGATTTCTCTCATCCGTCTCTGTTTACTGCTATTCCCACACGTTTAGTTCGACAAAAAACAACTCATATGGGATTTAAACAACATGACAGAATTGTATTAATTAGTAAATAAAAGGCTGCACACGATTCTAAATGATGCTAGAAAAATCAGATGTTTATTAAAAATAAGCTTTGCATTTTCTTACAAACTTGCAAAAAGTGTAGAGGATAAAATGCAAATGAATTGAGTAAAGTTTAAGTCAGGCTAAATAATGTTCAGAGCTGCTTTTATTAAGTTGTTTTATTAAAATGTTCCGGTAATTCATAAGCATAAATGATCCAGTAATGAATTTTTGACACTGATTTACTTTGACTGATTTAGTCATACAGAAGCGGTCACATGTTGTGTGTTTCCCTTTATAGAATGAAATATCAAAGATGCTCATTTACTTAAAGTTTAAAGTCTGATATGTTGAGGAAAAGGAGTGTCATTATTATAATAATCATCATCATAATCATAATCTCAGAATTTCTGGCTGCTGACGGGACTGAAGGGTTTGGACGTTTCCTCGGCCATGAACGCCTCAATCTCCTCCACGGTTCGAGGAACGCAGGTCAGAAGCTCCACGCCGTCAGCCGTCACAGCGATATCATCCTCAATGCGCACCTGAGACACACACACACACACACACACACACACACACACACACACACACACACACACACACGATCAGCAATATTCATGTTTGCATTTCATTTTCTCATAATACTGTCATATACACTTTAATTCCCCCCCATCTCATCATATACTGTAATTTCAGCATCAGCTCTTTTCTCTCAGTGTCTGAAACGCTTCCATCAAGGATTCAGTCTTTCTAAGCTCCGCCTCTCTGAGAGCTGCTCTGCTGTGATTGGTCAGAAAGCAAACGCTCATTATCATATCTGAATCTCAGCTCTTGATCACAGTGATACGAACAGTAACGATGGCGTGGGTTTTACCGTATCAATCTCAGAAAACAGCGTCTTCTCGACACGAACAACACGAACCAAACTCTTCCCTTCTCAGATAAACTACAGTGTTTGAGGGCGGAGCTAAGAGACGCTCTTCAGCCAATCAACACCACAGGCTGGCATTATGCTAATTAGTTACAAGTGAGACTGGAATTACTGACGACTCTTTCAGGAGTTCAGAATTGATTCGTTGATCTTTAAAACTTTGCAGAACTTTTACATTCACAAAACGCTCTATTACACACACATGAAAGATCATATTCGAAAAAGCATAAACATTCAGAATATTCACTTATAAAATCTGGATGCATGGAACTTTAGTCCTTTTGATTATAAAGTGAAAGATAAAATAAATATACATATATAGTGTATTATATATGTACTGTATATAATGTATGATTTATATGCTTACATTACAGCATATAATATTATAAATTGACAAATCAACAAAATTATCAGCAAAAACGATATGGTGTAAAAGAAAGGACTAGTTATGAATTGAAGTGTATCTGTATATCTGTGTATCTACTGGAATGTATATGTTAGTAATAATTCTGACCCCGCCGAAGCCGCGGAAGCGATTGAGGACGTCTCTGTTGATGAAGCCGCACTGAGTCGGGGAGTCCAGCGCTTTATCCAGGAGATGATTGATGAAATATATTCCCGGCTCCACCGTGAGGACCATCCGCTCCTGCACCACACGACCCATCCTGAGACTCTTCAGCCCCGGCTCGTCCACACGCTCGATGCCCTGGACAACACACACACACACACACTTATAACCGCTGCTGCTGCTGGTCATTGTAAGCAGAGCTCCTCAACCCTGTCCTGGAGGCACATTCATACAGCTGTGTCCCAAATGACGCACTATACACTTATACACACAACCGTGTAGTGTATGAGCTTTATCCCAACATCACCGTCTGATAGCCCCTCCCCCTCCACTACATTATTAAAGCTGTGACAGTCGAGTGCAGGAAGTGCACACTATGGCAAGCCGTTTTAGCTTAAATTGTACCCAGCGTTACTCGTCGTAATTGCATTTTTACTAGTAACAATTCCAATTAGAGAGCTCTACAATTCAATTATTACTAGTCGTATGTCTCCATTGACTTCCATTCATTTTTAATTACGGAGCTCTACAATTGAATTGTTACTAGTAAGAATTACAATTAGAGAGCTCTCTAATTCAATTATTACTAGTAAAAATATGAATTAAAGATATGTATAATTGCAGAGCTCTGTAATTGAATTAAAGAGCTCTGCAATTACATTCTTACTAGTAACAATTCCATTGTACAGCTCAGTAATTAAAAATGAATGGAAGTCAATGGAGACATATGACTTGTAAAATTTCATTTGTAGAGCTCTCTAATTGGAATTGTTACTAGTAAGAACTGAATTAGAGAGCTCTGTAATTGTAATTCTAACTAGTAATAATTGAATTAGAGAGCTCTGTAATTGTAATTCTTACTAGTAAAAATGCAATTACGACGAGTAACGCTGGGTACAATTTAAGCTAAAACGGCTTGCCATAGCACACTTCATTTCACACTTCGTTTTTTCAGTTAAAGGTGCAATATGTAAGAATTTTGTAATAACATATCCAAAAATCACTTGCACAGTGTGAAATATTTCCTGCAGGTGTGTACTTGCAATATCCCAAAAGTTCCCAAAGATTTTTAATTTCAGAGAAATTCCAATTTTAAATAATGGTTCACTGTTCACTCGTCGCCTGTCAATGACGTAATATCCGTGTTATCCCTGGTTTCCGCTCGTACTGCCGTAGTAACCATGGCAACAGACGTGGACAACTGCGTTACGTCTAGCGGTGCGCTCACGCTGTTGTTGTTTCGTTCAAACATTATGGATCATGGCAAGCAGACTTTGGGACAAAAGGAGAACTAAAACGAGGATCAATATCAGCGTGGCATTTTCGAGATGCCGAGAGCTAGCATCCGCGGCTAACTTCCACTTGACGAGACGCGGCTCTTGCATGTGCTTTATTAGACAGGTGAGCAAATATAAATAAACTAATCAATGTTATATAGCTCAACATGATGAAATGTTAGAATATGATCAGTATGTTATTCTAATGTTGATGTAGCTCACTGCTAGTCTCATACAGACAAACTAACACAGAATAACATTATAACTTTAACACACTCAAATGCAGTTTAGTGTGATAGTGTAGAGCAAGTGAAACAGCGCTGCGTTCCCTCATAAGTTTCATTCATCTAATAAACTGCCCTGTGTGAGTATTAATCAGCACTTACGCGCAGAGATCTAATCAGTGCTGAGATCTGTCTCTCATTAGCATTAGCGCCCTGCTTCACCACAGTCATGTTAAAAACATCAATGTATTCACTCATCCATAAACATTATTAGATTAATCAACATGACGACACGTTCCATAATTCTGCTTATGCATCATCAACATACTCCTCTGTTATTGTAAGGGGTTAGCGACCGCTAGTGGCGAAAAAAATGACATATTGTAGCTTTAAAAATCCAGAGTTGGGATTATTTCAAGACATTGGTAAAAAGGCACTCTACACTGTGTGTGTTAAAGTGTCTCATCAAACTGTTAAGAGAGGACGCTGGAGATCTCCTATTGAGAAACAGCAGATGTACAGTGGAGACTGATGTATGGTATAAGAGCTACAAACACACGCGGCGCTCCTGAATCCAGAAGGAGAGAGGGAATGTCCTTTTTACGGGATGGAAGAAGCGGTTGATCATTTGTTTATCCAGTGTGGGAGGTTAAGAGGTCTTTTTTATTTTTTAAGGGTTTGTTTTGAAAGCATGAGTGAGGAATTTTCCTATCAAGTTTTTATTACTGGTCCAAAGTACAAAGTCAGTGAACGAAGAGAACAGTGGTTTTGCTAAATTACCTTTTGGGATCAGCCAAGATGGCAGTTTGGAGGACACGGACACAGAAGATCCTGTACTGGTTCAGTCGATGCTGAAAGGGATGGTGCTGCTCCAATTAAATAAGTGCATCATCCGGGTCCTTAAAGTGCACTTTTTCTTTTTAGAATGTTTAGTGTGAACGCACTACTCGCACTATTTATACTACAAAATGGCGTAGAATAGTGCACAAGTACACGATTTGGGACCCACTTTATGCCTCCTCGTCTAACACAGACCTGACTAGAGAATACCCATAATGCACTGTGAGAGTCGCACACTGAATGAATTCCCGAGTCTTGCCAGGAGATGGCGCCGCAGCTGAATCAATCATCCAGCCATTCTCCAAACTGCAATGGTCCAGTGTAATATCATACACTGATATCAAAATTCCCTTTTAATTGATAATTAAATTGTTTAATTATGGTTTATACATGCTAGTTTACATGACAGAGTTCACTCCTTCAAGTGGACTATATCAGTGGAGTAATGTAGGGAATAGTGAATGAGTGAGTAGGATGTGATTTTGAACAGTGTGTCTGATGAGTGTGTCTGATGAGTGTGTCAGTGATGAGTGTGTCAGTGATGAGTGTGTCTGATGAGTGTGTCTGATGAGTGTGTCAGTGATGAGTGTGTCAGTGATGAGTGTGTCAGTGATGAGTGTGTCTGATGAGTGTGTCAGTGATGAGTGTGTCAGTGATGAGTGTGTCAGTGATGAGTGTGTCTGATGAGTGTGTCAGTGATGAGTGTGTCTGATGAGTGTGTCAGTGATGAGTGTGTCTGATGAGTGTGTCAGTGATGAGTGTGTCAGTGATGAGTGTGTCAGTGATGAGTGTGTCAGTGATGAGTGTGTCAGTGATGAGTGTGTCAGTGATGAGTGTGTCTGATGAGTGTGTCAGTGATGAGTGTGTCTGATGAGTGTGTCAGTGATGAGTGTGTCTGATGAGTGTGTCAGTGATGAGTGTGTCAGTGATGAGTGTGTCAGTGATGAGTGTGTCAGTGATGAGTGTGTCAGTGATGAGTGTGTCTGATGAGTGTGTCAGTGATGAGTGTGTCTGATGAGTGTGTCAGTGATGAGTGTGTCAGTGATGAGTGTGTCTGATGAGTGTGTCAGTGATGAGTGTGTCTGATGAGTGTGTCAGTGATGAGTGTGTCAGTGATGAGTGTGTCAGTGATGAGTGTGTCTGATGAGTGTGTCAGTGATGAGTGTGTCAGTGATGAGTGTGTCAGTGATGAGTGTGTCTGATGAGTGTGTCAGTGATGAGTGTGTCTGATGAGTGTGTCAGTGATGAGTGTGTCAGTGATGAGTGTGTCTGATGAGTGTGTCAGTGATGAGTGTGTCAGTGATGAGTGTGTCAGTGATGAGTGTGTCAGTGATGAGTGTGTCAGTGATGAGTGTGTCAGTGATGAGTGTGTCTGATGAGTGTGTCAGTGATGAGTGTGTCAGTGATGAGTGTGTCTGATGAGTGTGTCAGTGATGAGTGTGTCAGTGATGAGTGTGTCTGATGAGTGTGTCAGTGATGAGTGTGTCAGTGATGAGTGTGTCAGTGATGAGTGTGTCTGATGAGTGTGTCTGATGAGTGTGTCAGTGATGAGTGTGTCAGTGATGAGTGTGTCAGTGATGAGTGTGTCTGATGAGTGTGTCAGTGATGAGTGTGTCAGTGATGAGTGTGTCAGTGATGAGTGTGTCAGTGATGAGTGTGTCAGTGATGAGTGTGTCTGATGAGTGTGTCAGTGATGAGTGTGTCAGTGATGAGTGTGTCTGATGAGTGTGTCAGTGATGAGTGTGTCAGTGATGAGTGTGTCAGTGATCGGTGTGTCTGATGAGTGTGTCTGATGAGTGTGTCAGTGATGAGTGTGTCAGTGATGAGTGTGTCTGATGAGTGTGTCTGATGAGTGTGTCTGATGAGTGTGTCAGTGATGAGTGTGTCAGTGATGAGTGTGTCTGATGAGTGTGTCAGTGATGAGTGTGTCAGTGATGAGTGTGTCAGTGATGAGGGTCTTCAGGACACGGGTGAGAAACACTGCTTTTAACGACATTTGGTTTTAATCAGGCGTTTAAATGATTCATTCCTTCCTTTACAAAGTCAGTTCATGAGGAAAATATTTCCCTTGATCTTTAGAAATAAAGAAGCTTGACTATGAAAGCATAGTTTAAAATGTAGTTTGATAAAAGAAACATTCAATATAGTTTTATTTGTATTGTGCCTGTCATAATACATATCAAAGCAGCTCTACAGAAAATCAAAATGTTAATGTTTATAATCGTAATGTTTAATAGTCTTCATTGTTTATAATCATAATGTTTAATAGTCTTCATTGAGAAGTTTAACACTTTACTTTGAAGCTAAATCTGGAGACAATATAAATCATCAAACAGTAGAGATTTGATATATAGTGTACAGTATATGGCTTTATGTGAGTGACTGTGTATGTGCATAAAATGATATATATGTACAGTCTAAAAGTTGTCAAATGAAGTGAGTAAATCACTTTGCAGTGACATTGATGATTATAACATCTGTATGATTTTGGTTTTAATTTATAACATTTTGGTGTTTGTTTGTTTGTTACCATATTAGTTAGCTACCATACCATGGCATTTTATGTTGAGAAAAATGTTAAAATGTAGCAAAATAAAAAGTTTAAAAGTATAAAGTTTTTTGAAAAGCTTTAAGATTTATCTTAAAAAAAAAAATCTAAAATCATATCTGGCCTCTTAACATTTTGGCTTAGTAACACATAATTACTGATCTTATAACAATTTCCAATCTCAAAATTACACATATTATTTGTGATTTTTGTCTTATCACTCACCGTTAAGCACCAGATTATACATTATACAGGGAAGAAATAGAGTAAAAAAGTGTGTGAACGTGTTGTATCAGTGAAAGCTCAGAACTGACCTCTGGATACCCCCCCACATCATGCACGTCGATGCCCAGTAAGTGTCCCAGTCCGTGAGGCATGAAGATGGAGCCCAGATGAACCTTCAGCATCTCCTCCACCGTCCCACGCAGGATCCCCATCTTCAGCAGCTCCTCCAGGTGAACCCGGTCCGCCAGACGATGCATGTCGGTCCACTTCACACCTGAGCGGGACATCAGACGCATCGCTGAGACCCTCAGTACATTTACATTTAGTCCTTTATTAGACGCCTTTGTCCAGAGCGACTTACAAATGAGGACTAAAGCAAGCGAGTCATCGTGAAGAGGCAAAAACTACACAAGAAGTGCTCAAAATACACAGCTCAGGCATTACTCAGAGAAGAATAAGCCAGACAAGGGAGGATTAGAGGTAAAGGAGAGGTCAAAGGTCATTTTACAGCTCTCTTCGACTTTAAACCAAACACACAGTGTCTATTTGACTTTTTAGGAAGTGCATTCTTAAATAACAAAACTCAAATCTCAATATACACTACCATTCAAAAGTTTGGAAATTACGAAATTAATAATTTTATTCTACAAAGATGCACTACATTGATCAAAAGTGACTGTAAATATATTTATAATGTTACAAAAGATTGTATTTCAAATAAATGCTGTTTTTTTAAACTCTATTCATCAAAGAATCCTGAAAATTACCTTGTTTCCACAAGAAATTAAGATTTTGAATGTTTTCAACATTGATAATAATCATAAATGTTTCTTGAGCATCAAATCATCATATTAGAATGATTTGTGAAGGATCATGTGACACTGAAGACTGGAGTAATGATGCTGAAAATTCAGCTTTGATCACAGGAATAAATTACACTTTACTATATATTCACATAGAAAACATCTGATTTAATTTGTAATAATTTTTCACAATTTTACTGTATTTTTGATCAAATAAACGCAGCTGGTGAGCAGAAGAGACTCTTTCAAAAATCTGACTGAGCCCAAACCTTCGACTGTTAGTGTAGATCAGACTTTCTGCTGAGAGTCATAGATTTGGTCAGTAAAAGACTGAGTTTTGCTCCTGATATGTAGTATTGTGAGTCTCAGAGTGTGTACCAGGTTTGATGGCGTCCATCACGGCTCTGGAGGACTTCAGCACGGCTTCATAAACGGCTCTCTGGTCCGCGCTGAACTTGCCGTTGGCCGGGAAAGAGCAGGTGATGTCGGAGGAGTAGCAGTAATACTCGCCGCCCATGTCAAACAGACTGCCAGGACACAACCACAGAGTTTAGCTTCATCTTTATATGATAAATCAGTTTTCAGATTAATCTTTCCCTTCGCACCAGCCTGGACCACATCTAAAACCACTTCTATGACTTGTTTTAATTATATAGTTTGGTTTGATGACATCATCAAATACTGAGTAGCCCTGGTTTATTATTATTATTATTATTTTGACATTTTACAATGAACAGTAAGTATCACCAAACATCACATAAAGCTTATGGACATTTCCTAATTTTTTATTATACTGTATATTTCAATAACCATTTAACATACATATAATGTATGTTTTTCAATGTACAGGATATTAATGCAATAAATTACATAGAACATTTCTGAATTTCACTAAATTCTGCACATCTACGCATCACTTTAAATTAGGGCTGGGGGAATTAACGCGTTAATCTTTGCGATTAATTTGAGATGTTTAACGCGTTAAAAAAAAATAACGCATTTAACGCAGCACTTTTTTTTTGCCTCGTTTTAATGATTTCCTGTTGCGGCTGCTATTGAAATGCCGAAAATATGGGGATCGGGTTTCATTCTCGCGCAGCTTTCATGAGAGCGGGTCTTTTCCCCTCCGTGTGCGCGGCCGCACTCTCCGTTCCGTGTGTGTGTGTGTGTGTGTGTGTGTGTGTGCGTGCGTGTGCGTGCGTGTGTGTGTGCGTGCGTGTGCGTGTGCGCGTGCGTGTGTGTGTCGGCCATAGGCGTCGGCGCGCTGCGCTCTCTGCTCAATGTTCGACTCCGTGTTTGCGCTGCATGTTCTGCTCTGTCGTTCACGGCCCAAACGCTCCAATCATGTACCGATCACGCACTGGAAAAGCAAAGTCCGCTCAAATAAGGTGAACTTTCTCTGTAGACTTCTGTTTGCTGAGCTGGTATAGTATTGCTTGGCAACAATGTTAAAGGGATAGTTCACCCAAAAATGAAAATTCTGTCAACCTGTATGATTTCCTTTCTTCTGCTAAACACAAAAGAAGATATTTTAAAGAAGGTTGGTAATTAAACAGTTGCTGGTCCCCATTGACTTCCATAGTATTTTTTTTTCCTACTATGGAAGTCAATGGGCTCCATCAGTCGTTTGGTTACCGACTTTCTTCAAAATATCTTCTTTTGTGTTCAGCAGAATAAAGAAAGTCATACAGGTTTGGAACAACTTGAAAATTCTTGAGGAATTTTTATTTTTGGGTGAACTATTCCTTTAAAATTACCTGCTCTGATCACATGCTCTCTGGTAATAATAGCTTTTTTAGGACTATAGTTTATTTTTATAATTAGTAAAAGAAAAAATTTGAAAAAAAAATCTTAATTTGATTATGTTGATTGATTATTGAAAAAGAATAATACATTGATATATTGATGTTTAATATTATTTTAATATAGGGCTATTTTCTGTTCCTTTTTTTCCGGTGATTCTAAGTTTAATTATTGATGATTACAAGCTTGGAGGAAATGCAATTAATTGCAATTAATTACATCAAATTGTGCAATTAATTAGTTATTTTTTTTAATCGATTCCCAGCCCTACTTTAAATGCATTTTTGTTTATGGATACAGAATTTTGATGCAAGTACTTCCACAGACTTGTTTTAGTTTTCAACAGTGATTTAAAGACAGATGATGCCGGACATAAACATAATCTGATTGTATTAAATCAGCTTCTACTTTAAATAATTCAACCATCGTGATGTTCAAATCATATCTCAAAGATGTGCTTGCAGAAAGTGGAAGTGTGTTTGTAAGTCGTGTCCACCAGGGGTCAGTGTGCAACTGCTCATAACCAGACCATAAACCTGAATATTACTGGAAATATTCATCACTGCACAGACTGTACACCAGCATGAACCAACAAGACAACTGACACTGAACATGATTATTAAAGAAATGCATGTGAAAAGCGGCTCATAAACTCACCACATGTCTCCATCCTGGATGGTTTTGTCATTGGGAGCGCCGGCGTGTCCGTAATGCAGGACGGATGAGTTATTCCCACTGTTGGAGTGATAACATGTTCACATGCAAACAAAATAACTCAAATAAATGACTAGAATTATTGACCATATCCACTACACACTAATGAACATCATCTATCATTATATCTTTAACAGTTGAGGATGTTCAGTCAGTTGGTCAGTGACAGATGCATTATGGGTAAACGTTTTTTCAATGCTTCTATGTTCATGAGAGTTCACATTAATACTTATTTTGATTTGAAAATTGTCCCTTTAAGTATTAAATTACACTTCACCCCCAAAACAACAATTGTGTCACAAAACTTGAAATTTAAGTAAATTTGAAATAAATCATATGATTTTAAAAGACTTGGAAAATAATGTCACGTGCACTACATGTTATAGAAGTGCTATAGTACATTTAGGTGAACTGTGCATTTAAGATTGAATCCGAAACTTCATGTCTGAAGTTTATTATCAGTCCAGATGTTTGCTGTGATTTAACTCAGACACATCTCTTGCTCTGAGGACACAATATCAGATACTGAGAGTCTCTCAGTAACAGGACACACACACACACACACACACACACACACACACACACACACACACACACACACATCAGTAACAGTGCTGTACCTTCCACAGATGCAGGTGTACGAGGTGTCACACACACACACACACACACACACACACACACACACACACACACACACACACACACACACACACACACACACAGTAATAGTGCTGTACCTTCCACAGATGCAGGTGTACGAGGTGTCACACACACACACACACACACACACACACACACACACACACACACAGAACATCAGTAATAGTGCTGTACCTTCCACAGATGCAGGTGTACGAGGTGTCACACACACACACACACACACACACACACACACACACACACACACACACACACACACACAGTAATAGTGCTGTACCTTCCACAGATGCAGGTGTACGAGGTGTCACACACACACACACACACACACACACACACACACACACACACACACACACACACACACACACACACACACACACACACAGTAATAGTGCTGTACCTTCCACAGATGCAGGTGTACGAGGTGTCACACACACACACACACACACACACACACACACACACACACACACAGAACATCAGTAATAGTGCTGTACCTTCCACAGATGCAGGTGTACGAGGTGTCACACACACACACACACACACACACACACACACACACACACACAGTAATAGTGCTGTACCTTCCACAGATGCAGGTGTACGAGGTGTCACACACACACACACACACACACACACACACACACACACACACACACACACACACACACACACACACACACACACACACACACACACACACACACAGTAATAGTGCTGTACCTTCCACAGATGCAGGTGTACGAGGTGTGACGCATTCCTCCGCGAGAGTAACAGTAATGCTGGAACAGACTGAAACACACACAGTTCACACACATCAATCAATCATGAAACAAAACCAAGAGAAAGAAAAGAAGAAATTACATTTTGCACAGAGAAAATGCATATTCTTAAGTTTAATAAATCTTTTTGCATTGTAAGATTATTTTCATGACATTAATTCCCCAATTCTTATTTCGAATTCAATGAACAAAATACAAAGAAACACAAAATCCAAAACATCAGAAATCCCTTGTTCTCATTTCTCCAGTGTGACCATAGACTGTGACCTGAGCTTAAACTGTAAAATACAGCATGAAGAGCCTAAAACACCATCAGCCTGAGAAAACCTTGAGTGATAACTTCATAACTTCATATCTCCACATCAACAAAACAGAGACACACACTGATATAAAGCAGACAGAAGTGAAACAAGATAACACAAGTGAAAATCACACAGATGCACATTAAAGGAGCCATAAAGATCAGATCAATATTCAATGTCAACTATGCTAATTAATATTCAATGTCAACAAAGCTCATTAATATTCAGTGTCAACAAAGCTCATTAATATTCAGTGTCAACCAATCTCATTAATATTCAGTGTCAACAAAGCTCATTAATATTCAGTCAACAATGCTCATTAATATTCAGTGTCAACAAAGCTCATTAATATTCAGTGTCAACCAATCTCATTAATATTCAGTGTCAACAAAGCTCATTAATATTCAGTGTCAACAAAGCTCATTAATATTCAGTCAACAATGCTCATTAATATTCAATGACAACCAATCTCATTAATATTTAGTGACTTCAAACATTCAAGCGTTACATTGTATCACACAGTAAGTGGCGTCACCACTCAACGTTACAATGTTTCTAAAACCCTTTTTCAACTTTCGTCAGTATGAAGTGTTGCTAAACCCGGAGTTTAAAGGTGTTTCTAGCTTGGGGTTAAACACACAGGTAACATAAAATCAATTATATTGTATAATACTACCAGAGGACACAGAAGTATGAATATTGCACATGAAGCCAGTTTTGGCCAGAACTGAGCAAATAATAATTGATGGAGCTGTAATTAATATCAGATCATGTCTCATACGCACGAGTTAATGTCGGGAAGGTCATGTGACTCTTCATTTGCCTGATTTCAGACCATTCTTTCCGACGGACATGAAAATATCACTTGGTTTCGTTCGCATTATGAGGAAATGAAGTCAGTGATCGGGGAAACGCTTGCTTCAGGGTTTGATCTCTCGGTGTGTTTAATATAGATTGTATGATCCGGTTATGCTAGATTAAATCACATCTAACTGGAGATTTGATACGGAAAGTACTTTTAATTGAGGGATAATTGTAACCAGCATTCAGGAAACAAACAACTACATTTCCTCCATTCAAGCTCTTTTCATACGACAGAATATTACACTATTGTTCAGTAAAAAAAATAATTTTATACCGGTATATACTTTCATTCATCAAGGATGCATTAAACTGATCAAAAGTGGCAGTAAAGACATTTATAATGTTAGAAAAGGTTCTATTTGATAAATGCTGTTCTTTTGAACTTTCTGTTCATCACAGAATCATGAAAAATAAACTATCAAGCTGTCCTCAAAAATCTTTTTTTCATTGCAAATGTAACTATATTATCTTTATACTGTATAAAGTTGGATATGTAAGAACATCCAAATTGGTTCTCATACATGGAGTATACTCACGTAGGGCAATGTATGTTATATCAATGTATGTTATATTAATGTTATATAGGGCTGGGGGAATTAACGCGTTAATCTTTGCGATTAATTAGAGATGTTTAACGCGTAAAAAAACAAAAAAACGCAATTAATGCAGCACTTTTGTTTTTTTGCCTCGTTTTAATGATTTCCTGTTGCGGCTGCGATTGAAAAGGCCGAAAATATGCCGTCCCGCCCCTCCGTGTTCGGCGATCAGGCTTCATTCTCGCGCAGCTTTCATGAGCGGGTCTTTTCCGCTCCGTGTGTGCGCCGCCGCACTCTCCGTTCCGTGTGTGTGTGTGTGTGTGTGTGTGTGTGTGTGTGTCGGCGCGCTGCGCTCTCAGCTTAATGTTCTGCTCTGTCGTTAACGGCCGAAACGCTCCAGTCATGTACCGATCACACACTGGAAAAGCAAAGTCCGCTCAAATGACGTGAAATTTCTCAGTAGTAGACTTCTGTTTGCTGAGCTGGTATAGTCATGCTGGGCAACAATGGTAAAATGACCTGCTCTGATCACATGCTCTGGTAATAATAGCTTTGTAGGACTAATAATTAGTAAAAAAAAAAAAAAAAAAAAAAAAAAAAAAAATCTGTTAAATTGATAATGTTGATTGATTATTGAAAAGGAATAATATATTGATATTTAATATTATTTTAATATAGGGCTATTTTCTGTCCCTTTTTTTCCTGTGTTGTTTAATTTAATTAGGTGATTCTAAGTTTAAATATTGATGATTACAAGCTTGGGGGAAATGCAATTAATTGCAATTAATTACAGCAAATTGTGCAATTAATTAGTTAATTTTTTTTAATCGATTCCCAGCCCTAATGTTATATCAATGTACATTATATTGCAAATCACGACTGCTTTATTGTTTATATCAACCCTAACCCTATAAACATTTAATTCTTTAAACTGCCGGTTTGATTATTATGCCTGCCAACCTTTTTTAGATGCCTCTACCATTGTAGAGACTGTGCTGTTTGAGTGACTTAATGATACGGGAACTGGTGAGTGTCATTGTTTGTATCATACGGCGCTAATGTTAGCATTCTAGTGTATTGTATATGGACCTGTTAGCCGGCGCTGGCGCTGGCTGTACTTGTTTCATTGCACTGAATCAGACTATATATATTATGCCTATTTGTATTGAGTTTATCTGAACAATGCACTAATAATTAATTGGATTTAAATCTTGATATTGATGTTGAATCATTGGTCAACCATTATTTCATCCTGAAATGTATTTTGAAACTATTACTGATAATATTGTCTATTTATAAGAGTAACTCTTGTTGTTTGTTAAATTATTTATATTGCTATATGCAGTATTTAAACTGAATCATGTACATGATGATGAAATATGATGAAATTGTGACTAAGATAATATGATGACATTATGGTATTATGATTATGGTGATATAGTTGTGATGATTGGAAGCTGTTACTTATTGCTCGGTCCTGTTTTGTACAGGCCAGGTTCTGTGTACGGATGGCGAGCCACTAGGCCTGAAACTGAAGCTTTGGAGAGCACGGATCTGCCGGTGTGGTAGGAGGCGCTGCAGCTGCTCCCGTCACACACCTTCACACACATCACACACATCCTGACCTCATCGACTGTTCTCTCATGATTTATATATTTTTTCTTCAAACTCATTGGACTTGGATTTGTGTGGGTTGTGTGTAGTGAATTGTTGCGGCTTCAAGCACTGATTATTGAGTGAATTGTGAAACTGTTGTATATGCTCATTAACAACTTTGACCCTCAAACAGGCCTTTAAAGGCTCTCAGAAACTGAGGACCGGCCAAAATGTCCTCACTTTACTCTCTCTGTCCTCACTCCAATGGTCTAACACTCAAACTGGTCCTCACAAAGATAGTTGTACAAGTACACACACACACACACACACACACACACACACACACACACAGCGTCTCAGAATAACCTCGCTCGCCCAGAGGAGAGAGTCTGAGTGGGCTTGTGCTTTTCTTTGAACCGCTTCCATTCCTCCGGCATCCCAGACTCCTCTTCTGCAGAGGGATCGGGAATATCACGCCAGACTCAAACACACTGATCTCGGTCCAAGTCCAGCTCTCTGCGAATCAAAGACTTACGAGAGACTCACATGTGGGATCACCTCGACTGCTCTCTGACATTCACACACGCTGCTTTCAATCCCAGAGCTGCACTGAAAACATGCAACATGGACACAACAATAGTGTGTAAAAACGTCAATTTAGGAATTTTACCGTCTTATTTATTAGGCATCTCACTAGCGTTTGGAGCAGAGATATTCTTTCTTTTTAAAGCATGGATTCACAAACTTATTTAAACCTTTTTTTTAAGATTTACGAATTTCAATTTTATAGTAAAATTCCATCAAATTAAATTGAATAATCCATACATATCATTAATTATATGAATTAGGAATTGTAAATGAGTAAAAAATAATTAGAGCTTAAAACATTTTGTATTAATCTTAATGGAACAAGGGAATGGACCATTTAGTTTGTGATTCATATGCATAAATAAATTAAAAATGAATTTATGAATACGAATCACACAAATTAAATGGTCCATTCCCTCGCTCCATTAAGATTTATATTAAATGTTTTTTTTTTAGAGGATTTTTTTCCCTACCCATGAGTTTTTAATTTAATATTGCAATAATTTAACCACAAATTCAAATGTTCCTGGTTCTCTGATGACGGTTAATGGTCAAAATTACTTACTGTAATTATAACTACTTATATATAATGAGAAAAGACCCATTTTATTTGGACATTTTTAAGATTTCAATTGTGACATTTTTGAGATTTAATACATTTTTAGTAAGTGCTTTATTTTGACTTTTTATTTTGCAATTATTTATTTTAACTTTACATATTTATGATTTCATTATTTTATGAATATATATATTTACATTTATATGATTTAAATAATTTTAGTAAGTGTTTTTATTTTTTATTTATTTAAATATTTATGAAATGTGTTTTTAGTAAGTGTTTTATTTTGATTGTTTTTATTTTAACAGGTAAACAAATTACTTACTGTAATTATAACTAGGCCTACTTGTATAATGAAAAAAGACCCATTTTATTTGGACATTTTTAATATTTTAAGTGTTACATTTTTGAATTTTAATACATTTTTAGTAAGTGCTTTATTTTGATTATTACAATTATTTATTTAACTTTACATATTTATGATTTAATAATTATTTTATGAATATTACGTTTTACATTTATATAACAAATTACTACTATAATTATAACTACTTATATATAATGAAAAGACCCATTTTACATTGACATTTTTAAGATTTTTAAATTTCAGCAAGTGTTTTATTTTGAATGTTATTTTAAAATTATTTTAACTTTACATATTAGGATTTTATTTTTTATATATTTTTTCATTTGACATTTATATGATTAAATTATTTTTTAGTAAGTGTTCTTATTTTAAAACAATTTAAGTTTAATTTATTAGCCTTATTTGTAATGTTTTTGCCCCATCATCAGCATCGAGTAATGTCGACGCACCATGAGGACTGCTATCCCATCATGCTCTGGTGTTTCGGGGAAGGTGGATTACCCCCCCCACACCCCCCCCCCCACACACACACACACACACACAGAGTCGTCGCATTACACAGTCTCACCATCTGTGTCTCCTCTTAAATGAACAATCACACAGACGCTTTCACACGCGGTCCTGTGCGCTCCTCAACATCGGGACGGTTCCGCCCAGGTTTAATAAACGTGCTCTAAGAACACACAACAGAAGTCAAACACAGGTGTGACGATGCATAATACATTCAGCCTGAACATGTGTAACGACTCCTTTTGCTGACCCAGAAATTAATATTGCATCCGTATTTCACAGAAATGCTCGTAAATCCCTCATGTGCTTCTAAACTTGCATGATCTTCTTCCCCAGAGACGTGTTTAAGACTGAATCGATGAAGCTGAATGGCGATGCATGCTGAGTTTACACTTTAAAAACAGAGTTGCATGCTCCATATCTTCTCATATGATAACTGGGTGTAAAATATATAATGCTTTAGTCTATAGCTACAAACAAAAGGCTCAATGACAAACACCGTCACTCAATCCCATGATGCATTGCCGTCGGCACCCACACCAAGGGCAAGCGCTCGTCTTCATCACACTAAGACGTACATGTGCTTAAAAATGAAACCAAATGCCGGGAACGAGGCAGATGGTGCAGAGGATCAGGCCGGATAATCTAATCTCAGTTCAGTAAATCCTAATCAAATGCCGTGTTTGTGGCCGGTTAGAGTGACATTTCCCATCGGTAACCCGGGACAGCTGTTTGTTATCGCCCGGATTTGCATCTTTAGGACAAGCCGTGCTGTCCTTCACTCAAATTTCATCTGGATTTCTCCCCGGTCAGTCTTAGTTTCTGCTGAAGGGATTCAGAGATAAACCCAAACGTTTCAGCTGATTATGCAACTAAATCTCCACAGGATAATTAAAGCAAAACAGTGTTTCTGTGTCATGCACACACCTGTCAATCAAACTCCAAACTTTTACTCATCAAGGACGCATTAAACTGATTAAAAGCGACAGTGTAAAGACACTTATAATGTTACAAAAGATTCGATTTCAAATAAATGCGGTTCTTTTGAACTTTCTATTCATCAAAGAATTCGGAAAAATATGAACCGTTTTCAACACTGATAATAATCATAAATGTTTCTTGAGCAGCAAATCATCATATTAGAGTGATTTGTGAAGGATCATGTGACACTGAAGACTGGAGTAATGATGCTGAAAATTCAGCTTTGATCACAGGAATAAATTACACTTTACTATATATTCACATAGAAAACACTAATATTAAATTCTAATGTCTAAATTTTTACTGTATTTTTGATCAAATAAATCTGAGTCTTCTCTTTCAAATTCATCATCCTCTCTCTCTCTCTCTCTCTCTCTCTCTCACTCTCATCCTCTCTCTCTCACTCTCTCTCTCTCTCTCTCACTCTCATCCTCTCTCTCTCATCCCTCTCTCTCTCTCTCATCCCTCTCTCTCTCTCTCTCTCTCTCTCTCTCTCTCTCTCTCTCTCACTCTCACTCTCATCCTCTCTCTCTCTCACTCACTCTCATCCCTCTCTCTCTCTCTTGCTCTCACTCTCTCATCCCTCTCTCTCTCTCTCTCTCACTCACTCACTCACTCACTCTCATCCCTCTCTCTCGCTCTCTCTCTCTCATCCTCTCTCTCTCTCTCACTCTCATTCTCTCTCTCTCACTCTGTCTCTCTCTCTCTCTCTCTCACTCACTCTCTCTCTCTCTCTCTCTCTCTGTTCAGGCACTGCAAAATTAGTAATCTGGAAAACAAGGAAAAATAAGCTTCTAGGGCAGGATGCAGTAAGTGTGGTTCCTATGTTTTTGGGGCTTGTGGCAGCTAGACTAAAAGTAGAGTTTGCCTACTATAAGTTGGTGGACTGTTTACCAAAGTTTGTAGAAATCTGGTGTGTTAATGAGGTATTGTGTACTTTATGTGAGAGAAATGAATTGGCGTTGACTTTTTAAATATACATGTTTAAAAAAAAAATTGTTGGATGAAGTGTGATTAATTTGATTAAATTGTTATAATAAAGGTGTATTTAAATTCTCTCTCTCTCTCTCTCTCTCTCTCTCAGTAAATACAGTGGGGCTCACGCTGTAATTAGCGGCTCCGGGGCACGTCTTCGTTTCACAGGAACTTAAATCACCCTTAAATATGTGCTTTAAAGGCCATTTTAACAAGACGTCTTTATGTTCACACAAACTGCAATTAAAGTAAATGAGGGATGGAGATTTAACGAGAGGTTATTGAACACACTGGCGCTAGCGTCTAAGATGACACGTGGACGAATTAATTGGAATAACGATTGAAAACGGAGCCAAGGTGCCGTCTAAGAATAACCTGATGATGCACTCGGAAATACGTACGGAAACGCAGTCTGACTTTAAAAGTCAAGATGAAACATTTTTCACAATCACATTTTACTTGTAATGTCTTTCTGAATGAAACAAGATATTTAACGTGAAAAAAGCAGCGCAGGAACTGATTGGATCCAGAGTGAGTCATGTGGTTGAAGGGGAGGGGCTTAAAAGTAGGAGGGATTAGTGATGTCACACGAAATGGAACGTCATTCAACAAGTCGTCTTTTCTGTTCTAAATTTAAAATAGTTTACTTTGAACATTTCCTGCTTCTTGTTACCTAGCAACCAAATTTAAATCGCAAAATTGAAAAATATATATTTTTTTACATTCACAATCATAATTTAATCTTTACCCTTTTCCATAAAAGTCCCATCCTGCATCAATTCACAATCACTGTTGTTATTGTTAACTAAAACTATTAAAATGTATTGTTATTCATTATTGTTTTCGGTAATTGAAATAAGGCTGAAATAAAACATAAAAAACTAACTAACTGATAAACGTTTAACTTCAGTAACATTTTGCAATAATGTTTCATTAGTTAATGCACTCACTCATTTACTATATTTATTAATCTTTGTAAATGTTGTTTAATAAAATACAACTGTTTAATGTTAGTTCATGTTCAGGTCCACTGAATAATATTAAAAGATACAACTTATGATTTGAATAATGTTTTAGTACATTTTGAAATGAACATGAACTAAGATTAATAAATGGTTCAGAAGTAATTTTCCATTGTTGCTAAAGTTAAAAACCTTGTTTTAAAATGTTACCAAAAACTAAAACTTGAAAATAAAAATGAATTAAAGCTATATATAGATCAATACATAGCTTTATATAACTTTATCATATCAAAATAACAAAAGCATTATTAGTTATTAAAAAAGTAAAGTGAAAATATATAATAAAAGCTAGTAGTATATACTGTAAATAATAAAATAATAACACTGTTCTGTTTCAGTCACAGATGTGTCAAATTATGGAAGTTTATCCAGTATTTTGTTTCTGGGATTTAAACATTTTTTAATGGTAAATTTAATTATAAATTACAAATAAGATTAATTATAAATAATTAAACGTATAAATGATAATGATAATACACATACACCCACATACATATATACAGTATATATATATATATATATATATATATATATATATATATATAAATAATTAGGTATTTTATTACCAAATTATTTGTTTGTATCATATTTTCTATATTTGAGAAGGTAGAAATAAGTTTGCACATAATTTTAACAATATCATGACAAACTACTGTGTAATTTAAAGCCTGTATATGAGTGTGTGTGTGTGTGTGTGTGTGTGTGTCCTGAATTCCCTCATTAGTGCTAACTCTGCAGAGCTACGGCTGAAGCTTTAGAACCGAAACTCAAGCGAATCTCTGGTTTTGTTTCCCCTGTTGACGCTCACAGAGACTGGCCGAGAAGCACCAGCAGGCATCATTAATGTGACTGAATCCCTGATCGATGAGATCTGTGCACACACACACACACACTCAGAGAAATGAGAATCTCAGAAGCCGCATTAGCCTGAAGCCTCAGTAAATATGATCACAGGAGGTCATCTCTAACGCTCATCATAACGCCGCTCCACAGCTAATACTAACACTTCTTCATTATTTGCCATTATTATTGTGTCCTTATTAAATCAGCATTAACCTACATTAAATGACTGTGTTAAATATTGGCAAGATTTGAGAAAGTACATATCAGCCCAAAACAATGATGACCAAATACTTACTGGACCAATAATCTATGAAAAATTAAAGATTAAAGGGCCATTTAACCCTGGGTCATACTTAACCCGGGGTAAACAGAAATGTTCCTGTTTTATGTTCATGTTTCAAACTGCTCATATTTACCCAGGGTTATCAATTAATCCACACTGTACATTCCTAAGCCTTGGGTCTTATTTGCATATTTGCAGCGTCAGTGTCATTGATTGGATGACTGTTTTATTATATATCGCTGACTGTACTGTTACAGTTATACTGAATAGACTATAAAGGTAAGATTGAAATCTGTTCTTCACCCCAATTGTCGTGCTTTGTGTCATCATTTGACATTTGTTCCCTCAAACGTTACAACGGCTGTTTATATACAACACGCCGTGTTTCTGTGACTGTCCAAATCATGCGAATATGAGCCACGCGATTGGCTGTCGGTTGCGAAGTTGTAACATTGTAACACGCATCGTTTCACACGCAAATATTCTTTACCATGGGTTAAAAGCGGGGTTTAGAACAACTATAACCTAGGGTTAAAGGGTTAGTTTACCTAAAAATGTAAGTTCTGTCAGTAATTACTCTCCCTCATGTTGTTCAACCCCGTAAGACCTTCGTTAATCTTCAGAACACAAATCAAGATATTTTTTATTAAATCTGAGAGCTGTCTCACTCCTTCATAGGCTTCTCTGTTACTGAAACTTGCCGGCCCAGAAAGTTAGTAAAGACATCGTTAAAATAGTCCAAGTGACTACAGTGGCTCAACCTTAAGTTTATCAAGCGACGAGAATACTTTTTGTGCGCAAAAAACAAACAAAATAATGACTTTATTCAACTCTTCATGTTCTTCTGTGTTCCTCTGAGTGAGTTCACGTAGTGTAACAGCGCAGCGCTTCTGGGTTGTACGTCAGAACGGAGGCTCACTATTGGCCAGTATCACACACATGACCAGCGTCGGCCACTTTAACAAACTAAGTTAGCCATTGAAACCGCACATCACAGGTGTGTGTGTATGTGTGTGTGTGTGTGTGTGTGTGTGTGTGTGTGTGTGTGTGTGTGTGTGATTATCAGCATGCGTTGTTTGAAAAGTGGATGTGCTGCTTCTACCCAAGTTGGTGTTGTTGATGGTTATAAAACCAAAGGAGAAAGATTGTAATCATTGAGTTTGGAGTAAACCACAGCTGGGAAAAGCCACAATGTGTTCATCAACTTTGAGACGCTACTGGTCGAACAGAGACTCAATTCTTTAGTGACTACAGATGTTGTGTATGTTTGCAAGTTGTGTGTTGATGTTAGCGGTTTTAGCATCTAACATGCTAACTGGCCATGTGCATGTGATTTTACATTGCTGTTGAGTTGCTTTGCTCCATGCACCGTCTGAAGTCGACTGAAGCCTTTTGTCAAGTTTGGGCAGACATTGAGGCAAAGAAACCCTGATAACTTGACATGCACTGATGCATCGTTCGTAATAAAATCAGGAATACAAATTTAGAAGATAAACATGGACCATTTTTACACCACGATGACTTTAAGTGTCAAAACAGGGGTTGCACATCACCTTAGTCTCGAAAAACGAAGAGTTCTGGTTTGTTATCTTGATGATTTTGAACCTCTGACTCGAGTACAACAGCTCGACAAGAGCATCACAACAGCACAAGCCAGATGTGTGGATGACATGCCTCAGTTCAGAGATATCTAAAGGTGCATTGTGTAATATTTAGGAGGATCTGTGGACAAATGCCATATCATAAACATAACTATGTTTGCAGTCGTGTATAAAGACCTTACTCAATGAACCGTTCTGTTTTTATTAGCTTAGAATGAGCCGTTTCTCTCTACACACACCGCGGGTTACATCGACATGTTTCTACGGTGGCCCTGAGCGGACAAACACGTTTCCTCACTAAAGTCAGTGGATAAAACACTGACACAATGATGAACAGGTGACAATAATATTCACAATAACATATCGCTTTACTGAATAATTAAGCAAACCTAATTTCTTAATTTATCTTTGTAAAGAAAGTTCATTGTTTAACTGGCTACTCTCTGCTGTCTCAGACGACGACATCACTTCCTGTCGGCCACCGTAACTTCTGTTGGGTGCAGTTCGCAACCTCTCCACTAGATGTCGCTAAAAATCACACACACTGCACCTTTAAAGGCTCATGAACAAGTCTGGTTTCTCCTGAAGAGCAGCAGCTCTGATACCCCTTTTCCACCAACAAGAACCGGGTGCTGGTTCAGAGCTAGAGCTATTGCCAGTTCGGAGTTGGTTCGACTGACGAGCTTACTAAGAACCGGTTTGCGTTTCCACCGGCCAGAGAGCCACAACAGAGCTATATCTTACGTCACTGCATACGTATCACGTTGCCCAGCAACGCTAGTACGGCAGCGCCAAACACAAACACACCAGACTTGTTCGAGATGCATCGGCTTCTCGCAGAACGATCAGCACATGAAATCAAAGCGATCAAAAAGCACAAGGAGTCGTATGATCTCCAAACACTCCCGCAGCTCTGATCGGTCCACGCTGCTCCGATGCATCTCGAACAAGGCATCAACAATAATAGACGTTGCGTTACTATGGATGCTCATGGGTTTGCGAAAATAAATCGGCATCCAAACACGGCGAATCCAACGCGTTCGTGCAGCTCGCCGTAACTTACATAGACGGATATTATAATCGAGCTGCTATTAGCTCGACTAGCTGCTATTTAAAAATGGCGGTCACAAGTTTCTCTTCAGTCTTGTTGGCCACGGTAACCCCGCCCCCAGCCTCTGACGCAAGCGGTTCTTTCTTGGCTCCGTTCTAGACCCTGCAATGATTTGGTGCTACTTAAGAACCAGTTTTACTGGTTCGGAGCTGGTGCTTTGGCGGTGGAAAAACAAAGAACCGATTTGAAACTAGGCTCTGGCTCCGAACCAGCACCAGTTCTGCCTTGGTGGAAAAGGGGTATGAGTGACATCGCACCGACATCAGAGCGCTTTATAATCAGGTATTGAGGAGATGTCGATCTGATCATGTTCTGGTCGAAACTTTCAGCCAAAATTTTGGGGCACTTTATTCGGCTTACATAAAAAGTGAAACTCATGCATAAGCAATCCTATTATAAAAGTTATATAATAAATCTAATTATAAAACTGCTGGATGCAATTGGAGGGGCATCTCTCAGCGAGAAGAGTTTTATCTGTGGCCCAATGCATGAAGGACAGAAATCAAGTGGGAGGGAATCTCATGTGGGGACAGATATTTCTCTCTCTCTCTCTCTCTCTCTCTCTCTCTCTCGCTCTCTCTCGTCTTTCATCAGAAAAAAACATTGAAAATGAATGCAGCATGCACTCAGTTTCAGAGAGGAATAGATTTGAGGCTGGGAAGTCTCACATCATCTGAGTATTTTTAGAAGCATTTGAGGTGAGAATGAATTTACTCGAATGCAAAGGGATTTTTTTTTTCTCTCAAACTATGGAGTCTTGAAGTCATTATGAAATCAAACGATTCATCAGTGCATGTTGTTCTAAAGAAACAAAGTCTCTTATTGCGATATAACTATGTTATTTAATTGATAAATACATAAGAGATTCATAAATAAATAAATAAGTACTCACCTACTGTAGGTTAAACATGCTATTAGCTAATGCTAATTGAATCTATTTTCTTTTCGATGGCTGTCGCAAACCTTCATTGCAAAACATCAGTGATACTAAAAATACAGAGGGGATTCTGGGTAAAGCAATTTTATTTATTCCACAGTTTCATCTAACCCAGAAAGTTTAATATCTCACAATGAAAACTGTCTGCAATCACAGACTCATATCAAAAGCACATCAGGGCATAACGCTTCCTAAAAGTCACACATTTCCACATTACAGCGAGCCTGAAAGTTAAAAGAGTTTTGAAATAAAAAATTCATCTGGTTCTGTGTGAGATTCCATCAGGGACCCCGACACGAGAATAAGAGGAAACTGACTCGGTATCAAGCAGGAAAGACACAGAGGATCATGTTGAAACCGTGCACTGCAAAATAGTGCAAATACTGAGTGAAACATGAAATTTTTAATAATATAATTTAAAAATATATATATATTGTTTACTATAACAATAAGGTCCCATTAATTTAGTTAGTTAATGCATTTACTAAAATTAACCAACAATGATCAACACATGTTTTGGTGTTTATTCTTCTTTGTTAATGTCAGTTAATAAAAATATAGCTGTTAATTTATGGTCCATTAAATAATGTTAACTATTTTTTAATAATGTATTAGTAAATGCTGAAATTAAAATGAACAAAGATTAATTCAAGGATTAAAACGTTTTAGAATCGTTTATCATTGTTAATTCATGTTCATAAAGGGTTCCATCACGTGCTTCATATAGTATGTAGAACCATAAAGGGTTCCGTCAGGCGCTTCATATGTAGAACCTTAAAGGGTTCCGTCAGGCGTTTTTATACGTAGAACCTTAAAGGGTTCTGTCAGGCACTTCATATGTAGAACCATAAAGGGGTTCCATCAGGCACTTCATATGTAGAACCTTAAAGGGTTCCATCAGGCGTTTTTATACGCAGAACCTTAAAGGGTTTCGTTAGGCGTTTTTATACGTAGAACCATAAAGGGTTCCGTCAGGCGTTTTTATACGCAGAACCTTAAAGGGTTTCGTTAGGCGTTTTTATACGTAGAACCGTAAAGGGTTTCGTTAGGCGCTTCATACGTAGAACTTTAAAGGGTTCCTTCAGGCGCTTCATATGTAGAACCTTAAAGGGTTCTGTCAGGTGCTTCATACATAGAACCTTAAAGGGTTCCTTCAGGCGCTTCATAGGGTTCCATCAGGCACTTCATATGTAGAACCTTAAAGGGTTCCATCAGGCGTTTTTATACGCAGAACCTTAAAGGGTTTCATTAGACGCTTCATACGTAGAACCTTAAAGGGTTCTGTCATGCAATTCATATCTAGAACCTTAAAGAGTTCCATCAGGCACTTCATATGTAGAACCTTAAAGGGTTCCGTCAGGTGCTTCATACGTAGAACCTTAAAGGGTTTCGTTAGACGTTTCATACGTAGAACCTTAAAGGGTTCCGTCAGGTGCTTCATACGTAGAACCTTAAAGGGTTTCGTTAGACGTTTCATACGTAGAACCTTAAAGGGTTCCGTCATGCAATTCATATGTAGAACCTTAAAGGGTTCCATCAGGCACTTCATATGTAGAAGCTTAAAGGGTTCCGGTCAGGTGCTTCATACGTAGAACCTTAAAGGGTTCCGTCAGGCGCTTCATACGCAGAACCTTAAAGGGTTTCGTTAGACGCTTCATACGTAGAACCTTAAAGGGTTCCGTCATGCAATTCATATGTAGAACCTTAAAGGGTTCCGTCAGGCGCTTCATACGTAGAACCTTAAAGGGTTCCGTCATGCAATTCATATGTAGAACCTTAAAGGGTTCCATCAGGCACTTCATATGTAGAACCTTAAACTAAATCCATTAAATGATAAGATGACAGAACTCCTTTAAGGTTCTACATATGAAGCACCTGATGGAACCCTTTAAGGTTCTACATATGAAGCGCCTGACGGAACCCTTTAAATTAATTATTTAAATTACTTTTTTTTATTAAACAGCTCGTAAACATACTTTATCACTATAACATTTGAAATAACCCATTAAACAAGACATTTCTCCTTATATAGAACCTTTTTGACATAAAAGGTTCTTTAAAGCAGGGCTCAGTAGTTTCGGGATTTCTTCGCTGTATTCTCGCTTTTTGCTCGCAGGTTTCTCTCTAGAGCTCCCCCCACAGCTTCGGAATAGATATTTGACAACACTGTTGTAAAAACTCATTGGCGATTCTCAGACACCAGAGGCTATAGATCAACGACATCAAAGCAGATGGGACATTCTTTAAAACGTCTTCTTCATTCGGGTTCGAACAGCGTGAGGATGCGCAATAATGACAGCATTTTAGCAGATTTCTTTTGGCCGTAAAGCAATTGTTCACATCGCGAGACCTGATATCACGCGAGACTTCCTGACGCAGCGGCCGGCGGCCCGCCGGCTCAAAGTTGCAAGTGCGTATTTTCCGCTCACGGGCACCAGGGGGGTGCGAAACGACCACCATTCAACCCGAAATAAGTAATATAACCATTTCAATGACTCCGAAGCTGTTCAGTTAAGGTAAAAAAGTTACTTAGAGCACTTTTAAAAAAATGGAATCAAGAAGAAGAATAGAACCCAATTGAACCTTTTTCTAAGAGGGACCCATAAAGTTCTCTTTTTGGCAGCATAATAACTTTCGGGACAGCTGAAGACGTTCAGGATGATGGGAAAATAGAGCAGCGCAAATGATGACTTCTGTCTTTTTCTGCCCTGTGAATATATTCACAGTCATCATTTGCGCAGCTCGACTTTCCCATCAGCCCCTCTTATATCACACTACATATACAGCCGTGGCCCGTTATCTTCCCTCTGTGATGCAGCTCATATCAGGCGCTTTGAAGACACAGCCAGTGGCCATCGCAAGAGAGTCGTAATGAAATCTTCAAACTGATGCTAATTGCAGCAGTATCTGGAGTCTTCGCGAGGGTTGGAGAGAAACGAGGGAGAGAGAGAGAGGGAGAGGGAGAGGGAGAGGGAGGGAGAGAGAGAGAGGGAGAGAGAGAGAGAGAGAGAGAGAGAGAGAGAGAGAGAGAGAGAGAGAGAGCGAGAGAGAGAGAGAGAGAGAGAGAGAGAGAGAGAAAGAGATTGCAGAACAATGAGTACCAAGGGATCATCAGGGACAAACGCCACCGCAGCGAGAAAAACCAGAACACAAATAACAGCAAACTTCATCTTTAGCATATTTATAACGCAAACCCACACATCTGTGCGTGATTATTCTTGTGCGGATTTAATTAAATCAATTAAGAGTCACGGTCGTGCTGATACACGAGGGGCGGCCGGTCTTGACTAATACACGTTATTAATTCAGACAATAAGGTCATGCCTTCGCATTTAATAAAGGCAAACTTGGAGAATTCACTCAGAGAGGAGCAGGGAATTGTGGGATAGATTTCAACGGCGTCTTTCATCCCGTATTCTCAGTTCCCCTGTCACCTGTGCTGCCTATTTATAAATTGTAACCATAACAACAGCCGTATCGCTTTACAAAATATCAGAGAATCCCTGTCAGAGAGCAGGACGCTTTGCCTCGGAAAGATGTTTACAACGTCTTCATCTCCATCTTAAAGGCAGAAATCATTAGATGAACAGAGGAAGAACAAAATAAATCAGGAACATGTGACACTTTTACTTAATTTAGAGAACTCCCATGAAATCAAACCCAAAAGAGGAGTGAAACCTTCAGAGATGCTGAGACGAGGAAGATAAAGAGGCACAGACGCATCTGACAATAAAACGAGTGGCTCTTTGTTTCAGTTTCTAAACTTAAAAAAGCCTCAGATGAAGTACCTGACAACATCCAAGACGCATTCGAACCGGATTACATGAAACGAAACCTTGCCACAAAAGGCAAGACCCTAAAAATGAAGAATTATGACAGTGAACACATTTGCATACACATGAAAACTGATTAATATTGGAATTTGGTTATATTCCAAAACAAATGCATTCAACTGACTGTAATAACCAACAAAAACATGTATACCTTTAATTTAACGTGCACTAACTAATGTTACCATAAAATACCTGTTATGGAGACAATTTAACATTCCAAAATGTATGAAGATTTGTAACTATTTGTATGTGTTTCAGTCTGTCAAAACGCATAAAATAATGCCTTTTTGCCATGTTCAATTAATGACAGTTTAAATAAGACTATAATCATAATTACAAATTGATCAAAAATATAAATGAAAAAAATGCATCACTCACACACACACACACACACACACACACACACACACACACACACACACACACACACACACACACACACACACACACACACACACACACACACACACACACACACACACACACACACACACACACACACACACACACACACACACACACAGTATATAATGATGATATATAGTGATGGCTCTTTGCTGGAACGATCCAGCTTTGATTATAGACATAGGCCCCATTTACACGTACATGATTTTGGAAAACTTCGTTTGCACGTAAACTGAGTTTTAGGCGACGTCACTGTATATGTGACAGAACTTGCACCTGCGTCAAAAGTCAAAAGTAATCTAAAGTTACATTTAACAGGAGCTCTACCTCCTGGTCAGTCCATACGAATGATGATCCTGACACCATCTTTGTTCAAAAGAGAAATTGCTATGGCTATTTTCGGGATTCTGATTGGCTAACGTGGGCTTGCTCTTCTCGTTACACTGCCACCTACAGGTTTGGCATGCTCTTGACGGCAAATATACACAGGTTCGTGTAAACCAACACTTTTCTGAAAGCTGACAGGTGTGCACGATGTTATTTTTGAAAACGGAGAGGGTGAAATGTCCATTTATGAAAATAGCCGTCCACATGTAAACGTAGCCTTAATGTTCTGTATTTTCATCTCTTTATCAGTACCAGGTGTTGGACTTATCTTCCAGTTCACGTTTTGATTAGTAAGTTCAGCGAGGGAAGCAGAGGCGGTTTCTTTTCACCATCGGGAGTTACATAAGATCTGCTCATGAGAACAGGTGCAGTCGGGCTGTTTCTGATTCCTCAGCTGCTCTACCTGTTCACTCTTTCTTTTCTTTCCATTAATATGCATTTTTATAAATATCTTTGGTGAATGTGAACCATTTTTAATTTTTTTTTTGCTGGTTGTTTAAGTGCTTCCAATACTGGAATCAATGAAGGCGTATTCAATCTATACCCTTAAAAATTAAATGATTTGGTTATGGGCCTTAACACTCACTGAGTCCGATCGACTCGGGTATTAGACACAATGTTAAACAGACCCGGGACCAGAAGTAATAGATTGGGACCATTTAAAATATAGACCGAACCCGTACGGGTCCCGGGTCGGATCCTGGGTCATCGGGTGCTCCGTGTTGACCTCTACTCTGAGCTGCTGTGAGTGAGTGGAGGCGGGGCTCATTTGCATATTCATAGAACCACGCATACTAAATGAGGCAAGGGTGTTGAGTTACATTCATGCTATTTTAAGGAATGAAGAATTTCTTTCAAGGAAAAAAAGGTTTAAATATGTCATTTTGGTGATCAAAGATGAGTTTTAAGGGATCAAATGATTGACTACAGGAGGACTTTCAATATCAAAAACAAAATATTTCAAACATATGCTATTTTTATGCTTTAGAACAGTCAAAAAAGTGACATACAGCACCTTTCAACACTTTTCTTTTATGTTCCCCAGAAACTCATACAGGAGGGAAGAACAAAAAAGGTGAGCAAATGACAGAATCTTAACGTTTGGGTAAACTATCCCTTTAATGTGAGGATAATGTGCATGCAAATGTGGTCACCCATAAATAATTCATAAACTCTTATTCCAAATTCCCTAGTTTCTCTCAAAGAGACAGTTCTTCCTTAACAAAGTCCTCACAAACAGGGAGGATCGAACTCATCGAAGGCCAAGTGAAGGAAATAGAGTGAGAAGAATTTACTTTGCTTGTGCAACGGCAGGTAATGGAAAGAGCGAGCGTGAAAGTGGACCGCTGTCATACGGAGCTAACAAGCGCTTAGCTGACAATGGGTTAAAGCCAAAGGTTTGACGTCTCTCAACTTTCTCGGCCCACAGATACTTTAGTTGGACTAATTGCTCTCCGAGGGACCAATCCTGCGGTCAGACCCCGCTGAACACGGCACAGTGCATGCTGGGTAACTTCCACCTCTCCAAAACACGCATCCATACCAGAAATATTCACAGTTTTGGGCTAAATACTCTCGCGCTCCTCGTGATCACAGCGGCTGAGCTCATTCTTAATCCTGTTATTTTCCAGGAGAGATGAAAAACGATGTCTCGAGTCTCACGACACAAATTAAATCTCATAATCCCAAATATTTCAAACACCCTGGATTAAAGGGAGATGAAGAACTACAAAACATGTCAAACCAAATGAAAATCGCATTTAAAATATGGCAAAACGAAAGTAGATTTTTTACATTTTACGCATGAAATGTGAGGGGATGCTTCACCATGTTAGATCGGATCTCCAGACTCTTTACAAGATCCCATCGGAAGTACTGTCGGGCATTCAGAACTGCAAGTCTTGTCTGATACCCGAACTGTATTAACTAAAAGTCTTCTATTAGCCTGAGAGGTTGACAGAGGTGATTTATAGATTAATCTTCATCTGAATTTCATCCCTACTTTGTAAGTACTTCATCCTGTGCCAAATCTGATCTACAAATCCAACAAGTGTTATTATATCAAAGCAAAAGCAATGGAAAATTACTTATTTTCCTCATATTCTCCATTGTTGCGGCTCCTCTCTTCCCAGTCTGTCAGTAACGCTCTGTTTACTTCCTGTCTCTATGAAGCCCCTCCTTCTGAAAAGCACACTGTGCTCTGATTGGTCGGCTGGAGCAGTGTGTTGTGATTGGTCGAGTGCTTCGAGCGTGTTTGGGAAATGTCCCGCCCCTTTCCATAACCACCAGTTTAACACACTACTAACTAACTCAACCAGGCCCGCCCCTTTATTCTGTGCATTAATTATTTAAATGAGGAATATTGTGACGTGTTCGTTCCCGGAAGAAACTCAAGACTACAATGGAGGCGTTTCAGGGAGTTCAGAGACACTAATATAGAGAATAACTGGAGCTTTGCAGAGATTTTCATGCTCAAACAGCAACATTACACACTGAAGAAAGATAAACATATGATTAAATGTTTATAAATGAATAAGAAACTAACAGATTTATGGTTGCCCTCTCTTAAAGAAACATATTTTGCTGCTGAGAATCCCATGATCCTTCAACCAATGCTAAGTGTTTGAAACCTCTGTTTCGCCACACCGACTGCAAATCTGCGTGAACTTTGACCCGCTGTCATCTGTAAACTTTCAGTTCTTCATGGTTTCAAACCTCATGACACAGCAAACACACCATCGCCTCGGCGTGAAGAAAGCCTCCACTTCATTCCTCTCACCTTTGAATATCTTCATCATCCGCTGCCCGGGGACAAGGCTAAGTTTGAGTTTCATTTTTACCACGTTCATTATTTGCTCTTGAAAATGTCCGCAGGACACAAGGAACAAAAAAACAGTCCTCGGGGAACAAAGGCAAACTTC
This sequence comes from Leuciscus leuciscus, assembly GCF_965113295.1. Taxonomy (NCBI): domain Eukaryota; kingdom Metazoa; phylum Chordata; class Actinopteri; order Cypriniformes; family Leuciscidae; genus Leuciscus; species Leuciscus leuciscus. The sequence goes on along the minus strand of NC_138734.1, from coordinate 43,207,048 downwards.
AGAACAACACATGAAGTTAAGAGAGACATTCGTCAGCCTGCGGCTATAGAGAGGAAGCATGAATCATAAATCGGAGAAAGCTAGTCTTCTAGTTTCTGTTCCTAACGCTCACGTTTCTCCAACTTTAGCGCGCCGTGACCGAATACAAATGCAGCATCTGTACCACCACCTGCAAAACCACTAGAACAACATTAGAACGGTTGCTGTGTAAAATCATCTCATTACAGAATCAAAATGAAGAATAAGTAAACATTTCTTCACTTCCGTTCTTCTGTGCAAGACAAAAGGAGAAACTACGGATCATCAACGGTGCTCAGATATGGCAAGACACGTCACGGCTAGTTTGATGATATTCGACATCACTGACGTCCAACCGGGTCCGACGTGTTTTGACACGCCATATTTGAATTGAACATTGTCAGTCATTTGGTCTTATGGGTTTGGAGCAACATGATGGCACAACAGACAACAGAGTTCATTTTCTTTTGTCTTGACAGTCTGAGACCTTTCAAACTTTCAAAGGAGCCTCAAGATGACTTAGACTGATTGAAAAGACAAAACAACTAAAGAAAATCAAGATATTTCTTAATTTAATTCACTCAAATCAACCACTGTTTTTGTCCGTGAAGAACCAGGATACTTGGAAAACCTGGATATATGAGAAAAGTGTAATTTAAGTCATGTTATATATATATATTCTGCAGCAGCTTCCAATATAAAGTTAGGAAAACTAAACAACCGAGAGAAATATATGTCTAGTGCCTCAGATTTAATGTTTTATCTGTACATCAGCATCGGGGAATAACATGATCTCGGTCACGATAGAGAAAGCTATGCAAAACTTACATGTACAAAAGTAAGAGTGAAGACTTCAATGTAAACACAGCTTTTGTGTCTTTATCAGCTTTTCCATAACTACTACTGGCCCTGATAATCATCACTAATACTGACCGCTTGCTCCATTTCTGTAAATCAGTTTTTATGAATGAATGACTCTCTCACCCATTGCTCTATGGAGATCATCAATCGGCAATCTACTGATATTCCTGCCATTCCCGGATGTCAAATGTTGAATTTTCTGTTGAATTTGTGGAAGCGAAATAAAATGGACCGAAAATTGCCTGTCGAATATTATAGGTTGTATTTTTAAACAGAATTAACATTTTGGAAGTGAAACTAACTAGTTGCTTATCAGCATGCATATTACTAGGATATTGGCTGTTTATTAGTGCTTATAAAGCACATATTAATGCCTTATTCTGCAAGACCATATTCAGTAATACTATTTCGATAGTCCACTGTAGACAATCTACTAACTATAGTATCTTTGCAACTACATGTCAACTAACTGTGATTAGAGTATTAGTAGACATTACTTAATATCTGCTAATTCTTTATTTTGATGCTCCTCAACAGATATTCTACTGACTATAAGTAACTTGGCAACTCCAAGTCAACTTAATCTACTAACCTGAACCCTAACACCTAACTATAACCTAACACTCTACTACTACTCTAATGAGAGTTAGTTAACATGTAGCCGCAAAGTTACTTATAGTTAGTAGAATGTCTAAAGCGGACTATCGAAATAAAGTGGAACCCCATATTCCACATCCCTTAATCACTCAATACCTAAACTTAACAACGACCTTACTAACTATTAATAAAGCAGTCATTAGGAGTTTAGTTAAACAATAGTTAATAGTTAGTTAATAGCGGGAATTGGACCCTTAACTAAAATGTGACCCTGTGTGTGTGTGTGTGTGTGTGTGTGTGTGTGTGTGTGTGTGTATGTATATGTATATATTTTTTTTTTAATGTGATTCTGTCTAAAGAAATATGAAGTAAACGTGAATAGATCAATATTTCCCCAAATGTGCTCACTGATGGATGTTAGTAATCACAAACAAACCGGAGCAGATGCAAATTAACATGTAAATGAAATATCAATAACTATAGATTGATTTTGATTTTGCCCTCCTGACAAAATTTGGAAATTTTGTCACCGTAACATAAAAAACCCCACAAATAGCAGTCAAACACTGAAACTAGAGTCCTAAATCTTTCTAATGACACACATTTTGTAAAGATTAATTAAGAACGTCACAGTAACAGTGAATGTGCAACAACAATCATCTTTGGCCGTCAACGTTCTTCCAGTGAAACAGTCGTGTAGAAACTAGGATTTGGTTTTGAAACACATGATGGTCTGGAGGGAGAGCTCTGAACACTCGTGGACAACGAGGAGCCTTGGAGTCAAAAGGAATGGGATTCACCGCTTTAAAACGAAGGAAATCGATTGCTAGCTATCCTCTCATGTTCCTCATGTGTTCAGTAAACGCATGTTCTCCAAACGTCCTCTACACGAGATGAAAACATTTCATTATTAAAGCATCCCACCGCACACATGCACGACTCAGAGGAGTTAAGAGATGAATAATTAAGTTTCCAGCATTGTGCAGCGCTGAGAGGCTCTGCAACTAAACTCAATTTAAATCGATTCAGTGTCTCAAATCCTGGATGGTTTTTCCCACGGGAAGCAGCCGCCACTAATGCACATTCAGTGCGAGGAAGAGATTTTCAGTGTTTTAATCGTGAGGTTTGGCACTAACAAACACAACACACTAAAAACACAGAAACGCAAATCAGGACGTGTTACATCCTCAACAAGGATTTCATGTAATTAGCTGTGCTTGCAGAGTGATGTCACCGCTCACCACTGAAAATGCAGTATTAATCTAATATTTAATGTATATCGTCTCTACATTTACTCCTCAGCCAAGAAGTGATGCTATGCTGTTACACATCGACTAAAACTGAGATCTCTTCATTTCTAAAAAGCAATTTTGCGGCAGATTTCGGAGTCATTCCCACTGAGGGGCATCAGCTGCTTCATTTAATAAGTAATTACAAATGTAATGAAGCAAAAATGAGTGTTAAAAATGAGCGTCTATGCTGTGATGCATGATAAAATGTGATGCATGAAAAAAATTATGAAAAAAGAATAAAATAATCACATAATTCCCTACTATATATATATATATATATATATATATATATATATATATATATATATATATATATACAGTACAGGTCAAAAGTTTGGAAACATTACTTTTTTATATATTTTTGAAAGAAGTCTCTAATGCTTATCAAGGCTGCGTTTATTTGATAAAAAAATAAAAAATAAAAAAAATAAAAAAACACTGTAATATTGTGAAATATTATTACAACTTAAAATAATAATTTTCTATTTGAATATACTTTAAAAAATAATTTATTCCTTTGATGCAAAGCTGCATTTTCAGGATCATTACTCCAGTCTATCACATGATCCTTTAGAAATCATTCTAATATTCTGATTTATTATGAGTGTTGGACACAGTTCTGCTGACTAATATATTTGATGAATAAAAGGTTAAAAAGAACTGCATTTATTCAAAATAAAAAAAATATTTTCTAATAATATAAATCTTCTTTACTATCACTTTTGATCAATTTAACACATCCTTGCTGAATAAAAGTATTGATTTATTTCAAAAAAAGAAAGAAAAAATATTACTGACCCCAAATGACTGACCAGTAGTGGATATTGTTGTTACAAAAGATTTCTATTTTTAAAACATTTGCTTCTTTTTTTTTTTTTACTTTTTATTCATCAAAGTATCCTAAAGTATCACAAGTTAAGAAAAAAATATTAGGCAGCAGAACTGTTTCCAACTTTGATAATGAACCATCATATTAGAATGATTTCTAAAGGATCATGTGATAGACTGGAGTAATGATCCTGAAAATTCAGCTTTGCATCACAGAAATAAATGATAAGTTAAAGTATAATAAATTGAAAACCAATTATTTTAAATTGTAATAATATATCACAATATTACTTTTTTTTTTCTGTATTTTTGATCACATAAATGCAGGCTTGATGAGCAGAAGAAACTTCTTTCAAAAACATTAAAAATAGTAATGTGTCCAAACTTTTGACCTGTACTGTATATATGTATATATGTATGTATATATATATATATAATTTTTTTATTTTTTTTTTGAGGTGAAGCGACGCAGCTGACACTGGAAGGTCACATGATAATGACAACATGGCGAATGTAGTACGTCCAGATTACATTCATACTACACACACTCATACTTTTGAAGTAATTTGTGACCCTGGATCACGTCACCAGTCTCGAGTCGCACAGGTATATCTGTGGCAATAGCCAACAATACATTGATTGGGTCAAAATGATAGATTTTTCTTTTATGACATAAATCATTAGGATATTAAGTAAAGATCATGTTCCATGAAGATATTTTGTAAATTTCCTACTGTAAATATATAAAACATTTATTTTTATGAGTGAATGCCGCACAATCGCCAACATAAATGAACAACTTTCAAGGAGATTTTCTCAATGTTTTGATTTTTTTGCATCCTCAGATTCCAGATTTTCAATAGTTGTATCTCGACCAAATATTGTCATATCCTAACAAACCATACATCAATAGAAAGCTTATTTATTCAACTTTTATATGATGTATAAATCTCAATTTCATCAAATTGACCCATGTGACTGGTTTTGTGGTCCAGGGTCACATTTCTTATTCAAGATAAGTCACCGTCTATGCTGTCATTTATATGTTATTTTATGCCATCTATTTATATGTTTGTTAACTGCAAGATGTGTGTTTTGAGAGAGAGAGAGAGAGAGAGAGAGAGAGAGAGAGAGAGAGAGAGAGAGAGAGAGAGAGAGAGAGAGAGAGAGAGAGAGAGAGAGAGAGAGAGAGAGAGAGAGAGAGAGAGAGAAATATATATATTTCTGTAATCTTCCTTTACCAACCAGACAGCAAGTAAGCACCAACAATACCACTGTAACCAATCAATTACAACATAAAAAAATATTGTTTTGTGGATGTTCGTTTAAATTAAGTTGCAGTGTTCTGTTCTTCAAACAACAATAAATATGCTATAATTTCAGTTTAAAATCATAAAATCTAAAATCTAAAATCATGTTCCATCCAGAAGTAAAAACCACTGAATAATCTAAATACAGTACAGTTTCGGGTCAGTACGTTTTGCTTTTCTTGAAAGAAGTTGGTTGTATTCATCAAGGATGCATTAAACTGATCAAAAGTGACAGTAAATACATTCATTATGTAAAAAAAAACATGCTATTTAAAAAAAAAAATTCTTTTGAACTTTCTATTCATCACAGAATCCTGAAAAATAAAAAGCATCACAGTTTCTAAAAAAATTCTGAAGCAGCAAAACTGATTTCAACATCGATAATAATCATAAATGTTTTTTGATCATCAAATCATCATATTAGAGTGATTTCTGAAGGATCATGTGACACTGAAGACTGGAGTAATGATGCTGTAAATTCAGCTTTGATCACAGGAATAAATTACACTTTACTGTATATTCACTTAAAAAAACAGCTGATTTAAATTCTAATAATATTTTGTGATTTTTACTGTATTTTTTATTAAATAAATTCAGCTTTGATCACAGGAATAAATTACACTTTAACATATATTCACATAGAAAACAGCGGTTTTAAATAAAAAATAAAATGTTTCACATTTCCTACTGTTTTTGATCAAATTAAAACACTCTTGTTGAGCAGAAGAGCCTTCATTCAAAAACATGTAAAAAAAAAAACACACACTTTTGAATGGCAGTGTAGGTTCACACTTGAGACACTTGTTTGCAAACTTTTACGAAACAAGCCAAGGCCACTTGCAGGAAACAGAAGTCCATCAATTGGCGCTTTTCCACTACACAGTACCAGCTCGCCTCGGCTCGCCTCGACTCGACTCGGCTCGGCTCTGTTTGGTTTTCCACTGTGTAAAAGTTGTACCTGTACCTGCTTCCAGGTACTTTTTTTCGTACCACCTCCGGCGAGGTTCTAAGCGAGCTGAGGCGATACTAAAATGTGACGTGAAAACACTGCAGACTGCTGATTGGTCAGAGAGAATCGTCACTATTCACTGCGTCATCATTGCATGCGCCAGACAGAGTATCCTGAATAAAAAACAGCAAAAACAAAAACAAAAACATCCAAAAACAGCATACACTCGATTTCCTCCATTGTCCTGTGTGTGTGGGTAGCGGGTGTGTCTCGCGCGACTCGCGTAAAAGATTAAGTCACGGCAGTTTCCTGCGGCGTCGCTATGACGACCAGGTACTATTGTGGAGGTACTATCTGCAATGGAAAACGGAGCGAAAAGCGAGCCGAGCCGAGGCGAGTCGAGTCGAGGCGAGCCGAGGCGAGCTGGTACTGTGTAGTGGAAAAGCGCCAAATGTTTCCCCTCACTTGAGCTCATCCCTAGAGAGTGTGCGAGTAACGCTGACCGCTGTGAGTCACGACCTTGCCTGCGGGTCTGTCCTGTTATAACACACACACACACACACACACACACACACACACACACACACACACACACACACACACACACACACACACACACACACACACCTGTTCGCCCCAATCTCTCTCATTACGTCCAGTCATCAGTGAGTCACTGGCCTCTAATGGTCTAATGCTCCTGTGTGACACACAACGAGGCTCAAAGCATCTCTCACATTAATAACCCTCATGATCCCTGCAGGAAACTGACATTCACAGCCAAAAAAACCAAAGTTAGGAGGAAACCGAACGGAAATTGGCTTCTCCTGAGAGATGAATGGAGTGATGTCACGAGAGAAGGTCACTTCCCAGCATGCACTTGTGTGTCCAGAGCTGAAAGCTGATTAGAGGAAGTAGATCTTGCATCACAATCTCTGAAGGTCTGGAGAAAGCCACTGTTGCACGAACCCGTTCGAGACCTTCGGACGCTTCTTTAGAGGACAAAGCGGAGGGAGTCGGTCTTATCTTACGGTTCTCGACCGGAAGATTTTGAGGGAAAATCCCTGTAAAAAAAAAAAGCTGCAGCTTATCAGAGCTTTTGTTTGGAGAGGAGAGAGCGGGTCGACTGGTCTTATCAGACACAAAACACTATCACAGCTAGAAGATCAACACCTCACACAGATAACCCTGCAAACTGCAGAGTGGAGGAGGACTACAGCTAATCTATAAGATACACATATAACGCTTACATTTATGAATGAAAAATACAGTAAAAACAGTCAAATGTTAAATATTATTAGAATTTAAATCAGCTGTTTTCTATGTGAATATACAGTAAAGTGTAATTTATTCCTGTGATCAAAGCTGAATTTTCAGCATCATTACTCCAGTCTTCAGTGTCACATGATCCTTCACAAATCATTCTAATATATATATATATATATAAATGTCTTTACTGTCACTTTAGATCAATTTAATGTGTCATTGATGAATAAAAGAATTAACAAACAAATCTTACAATTACGAAGACGATCTTACAAAAACTTATATGACAATCTTAAACACAGATCAACAGCAGCAATAAACAAAAAACAACAAAAAAAATCACTACAAAAAGATAACAAAATATCAACCTCAAATTAATCTCACATTAATTATTTGCACAAAAAAATAACTAACTATCTAAAACAAAAACAATCAATTAAACCTGGTTGATTTCAATGAGGCGGGATGTAGAGTTTCCAAAACAACAGCAATGATATACTGACACAAAACAAATGATGTTTTTGGATGTTAAAGAGGACCTATATGCACTTTTATAAAGTCTTGATGTTGTTTCAGGCTCTACTAGAACAGGTTTTCCTGCTTGAATGTTGATTATTTTCCTCATATTCTCCATTGTTGCGGCTCCTCTCTTCCCAGTCTGTCAGTAACGCACTGTTTACTTCCTGTCTCTATGAAGCCCCTCCTTCTGAAAAGCACACTGTGCTCTGATTGGTCGGCTGGATCAGTGTGTTGTGATTGGTCGAGCGCTTCGAGTGTGTTTGGGAAATGTCCCGCCCCTTTCCATAACCGCCAGTTTCAACACACTACTAACTAACTCAACCAGGCCCCGCCCCTTTATTCTGCACATTAATTATTATAATGAAGAATATTGTGACGTGTTCGTTCCCGGAAGAAACTCAAGACTACAGTGGAGGCGTTTCAGGAGTTCAGAAACACTGACACTGATATAGAGAAGAACTTTTTCATGTTCAAACACTAAAAAGCACTAAAACTCCCTAACAAACACTTAGATGGTAAAGCAGACATTTTGTTGGTTCTCAGCGGAAACATAGACTGGCTCTGACAGTGAGTTCACAGAAAGAAAAAAAAGGGTGTGAGTTTCTTCATTAGGGCTTCACTTCAGGAAAGGATTTAATCATGCAATCTGAGACACTGGCAGCTCAATCAATCAAACAAATCAATCGAACAATCAATACTCACCTCTCCATCTCATACTCTTTCAGGCCCGGCTTCACACGCTTCATCACCTGCAAGGAAACAGATATAACAGAGCTTTATCAAATATTCAATTATCCATCCATCTCCATCATCACACTGAGGGATTCCCTTTCCCCTCTCCAGATCCAGTCTAATAATCTCGATGAACTCTCGCAACGAGAGCCGCAAAATGGCTCTGAAAATGACCAGCAATTGCCTTCAAATTACAGAAGGACTCATCCATTTGATGAGATAACAGTCATTTCCAGCGCGGCGGAGAGGAACGAGTGCGAGTGTGTGTCGAGGGCGGATTAGAGGGGCCGTTTGATGATTGCAGGTTAGGAAGCTTTTATTTTAATCGAGAGTCTGAGTCACAGCAGCACTGAAGGATCCCCGGGAGAACGTGGAGATCAGGTTGTTTCAAATAATGGTGGAGTGTTGGGTGACACAGGCAATATGATACTTATAGGAATAAAGAATATGAATAAAGAAGAAGAATAGCTTTCAGCTAGGATGCATTCAACTGATCAAGTGACTAAAGAGATTTATAATGTTACAGAGGATTGTATTTCAAATAAATGAAATGAGTTCTCTGTTCTTTTGAAAAAATTCTGAAAAAATAAAATGTATCACGGTCTGTATATAAATAATCTGAAGCAAAGTTTTCAACATTGATAATCATAAATGTTTTTTGAGCAGTAAATCAAGTCTGCATAATTTCATGTAAAAACCACTGAATAATCTAAATATTGCTGAGTATTAAGAAGTTGATACTTTTATTCAGCAAGGACGCATTCAATTAAACGAAGGTGACAGAACTGTTACAAAATGTAACAAAAGATTCTATTCTAATCCTGAAAAAATAAAATACATCACGGTTTCCGCAAAAATCAACACTGATAATAATCATAAATGTTTGTTGAGCATCAAATCATCATATTAGAATGATTTGTGAAGGATCATGTGACACTGAAGACTGGAGTAATGATGCTGAAAATTCAGCTTTGATCACAGGAATAAATTACACTTTATTATATATTCACATAGAAAACAGCTTTATTAAATTGCAATAATATTTCACAATTTTTACTGTATTTTTGATCAAATAAATGCAGCCTTGGTGAGCAGAAGAGACTTCTTTCAAAAACACTACACTTTTTAGTGTCGTTATCTCCAGCATGCAGAGTTTAGTTTCATTAGACACATTCAAATAGAAAATGGTTATTTGAAATTGTCATAATATTTCACAATATCACCAATTTTACTGTATCATTCTGAGAAAAGAGAGCGAGGAGGAGCAAAAAATGACACCTTGTCTCGTCTCGCGCTGCATTAAACGCTCAGAGTCTCCTGAGAAAGATCACCTGGATGCGCTGGGAGTTTGGGAATGAGCGGATCAGGTGTCGAGCGCTGGGCTTTAATGACGTCCCGCGAGAGGATAGACACGCTCATGCTAACTTCTCATTTGTCCCTCTAAGTTCTTCCTGTGCTGAATATAAATGACTCATTACGAATATAAAAAGGTCCAGTGTTCTGATGCATCTGGTCAGAAACATTAAGAGGGTTAAAGGCATGTAAAAAAAAAACTAAGAAAGCAGGGCACAAGGTCAGAGCTTCTACAAGTGACAAGAAACCCAATGCAATTCATACAGTAAACTAATTCAGCTGTGAGCAGAGATACTAGTGAATTGTTCTAGGCTACAAAACGTGTCTACCAGGAACAATCTATTAAAACAAAATGAATTCAATCAGTTAGTAGCAGTATTCGGATGGGATTCGCTTTCTAAATGACTCTAAATGAGTTACAATTAAAGAATCTAATGTAATGCATGCCTATTTTAAAGAGAGCATGTGTTTGATTACAAGGCATACACCGATAAAATATATACCTTGAATGCAAAGCAAGCTGCTTTGGTTAAAATCACCTCAATCCCAAGTTAGCAGAGGAACCACAGGTGAAACAGTCTAGTTTCAGAAGTAAAAACTCAATACATTTTCTCAGTAGTGAAATTGATTTTTAACAACAACTTATAAACCTTTAAAGACAGGCTTACTGTGAGCTACGGGGTTCGTATCGATGGTATTTGATTCTGTCAGTCTGTCAGATTGAAACTGTCAGTGTGCATTATTTCAGCTTAGTTGTAAAATAATCATGTTTACCAGTGGAATTCCTGGCGAAAAACTACATTACCCATGATGCTGTGCAGAAAATTACACCAATCAGCGGTGAGTAGAGCTCTTTAGCTCCGCCCACTCCAATAAAGCACTCCGAATGTAATCAAGTTGATCTCGCTACGCTCACAAAATACTTTGTTTTATATACCTACATCATTTTTAATCATATTATGCTGTCTGCAATGCTTCATGGGATTGTAGTTCTTTAACTCACTAAAGCCGTTTAGTACACAGTCTTGTACTTTTGTATTTTTGTCTGATAAAAAAAAAAAAAAAACTTTTTTGTTTCAAATCAAAGTTGGCAGTGTTGTGAATCTCTTGGTAGCTAGCTGGTTTGGTTCATGGCTTATAACGCTTTCATTAAGACCTTTTTTAAATCCCTAAGGGAAAAAGGAATGGAAAATACACTTCCAGAACCAGCGCTGCTAAAAAAAAAAGGGCGCACTAATGCACTCTATTTGGTATAATATGGCAGAAAAACAAAATTATGCCAGAAATTAAAGTGCGTCTGCATTAAACATGAATTTACTATGCTGGCATCCTCCTAAACTAGTCTTGTCTGAATAGAGTTAATGAAACTGCACTATATGTGTGGGATAACATATAAAAATGCTTGATTGATTGAAAAAACAAATGTTATTTGATGATATATAACCATTGCATTTCATGCATCTCTAAACTGATACAGAACATCAAGATGTTAGTTTCTCTTCAGAAATTTGCAGTATGCATTTTGGCATTTTGCCTTTATTCAGAGCAACTTGCAGTGCATTAAAGCTGAAAATCGAACCATTGACTCTGGCATTATTAGCACCATTCCCTACATGCTCGAAACCACATCTGCATATAGTCCATTATTCATATCTGTAAGGTTAAAGGTCAAATAAATGCTGTCCGCTCTTGTCAGACTCAATTAAACAGTAAAAGCCTCTGGACTGGAGCTGAACTCTTAATCTCCGTTCGCCTCAGCTCTCCTCACCGCAAAGACAAAATCAGCATTTAAGTCGGTCATTTACATTTCAAACTAGCAAAAGTTGCTTCTGTAAGCATCACTGACAGACCGCTGCACATTCAGATGGATCTCACGTAACCCGTCAGGAACAGCTCACATTTCACCCCCCAAAAATAAAGACAGTCATGTTTTGCTTAAAGAAACTTGAGCCTATTTGAATGCCCACTGAGATCCTCAAAAGAAAAATAATGTCCATTTTTGAGTGAAATATGACATTCAGTCAAAGCTCCGGAGAGAGAAAGAGGAGAAAACTGATCCAGAATCTGTTCTCTGAGATCCTCACCTTTTTAAATCGAGCCGACAAGCATTTTAGACCGTGCATGAAACTAAGAAAGAACACATTAATTTTTCAGACAACCTCTGAAATATTAACAAAATATGTTAATGAAGACGAAACTGAAACGGCATAAAAAAATAACTAAAAAAGATGGCTAACTCCAGGAACACCACATGATTCCTTGGGACTCAAGGTTTTTATTTCACTTAAAGTGCCCATATTATGCTATTTTAAAGGTTCCTACTTTTCTTTCTGGGGTCTCCTACAACAATGGATTACATTCATCCACAAATTTTATCATCATATACTGTAATTTCAGCATCAGCTCTTTTCTCTCAGTGTCTGAAACGCTTTGATCAAGGATTCAGTCTCTCTAAGCTCCGCCTCTCTGAGACCTGCTCTGCTGTGATTGGTCAGAAAGCAAACGCTCATTATCATATCTGAATCTCAGCTCTTGATCACAGTGATACGAACAGTGACGATGGCGTGGGTTTTACCGTATCAATCTCAGAAAACAGCGTCTTCTCGACACGAACAACACGAACCAAACTCTTCCAGTCTCAGATAAACTACAATGTTTGAGGGCGGGGCTAAGAGACGTCACAGCGCGTGTTCAGCCAATCAACACCACAGGCTGGCATTATGCTAGTTAGTTACAAGTGAGAATGGAATTACTGACGACACATCGCTTCAGAATCGCTTCTGTAAGCTCGCGCTCGATCGGCCCAAAGTCCGGCATCCGACCAGCGCGGAAGGTCTCTACGTGTTTCTGTCTTTTCTCGAGGCAAAGTATTTTTTGATTAAATGCCATACATTTGAATATATATTCTCTCGTTATTTCATCTGACTCCATAAATGAAAAGGTTTTATTTTGACGGCACTCCAGACTTTTATTTTGACGGACGGCGCTGAGAACAGCAGCGCCTGATCACACAGCGATCACTCACATTCTCCGTCTTCATTAGTTTACGATCTCTGTCAGTCATATCTAATACTTTGTTAGACAGAACTGGTAAACAAAGAAAGTAAATGGTATGCGAAAAAGTAAAGTGTTGCTTTTATATTATTTGTTACAGAAAAGGCAAACAATTAGGCTAAAATAATTTCATTTACCGTCAACTTTCAGCAAATGCGCATCTACATCATTTTAACAAATCTCTGAATATCTAATACACATTTCATTTCACAAACCTTGCAGATTTAATGGAATCCAGCTGTGATATCTTGTGAAGTGTGCATTTGTAGTCTGTATAAACGTGTGACTGCGATATATAAAGTATATAATAAAAATATCGCCTTTATATCGGCAATCGGCCATCCTGCTCTCTAAGATATTGGCATCGGCATCGGCCATCAAAAAAACAATATCGGTCGACCACAACTTATTACCTTTTGTTTTACTTATTTGGAAATTAGACATTTGTACCAGTCGCACTGAGACATTTCAAATGATACCAAAATGTACAATACTCGATGATAATCATTCACATTAAACTATATATTTTCTTGGGTGAATTCAGGTGATCTGAGCATGAGTGAGAGAGAGAGTGAGGGATGAGGGAATGAAATGTAGATTAGGATGACTCGGAGGTCTCGATAGTGCACAAGGGGGAGTTCAAATGTCCTCTCAGGGTCTGGTCGCTCTTCAAACAGACTGTCCGGCGTTTTCTAATTTCTCAATTCTTACACTTCTTTCTTTTGGGAGACAAAAATGCCATTTATCTGCACTTTGATCTTTAAAACTTTGCAGAACTTTTACATTCACACACAGCTCTATTACACACTGCATGAAAGGGAATATCCAAAATTGCATAATAGAGGCGATATAATGGTAACGATTAAAGCATCTATTTATTACTCTTAGAGTTTTGAGGAAGACAGATCTCTGGAAACGTTGTTCCCTCCACATCAGCACACGAACAGAGACGCTCCACAACCATTAACGGAACTGAATGTCATAAAAAATGGAAGCGATTCTAAATAAAAAATAGATTTAGATTCTCAACTCTCGTCTAAACTCTTCCCGCTCAATGGTTTCTCGTGGCCGTACAGTGAACTCTTCCATATCCCTCGTTCCTCATTTCGGCATTCAAAAAACAATTTGTTTCCATTGTGGCCGTGACTCATGTCCCTCTTAACCTGAATATCCAGTAATAAAGGAAGACGAGAGGTTAGAGGCGTGAGATGTTTGTCTATATCAGCTCTGGCTAACACTGGCACTTATGAAGACCTATGTGTGTTAATATGTGCCGAGGCCTTCGTTGCTGGAAATGAGAGTTCAAAGGAGCCGCAAAACCGGTCCTTGAGACCTTCAACCGAGGATCGACCCGGTCCGCCGAGGCCATTCTCCATTTGATGAGGTGTTGAGGTTATTTTCTTCAGATAATGCAAGGACAAGCGTTCACTGCGCTTCTACAATGCCGTCTACACACGTGGCTGAATCCTGAAGATGGAAATCTTTTTCAACAGTGTTAGAGGAAGAGTTCACCCAACAATGAAAATGGTCATGATTTACTCATGCTCACGTCGAACGAGACCTGTATGATTTATTTATTTGTTTTGGTTATAAAAGAGGAATTCTGAAAATTCAGTCAAGCTCCAAAAAAGGACATAAACGCATAAAGTATGAAAAAACAGTCCATATACACAGTTCATAAACTTGTAAATAAAACAAAGATTATTGGAGTTTTTTTTAAAAGAGAATACAATTTCAGTTTATGAAAAAAAAAAAAAAAAAAAAAATTATCACGTTTATTTTAATGTGTTCATTTGTGAAATTTACTAGGAATTTCTGTAAGATTTTACTTAAAGCCTTTATGTATAATGCATTATAAAGGTATTCAGAATGTATATTATAATGCATTTTTCATCTTTGCATAAATAACTGATAAATGCATTGTAATATTTGCAGATTCATTCATTGCTACATCTGAAATTGGTTGTTTGTCGTGTTTCAGTGTAACAATGAATAGATGAGTATTATAATGCATTATAATGGCATACAGTTATTCATGAGATCATACAATGCATTATAAGGCAAACACTTTTAGAATGCATTATAAAGTAAATATAAAGTAAAGTGTAACCAGAAGTAAAGCCTTTATCTATAATGCATTGGAAAGTTATTCATAATGTACATCAGAATGCATTATATCTTTTCATAAATAATTGTAATCAAAGTTAAAATGCATTTATAAAATTTGCATTGGTTGTTTCTCATGCATTTAATGCATTATACTTTCTAAAGGCCTAACATAAGTATTATAAAGTATTATAATGTAAACTGTGTTTACAATTATTCATGAGACTATTATAAGGTGCATTACAAGCCATAATCAATGCATTGAAAATACTTTTATAATGCATTACATATAAAGGCTTAAAGTAAAGAGTTACCCATTTTTTAGTTATAAAAATTATTTACAGCTATAAAAACAATTGTTTAAATACTTTAAGGTTTTAAAACAACGAGTTAAATGAAGTAAATAATGACAGAAGTATAATTTATGAGTGATCTATTCCATTAAGAACAATCTGTTTCCCTATAAGAGTCGTGTTGTGTGGAAATCTCTCAATAACTGCGACATGAATCGATGTTCAGAATCCCTCATGATGTAACGATCAATGTTAAAGCCAGTCGTTACTATGATAAATATGATCTTCGCTTAAACACACAGTATTAATTCATGTACAAAAACCACAGACTGGCCCATTAATATCCAACACTCTTAAAAAGGCTTTTTATTCATTACTGGATATCAGGAACTTATTCTGCCACGAAGCAGCACCATCAATCTCAGGTTATTAAATTATTTTGAGTCTCTCAGAGTTTTATCCACGTCGGCCGCTCGACTGCCGTACATTTGAAACGTCATGTTCCCTTAATAAATACCGGCTAACAGCGCATTTATCAGGAGTCTGCGTTCATCTGGAAGCCGAGCGGAATAATATACATTATGAGAGCGGCGTGCGTTGCATGATTAATGACACAGATCTGCACTTTAGACTATGTTAGAAAGTAATTTACAAGAGCAAATTGTGCCTTGATTGCATTATTTTTTTGTTTGTATTGTTTCAGCATCTGATTCAATAAGGAACTGTTAGGTAAACTACACTGTAAAAAAAAATCTTTTTGATTTTAATAAACTAAACTTTAACTTAACTAAATTTAACTTAACTAAACTTGATTTGTCTAAATGATTTGTCCATTGTATTTGAATTGGCTCGGCTTTTGGGAAGCAAGTAAAACTCAAAACAACCCATGGAAAAATTTAACAAAATATAATGAAGTGATATTTTGTACAGTGTAGATATAATGGGTCATATGTGAGATACGTTACACTGCAAAAATAATTTTCTTACTTTTACTTACATTTTATCTTGCTTTTCAGTACAAATTATGGATGCACTGATATAAACATTTTGACCGATATTGATAATTCTTTATATTTGAAAGCTGATAACCGATATATTGGCTGATAAATCTAAATCAAAATTTTCATATAATTGTTGAGAGCCTGATTACAAAAACAAAAGTCTAACCATTAAAATTCACAACACACAATTATAATGTTCTTATTATAATATTATGCAGCCGATATGACAGACTTGTGCTGGACGTTGTACTTTTCTGTATTTTCCATTTTTGAAGTGATTTCAATCATTTTTCAAGCAATTCAAAACCATCATGTTGATCAGCGAGCGCGCATCTGAAGTGTCTCAGCTGAAGGGAATAATACATTATTTATCGTCTTTAATATATATCGGCCACATTTTCTCATCGGGTCGATAACAATAACAATAACATTAAAACTGAACATATATCGGCCGATACCAGTATGGTGGCCGATATATCGTGCATGGCATGCCTAGTACAAATACATACAAATTCTTAAATCAAGATACATTTACTTGAGAAGCAAAATTACTTATTATTATGATATTAAGTCTTGTTTTCTAAAAAACGCAACAAATTTAAGTGAGTTTGTGCTTAAAACATGAACAAATATCAGCCAATGGGGTCAGAAAAATAATCTGAATTCAAAGGGAAACCAAGAATATGTTTCTGACCCCACTGGCAAACATTTGTTCTTGTTGTAATCAAAAACTCACTTAATTTTGATGTATTTTTTCAGAAATGTACGGTGGCCGAGAGAGCTCAATGCGCAGCAACTGAAGAAAACACATGCAAATAGAAAAAACACCCGCAAATGAAGAAAACATCTTCATCAGTTTCACAACACACGTGTGCTCCAAATAACACAACCAAATACAGAAACGCACTGCAAATAACACAGACCACAACGGAGATGTTTCCAGGGGAACCAAATAAGTGACGAACCCGGCTGGGACGTGCTTACAGCTCGAGAGCATCCTATGCCCTGCTCCCTTCGAAGGGCAGACGTGTAGAGCTCTTGAAGTGGGACCCTGAAGTGATTAGGGCACTAGTGTGCATTATGTAGCCGTTTGGAACGCACTTAATGAAGGGAGCAACGAAAGACAACGTAATCTCCTCATTATTTTCACCTGGGATGTTCCCATGACAACGAAGCACAGTGTCCATCAGCTGAATAGCTGTTCTTACGACAGAAATATAATGCTCTTAACATAACGGCTGCAAATAAATATATAATTTTTTTTTTACAAAAAAGCTTTTAAAATATGCATTATATATCTGTGTGTGAGTGTCTCAACTTTAAAACTTTGGACCCTACATTACCTAACATTTCCAATGAAACTTTTCTTTATGAAAATTTTAACATAACATGAAAAAATTAGTACAGTGTAACTGATGTATAGATTCATATCTTTCCCTCATGGTCTTTTTCTCTATCTTTTTTATTTATTTATTTTAGTTTTCAGCTCATTGTTCTTTTCTCATTTGTATTCTGATGACATTGAACTTGTTAATACATTTGTATGTCATAAAAATGTAATCTCTGTATGTTTTGCAACAACAACAACAAAAAAAGTTAAAAGAAATAAAATAAAGTCGACTTTTGAGCTGCACGTCCCAGCCGGGTTCGTCACTTATTTGGTTCCCCTGGAAACATTTCCGTTGTGGTCTGTGTTATTTGCAGTGCGTTTCTGTATTTGGTTGTGTTGTAAGTATTTGGAGCACACGTGTGTTGTGAAACTGATGAAAATGTTTTCTTAATTTGTGGGTGTTTTTTTCTATTTGCATGTGTTTTTTTCTATTTGCATGTTGCATGTGTTTTTTTTCTTTATGCATGTGTTTTTTTTTTCTTTTTGCATGTGTTTTTCTTCTTTTTGCATGTGTTTTTCTTCTTTTTGCATGTGTTTTTCTTCTATTTGCATGTGTTTTTTTATTTTTGCATGTGTTTTTTACTTTTTTTTATTTTTGCATGTGTTTTTTTCTTTTTGCATGTGTTTTTTTTATTTTTGCATGTGTTTTTCTTCTATTTGCATGTGTTTTTTTATTTTTGCATGTGTTTTTTTTTCTATTTGCATGTGTTTTTTTCTATTTGCAGTGTTTTTTTTTTCTTTTTGCATGTGTTTTTTTCTTTTTGCATGTGTTTTTTCTTTTTGCTGTGTTTTTTTTCTATTTGCATGTGTTTTTCTCTATTTGCATGTGTTTTTTTTATTTTTGCATGTGTTTTTTTTCTATTTGCATGTGTTTTTTTTCTTTTTTGCATGTGTTTTTTTTATTTTGCATGTGTTTTTTGTTCTTTTTGCATGTGTTTTTTTCTATTTGCATGTATTTTTTTATTTGCATGTATTTTTTTCTATTTGCATGTGTTTTTTTTTCTATTTGCATGTGTTTTTTTCTATTTGCCATGTGTTTTTTTTCTATTTGCATGTGTTTTTTTTTTCCTATTTGCATGTGTTTTTTTTTTCCTATTTGCATGTGTTTTCTTCAGTTGCAGCGTGTTGAGCTCTCTCGGCCACCGTAGAAAATAATATATTCAGTCATTTTGCTTCTCAAGTAAATATATCTTGATTTAAGAATGTTTAGATATTTGTAATAGAAAACAAGAAAATATATATTTTTTTTTACAGTTTATAAAGCTCTGCTCCTCATTTGACCATTTCATGAATTACTGCCATCATGACAATCATCTATTTTTATTAATCTTCCATTTACTGTAATAGTGAAGAAGGACTGTAGGTTTCTGAAATATCAACTGTTTAGCATTCTGGTATTGCCTGGTATCAGTGAAGATAAATGCAATGCTGGCCTAGATAGTGATCAAACGAGGTTTAAGATTTTGGAAGCTTCACATCAAGAGTTTACTACACACAACACACTAGACTATTCACTGTAAAACACTGCTGCGTTTCCTAAAACATCAAAAGCACAAGGAGATCATAGAAGGCTTATGATGCTACCAATCATCTAAAGTCTGCTTAACTTTGAAGAATAAGTTTATATGCTTTTTTTTTAGCATGCATTTAGGGCATGTAAAGCTCAAGAACACCCTCACTCATTAATAAAGCTGCGTTGAGCTTTGTGGAAGTGAAACACACAGATGTTTTACCTCTTGTGGCTTCACTGGAGATGCGGGGTTGGTGTAGCGCAGGACTTCCAGCTCCATGTCCGTCTTTAGCAGACGGACTACAGACACACAGAGACAGAGATGAGCAGAATATTCATGTGCATATGAAGATAAACCTCTTAAGCAATAAGAGGCTGTGTGTTACAGTGATTTATACCATGAGTAAGAGATGTTGAGGCAAAACATGAAGCTACACACTTAAAAACTGCCGGACACCTTTAATACAATAATGCAGAGTTCAACAGAAGCGTTCACACTACTTTTCAAAGTTTGGGGTTGGTAAAACTCACCAAGGCTGCATTTATTTGATCAAAAATACTGGATTAAATTTTTTATAAAATAAATAAATAAATAAATAAATAAATACACATATATATATATATATAAAAATATTAGTAAAGTGTAATTTATTCCTGTGATCAAAGCTGAATTTAATTAAAAATACATTAAAAAAAATCACAAAATATTATTAGAATTTAAATCAGCTGTTTTCTATGTGAATATATTGTAAAATGTAATTTATTCCTGTGATCAAAGCTGAATTTATTTTATTAAAAATACAGTAAAAATCACAACATATTATTAGAATTTAAATCAGCTGTTTTCTATGTGAATATATTGTAAAATGTAATTTATTCCTGTGATCAAAGCTGAATTTATTTTATTAAAAATACAGTAAAAATCACAACATATTATTAGAATTTAAATCAGCTGTTTTCTATGTGAATATATAGTAAAGTGTAATTTATTCCTGCGATCAAAGCTGAATTTTCAGCATCATTACTCCAGTCTTCAGTGTCACATGATCCTTCACAAATCATTCTAATATGATGATTTGATGCTCAAGTGACATTTATGATTATTATCAGTGTTGAAAACGGTTCATATTTTTGTGGAAACCGAGATTTACTTTGTTTTTCAGGATTCTTTGATCAATAGAACAGCATT